>NW_027492795.1:0-437124 GCF_021521415.1 Bidens hawaiensis | reverse complement strand
CTGCTGCCTACCCACCAACTACCAGCAGGGCACGTGCGTAGGCTACTGTTGATGAACAGGAACACTGTTGCAGCCGGCCATACCTCCTTGGAAACCTACCTTCGGCTATAAATACCCCAAATGGTATGATCATCTCAACACATTATTACATTATCATATCTTATCATTATATCATACCTGATATCTGCTCTAGCAATCTCTTAATATACATTTATATTTAAAGAGCAATCTAGTCTGATTCTCACGCCGGAGGGTGGTCACAAGGAGGAACCCCCCCCCCCTTCTCAGTGACGAGCTCACGGTGTCTGTTTTGCAGGTTATCAGAAGAACCATCTTCTCAGGGTCTAACCCCTTGTGGGAAACATCTATCTAACCCCCAGGTTATCCGTAATCTGTCGTGGGTCCGGTTAGTGTTTCTTCATAAATGCAATAATTCAATCAATATTATTTATGAATGAACAAGTAGCACATTTTTCCTTTTTTCTTTGCTTTTATTAGAAAAACAAAAATTATTACAAAAAAATATCAATTATATTTTACAATATACATTACCAAAGATACACAATACCATGCTATCATATTTATACCATAATTATGATACATCTTTTAAAATAACAATACTATAATTAACTATAGAATACAGTTACATAATACTTTAAGCCATAATTTATATAATAAAAAATAATCAAAGAAAGTTTAATACACATAAAAGGAATCAACAAATAATCAATTAAAGAATGCATCGTTTTAAATAAATTAAACTTTGATTTATACTTGTAGTTTGCAAACTGTTAATAATATTAATTCTCTAATATTGCAAACATTAAATACCAATATCATAATGTATTACCAATCACAAAGCCGGCGATTAATAATTAAAATCTTATTGAACTCTAGTTTTTTTTAATAAACAAAAGATTTTTATAGATTACCTTAAAAGACAACCATTAATGAGAAAGCAATTTGTAAATTAAACTTCAATGATTTAAGCATAAATTAAATAAATACCTGATTATATGATTAAAGCATCAACGTTGATTTTGTCACCATGAATTGGAAAACGATCCTACTTGATGTACGAATCTCTTATAGCAACTTTGATCGCCAAAGCTTAGTTGACAGCTTCGTGCTGATAACGTGTTGTGAAGCAAGCATTGGCGGATCCAGCATACAAACGGGTGGTTCCCCGGAACCACCCGAGTTTCGAAATAATAGTGTACGGATATATAGAAGACGCGTAGGAACCACCTTATAAATTAAGAGGGAACCACCTAAAAAAAATTCCTGGATCCGCCACTGGAAGCAAGCCTAATAGCTAAAACATATGAGAATGAGATGTAGGGGGAAAGTGAGAGATTTGATTAATAAAGTGTCTCTTACAATAAGATACAATAGAGTATATATAGGAGAGGAAAACTTGTAGAAGAAGCTAGTCTATTTTAGGTGTTGATAACCATAATCATCATCATCATCATCATCGTACTCAGTATATCCCACCAATAACCAAGCTATGGTAGGGTCTGAGGAGGGTAAGATGTAGACAACCTTACCCCTACCCCATAGGCTGCTTCCGATGAGACCCCCGGCTCGATAGTAGTTTTGCATCAAGCCTTGGACATAAGGCGCATAACACTCAATCATCGGGACACTGGCTGATTGGTGCATGTACCATTGTCTTTCGGCTATCAACGCCACCACATGATGCCTGATTAACCTTCCGCCACTTTTAACGTTATTTTCACGAGATTAGTAAAATAACGTTAAAATTAGTGCAATTTTACTTTTGCCCACCCGAGGGTTCACACATATATACATTATATGCGCGCACCGCAAGCATGAAGAATAATATTAAACTAACCTTGCCGGCAATAACAAATATTTATTTTTCTTACTGTGGAGTCATTCAATCTTGAACTTAGGATTAACCCTTAGTGTAGAAGTTTTTGGTGATATATTACTCAAAACCTCTAATCAAATCTGCTCCTACACTCCGAATTTCTCCTCCATGGCCGTTATACTTCAGAAAACCGGAGGCTCTTCAACTTGGTGGCCCTAAACACCTGCTTGGGTTGGTATACCTGTAGGACCGGCCCATATAGAGACGGTGGTATACCTGATAACCATAATAATAATATATATATATATATATATATATATATATATATATATATATATATATATATATATATATTCATAACAATATTTTATTATGGAGGAATTCCTAAACAATCTATTTTGACACACACTTTTCATAAATAGCCTAGTTTTTCAACAAAATTTTAAAATAGCCTAATAATTCTTCTGGATTAGACGGAGACAAAAACTTATCTGATGGATTAATATAGCCTATTAGATGTTGATACGTTTTCAAATTTTTTGGTGGATCTGACGTTTTTTAAGCTATTAGACAGAATCGTGTCCTACGCAACATAATAATAAAAAATCGGATCCGACGGTTCAATTCATGCTACTATTGGATCGGACTGTTTAATTTGTCCGTTGAACCACAAATTTTCAATAACGCGGTTTTTGATTTTGAGTTCAAGAGTAAAATTGAATACTATGATTGTGTTCTTCTTGAAAAATTAAGTAATTTACACTTTGATTTGCTTGATTTTGTGAAGAAATAAGAAAAATGGAGATGGAGGTTGATTATGCAGGTTTAGGGTTTGAGAGATAGAATATAAAGAATTATGTCTGATCCGTTAATACGTTGACACGTGCCACGATTTTAAAGGTCCATGAATTCCGGCGGATGGTGTTGAAATTCCGTCGGATCCGACGGAATTGTTAGACCATTTTGGAGATTTGTTGAAAATCTAGCCTATTTCTGGAAAAGCGTTGACCAAACTAGGCTATTTAGAGAATTTCCCCTTTTTATTATAGCCTTGAAAATGCTATCATTTTTGATTAACCCGTTTATTAAATGAGTTATGGTTGAGTTAATATGTGTAACAAATGAAATATATTAGCTAACTAAAAAGATATTATTTTCCTTTTGCATGTCGTGTTTCATTATCACCCATCCCCTGATTCTTCAGTCGTGTACACGCACAATTAAAAGGGTTAAGACGAATTAAAATGAGTGGATGCAAACTATATTTGATCACCATCATTTTTTAGTGCTGTATACTTGTATTATTGTCCAAACAACCGGTATTTAAGTGAGATTGCTTTATAATATCTTATTGATTAGGAAGGTGAACCCAGTCGAGCTCGACTTATATTTCTTATTGGTGCTCAACTGCTCAAGTTTAGAGTTTAGGCATTAAAACCATAAATATTTTAGCAATAACATACATCAATTTTGAAGTAAAAGAAATTCTTGTTTACATATCAAACAAATACAATAACAGAATGATGTTTTTTCAATCTCGGGAACTAATAACTGAGTGAAAATATACTATATGATAGTTATTAACGCATTTCCTTCCGTCGTTGTATATTCATTAACTTATAATTAAAACAAGTCTGGTATATATCATAAAATATGTGTATATCTCATATAAGAGAGGGTAAGCTTAGACTTTAAGAGACCCAAGATACTTTTTACTCTTTTACTCGATATGTCAACTTGTTTATAACCCGTTTACATGTGTACAACACATCATTTAACATGTTTGCATTTTGATTACAACTAGTCAATTATTTGACTCGTTTAGATAAATGAGTTGTATTAGAGAGATAATTTTAAATGTTTATGAATTATGATTGATATATTTTATACGGATAACGGAATAAGTATAATTGATACATTGTAACCAACATAAATTATACCATTACTTCTTCCATTTTACATGATTAAAATTATTTTACAATATACTATAATTTTAAGTGGTAATTAAGTTATCTAGTATCTAAAAAGCATAAACTACTTTAATATATAATATAACTTGAAAATGGATGTACCTTTAAGGTTTGATCAACCAATTTAAAGTTTCAAATCAATTAATAATCAAACATCCTCATCACCACTCCAATTATTTTTCACTTTTGGCCCTGTTGGTCCATCTTCACCCAACATTTCTCTTGGTACACTCTCCACTAATCTCTCAAATGCTTTCTTTAATTTCCATATCATCACACTCTTCAACTTTTTAACTTCTTTATCAACATCATAATCAATTTTAGGACCCCATTTTCTCTCATAATTCAACCATGGTGGTTCAACCACCACCTTCTCCGCCAAGTATTCCGCCGCGATCACCACCGCCCTAACACCCGTATCCATCATCTTATCGCTCTTGGCCGTGTCGTCTCTAACTCCAACATCCGACCCTCCCGAGCCAAGCAGAACACACCCGGGTTTTGGGTATGACGCGTGCCCATGTAGTGACGCGTAAACCACGGGTTTATTACCCGTGTGGTACTCGAGTGCTGAAGCACTCACCCATTTACCCCAACTATGTTGTGAAAAGAAAACACTATTTAACTCCCCATTTATATTACTTATTCTTAATGTGACATGCTCCCAATCACCTACATGTTCACCCAACTTTCCTAATGAAAGATTTACAAATTTCACTTTTGCCCTTGATCCTCCGTTAAAAGGGTAGAAAACCCAAACGGCAATATCGGTAAATAGTCCACCCGACATGGGTTTAACATGGAAATAAGCACACGCTTCTTGTAAATCACCTTTCTTGACTCTATCTTTGCTTGAACCATCAAGTGGAAGGTCTAGCCAATATGTGTCATCGTTTGAACCACCTTGCGGAAGGTTGAGCCCGTTTGTATCAACTCGGTTAGGTTTGGACTCGTCTCCTTTGTGGTACAACAATGCACCGTTTTGGAAAAACCAATCAACGGACGAGGGTAGGTATTGTTCATCAGGATGGAAATAAATAACCGGAGAATAAGTTTGAATCAATGCTTTGATTTGATTCAAATTCGGCATTGAGTTTGCTAAACTACCCTTCAAATTTACCACATTTCCATTTCCAACTAGAAAACCGCCCACGGAACGATATGCGTTTAACCTATTAAGATAAAGATCTTTCTCATTTTCCAAAATGGTTGTACTGTTTGTTGTGTCCGTGAGGTCTGCACGGACACAACTGACTTTATCAAGTGGTGGCTTCACTGGTGAGCCAGTAACTATGTACCCGACGGCCTTATAGCCGTCGGGCGCATTCGGAAGCCAGATGTAGCCTTCTCCACCTTTTGTTATGTCTAAAGACTCGCTACTCCACAAAAGAGTGTAATCAATAGGTAACTTTAGAGTGGGTTTTGAAGAGCCATTTGATATATCTTTGCCCACAAGAATGTGCCCACAAAGTGGGATGTTGTTTGGTTGGACATAAGATCCTAAACTTGAAAAGCCTTGTGGGATTGCAATCGGGTCATAAAATGTTACCCCAAGATTATCGGGTCCTCCTTCATTTGTTACCCATATTTTGTTTAATGTGGTTACATGACTCACTTGTAATCCTCCTAAATCTATTGTTCCACTTGCAAACCCTCCACCTAGAAAATAAAAAAATGCAAATACCCAAAATTAACAAAATGTTACATAAACCAATTATATAAAAAAAAGGCAAGTAACATAAACACGCAATTTAAAATATACGTAATTTTTGATACATTTGGAGTTATAGGTCTACTAGATATAGACGAAAAAAAGTCTTGTGGAGTCGGACGGATATAGCAACGACGAAGCGTTATACGTAGTTTGCCCGACTCTTGTACCCAGTGTTGTAAAAATCGCTAGTCGTTAGTCGGGCGGTGGGGACTAGCGATTAATCAGAATTAATCAGATCAGAATTTAGTGTATAATTTTCAGTTTTATATACACACACATTTTTGTATGTGATTTTTAGTTTTATACATACACAAACACATTTTGGTCGGATATGGGCTGGAATCTCGTTGTAAACCACTAATTTTTGTAGGAACCTCGTCGAAAACCGTTGATCTTGGCCGGAATCTCTCCGAAACCACTGATTTTGACCAAAACTTCATCAGGAAAAACCGATTAATTCTTATTTGGCCGGATTTGACCATTGATTGATTAATTGGCCGTTACAAAATTAATCAGTGAAGTGGGGACTGACAATTAATTGGTGTCTAACCGGGAATTTTGCAACACTACTTATACCAAAAGTTAATTCAAACACTTTCATTACTTGTCATTAGTTCACACATTCCTTTATCAATCTAAATCTAACCTTTTCTTCTCTTCAACATCAATTGTTACGCGTACTATTTTATACCAATAATCCTAAATTATTTTTGTACACGGAACGTCTCTTTAAAAGGCAAATGCCCTCTATCAAGTAATTCCAATTGTAACTTTATTCTTTGGATTTTATATTTCAAGATTTGAGCTTTATCTTTCAAGATGTAGCTACACTTTTCTTTTAGTACTAAAATAAATAAATAAATAAAATAATAAAAATTAATTACAAGAATGATTCATGTTTTGTCATGTATTTAGAAACTTTAGAAACTACCTGTAAAATTGGATAATATGAAAATGATATGATGCAAGGCTCAAATATTTGGAATATCCAAACACCCAAATCATACTAATAAAGACGATGATGAACAACAAGAGATTCCACAATTCAGTTCTCATATAATGATGTTGGTAATGTAACTATGTCTATGCATACATACAACGCACACAAATATAATATATGTATATATAAAGAGAGGAGTACCATGAGGCCATTTGGGTAAAGGAGAAGGAAGCTTGAAGGCGTCCTGTGAATCCACCATTGTTGGCCCGTTGAAGCAGAGAATGAAGAACAGAGAGAGGAGGGTAGTGGTGACTGAGGAGTGCATCTTTTGTAAGGAAAGAGATTTGGTGAACTACAAATGATGATATTGTCAACATACCCATTAAAAGAAACAAATACCAAATATAAAAAGTTGAATGGGCTTTTTGTTTATTTAATTTCAAAGTTATATAATATTAACTTTTATTATAAACAAATATAACAAAAAAAGGTAAATTTAATAATATAAATAAATCATAATAAAATACCTAATGGATTAATAAGGTATAAATAATGATAAACAAAGATTTACAATTCATAAATCTATAAAACTCGTTTAGATACAACATTTGATAGTGACCTGTATGATTAGAAGAAATGTTAAGATACCTTATAAGAGGTATAAATAATGATAAACAAAGATTTACAATTCATAAATCTATAAAACTCGTTTAGATACAACATTTGATAGTGACCTGTATGATTAGAAGAAATGTTAAGATACCTTATAAGACCATCTTCGATAGTTGGTTTATCTTGATTCAAATAAACTCAAAAACCACCTAAATCATTGGAGTGGTTGGTTCAAATCAAAAACACGGTTTGAGGTTTTATTTTTCAAACCACCAAAAACCACTCTTTATGGGCCCAAACACTCCCCCACCCACATATAGCCCATATATATATATATATATATATATATTTATAGAATATATTAAAATATTATAAATATGTACATATTTTACATATTTTTTATATTTATTTCAAAAATGATGTATTTTTTGTTTGTGTACTTTTTATGTGACGACTAGTTTAACGGTTAAATTTTTAACGACTAGTTTTTTAAACGATTTTATTATCTGATATCCAAGCGTACATGGAGATGTTCAAGGATTTATGTAACAATGAAGCTCATCATGCACTTCGGAATGATTTAATGAAACATTTGTGGACGGTTAAGACTACTAATATGATATTTAATGAAATTGTATATATATTCATTCATCTAAAATATTTCTATAAAATATTTATTGGAACTTTCAAATATAAATTAGTTGATTCGCTTGATAAAATAGAAAGTTGCTCACATGATATTTACATGACTTCCTAGTGGAGACCCTATAGTGATATCATGTAAAAGAATCATGTATATTTTACCAGTATAATTAGAAGTTAGATTAGATAATAAAAATAACATTCTTTATTTTATTTACTTTTTTATTATAACATTTGATAAATCTTAGTTAAAGAGAGTAATTTCTATTAGGGTTAGTATGTTTCTTTTGATGTAAACATTTAATTGAATTAAAATATTCTGTTAAATTATTTGTGATGCTAGAAGTTTACATATGTTCGTAAGTGTTTAGAGTTCAGCCCAAAATTGACCCGGACTTGAAAAAAATCAAACATTTAAATTTTATGATAGATTCATTTAGAGGTGCATAAACTGGGCATTTTCAGGAACTGGAACATGATATGGTCAACAAAAGTCAAAACCGAATCAGATAGGAACCGAATCCGAGTATAGTCGGGTATTTGGCCGGGTTTACCGGGTTCCGGGTAGGGTAGAGTCGGTTTTTGAACGAGTATTTCCGGTTCCAACAGGTCCAGATTGATTCCGGTTCCGGGTGCGGCTCTAGGGAGAATCCTATAAAATGTTGTACTCACGGTTAAAGTATTGGTAGGAATCGATTCAGATCCGAAACTAGGTATTTTATACACACTTCTGAAATTCACACTTCTGAAATTAAAATAAAAAGTAATGGTAGTGGAGCATGATACAAAATTAAATAGTAAAATTGTGTTTAGCATGATCAATTAAAGTGATAATATATAATAATCGTATGGTTATTATCTTAACATAGAAAATACTTTTAGTACTTATAAAATAAGAAAGTGAAACAATACTTTGGTCTTTTAGTTTAATTGCATGATGAAAATGGTTAAAACTTAAAAATATTAAGGTGTCAAATTTGAAACCTGATTTAATGGGATCTTAACTTAAAAGTGTTAAAATTAATATAAACGATTATTATTTGTCTTAGAAAAACTTATCCAGGTAGTAGGTATGGTTTCAAATGTGTTAAAAATAAAAAAGAAAATGAAAAGTAAGACTGTATATTATGCTTGCCACGTGGGCCGGTAATGTTCTGTGTCGTGTTGTTTTATTTGCTTAACCCGTGACGATGCACGTGATCAACCATATATCTTTTTATCTTATTACTAAAACTTTGATAAAAACTTTTTCATACTCGCTTTTTAATAATTGAAGGGCAGATAGTGTTACAAATAGAGTCGATTTGATGAATTAATTGTTGGGAAAATTTATTAGTAAAAATGGGTTTTTAATTAACTTTGTACATAAATAATATATTAATATATCTGTTGTATAAATATTGATTTGAGTGTCCAAAACGGAGCGTAGATGAATGAATATCAATGCTCGAAGTTGTATGGTTGGAATAACCAAATAAGAGAAAATTGGATTTATCTTTGACATCGTGTCCCACGTAGGAGCGCATGAGTGATGCGCCTGCATAACGGACTGTTGCGAACAGTTATTTGGACCTGGTCAAATTGTTTGTTTTAACTCATATCATGAATAAATATGATGGTTTTGATTCACCACTTAAATTTAATTAAAAGTATTTAACCATATTAATTACAATAATTAATTTCAAGTTTATTACAAGATTAATTATCTTGTTTATGACTAAATTAATTTTATTGTTTATGACATATTAATTTTGGTTGAGTAGTTCTCATTTTGTGTAAGTATATAATGAATTTGTTGGTTCATGTTGTAATAACACTTAAAAAATATTTTGGAATCACTTACACACACTCATGACAAAATATAGAGATGAGCACTCTCTATACTTATGTCAAACAACTTCAACAAATTTTCCTACGTCTTGATAAACATCAATATAGTCGGTGACTTCCTCGGGTTCGTGGCCATCTCCGGCAGTACACATACTGTTCCGGTTGTTGTACCCTGTGAAACAGATGCACTTGAGAGTAGGCACGAAATCTGTTTTAAGGGCCCCGTGTCTAACACGATCCTCAACCAAAGCCGTTACCCAATTTCAATAAACGAATTATTGTTTTGAATAAACATTTGTTGAAGACTCAAGTGAGAAAGACTCGTGACATGGATGCTAGAAGAAAGCTTATGGAACACTCCTAGTAAGATATGGATTGAATCATTTCGGTATATAAATTTGCATTTTATATTCTTTTTATGTACTTTTGTAAACGGTATTGTACTAAGTGAATTTCCCAATATTAACGAGAGTATCGTTATTATATTTTTATTATTATCTTAATTAAAAGTGAACCACTTTTCTTAGATTAAAAAGTTAGATTGATGGGTTAAAACTTAAGAAAAGTGACTCAAATTATTGCTGATATATATTTACTTGTATAAAAAGATGAACTTTAACCTGAAAACATTCCACGTAATCCAAATACATGTTATGTTATAAGTTAGAAATGGCTTATACGTGAAAACGGGTTGTCATGTCATATTGCTAACAATTGAGAATCTGTTTAAGCATAAGAGTGGATTTCCATGTGAAAGGTCTAGTTAATATGTGTTATCGTTCCACTTGAAAACTGGTTGCATGTAAGACTGGATTCCACCAATATATGGTGCACCAAGGCTATCACACCAGAGAATTAGGTTATCTTTTGTATATGCCCACGACTCTTTTAGAAGCGTTTTTAGCCAAGTTAGTTTTGTCACGAAATTTATAAATGGCTATTAAATTTTATTATAACATTATAGCTTATTATAAAATATTATACAAAAGTTTATTTTGTTTTTATAACTTGTTATTTTCATATTAAAACCATGGCTAGTTTTGAAAACCATGTCGATTTGGGTACTTTTTTTAAAACCATGGCTAGTTTTTTGAATGACCAATTTGGGTAATTTTTTTAAAACATGACTAGTTTGAAAACCATGTCATTTTAAAGATTTTTATGAAATGTGTGCGAACTAAAGGGCCAGGTGAGTCGACTAATCAATGCACTCTTTTAAGGAATATATGAAAGGGTTTATTATCATAACATTCCACCGAAATAACAATTTTTATTACGTCTAAAACAAAATTTCGTTTTCAAATTTCAATTGCTCCAAGTGTTGGGCCTTACCAGTCCAATTTTAACTGCTTAATGCACGACAAAATGAAGTCCCGGTTCTTCCCGTTCATGTAGTTGGTCGAGTTAAAGGCCTATTTAGTAATTTTATGAAATGTTTAACATTGTTTTAACTTTTATGATTGAAGACACAATTTCATCGTTATGAAATAACCTTTTTGGTTAAATAGCATACAAAAACAATAATACCCAGTAAATTAAAATAAATCTACAAATTCCAATTTCTCATCTTAACTCTATATCTACAGATAAAATCTACAAGTAATTGGTGATTAATAAATACATGCATGTTGAGAAATCAAGCCCAAAAGTTTAAATTTGAAAGTTTAATCATATATTAAGACGTGTGTTGGATGAATGCTCATGATTTTTGAGCTGTGATCGTCGTCATCATCATCAAATATGATTTTGATGATTATCTTACAAACACATGAACATGCAAGTTGTCGAAGCATGAAATGAATCTGACCTGATCCATGACGATGTTTCCACGGATTTTTGAGATGAACGAACCACGACTTGATCTTCTTCTTCGATTGCTTGAGACCTGCAATGGCTTTTCGGGGGTGTGGAGGTGACTGCTAAGAAATCCTGAGGATCTCTTGTTTACAGACACAAAAATAGGGTGGTGGCTCTTATTGAGCATGACCCCCTAACAAGGAGGTGGAGACCTCCTTATATAGAGAGCCTTATGGCCACCATCATGGTACCCTAATGGGCCTAGCCCAGTTAGGGTTACCTCCACAAAACCCCCTCAGCCCAATAACATTGTATTAGTCCATATAATAAAATAAGCCAAACATAATAAATTTAGGGTCGTAAAACCGGGTTTAGTACCATACCCCTACAAGCCCCCAAGTCCAGTGTTGCTCCTAGGCGCGCAAGCGTTTAGGTGGAGCGCTGGACTTTATGAGGTGTGTTAGGACATGAGGCGGTTCATTCCCTTTTCTTCGGCCTTATCTTTATTGTCTTTGAGTTTTGGGAGGTTTTCCTCATGATGGTGACGAGCTGTAAAAATAATGAAGCTTGCGCGCGAGGCGACTTACGAGCTATAGAATAATAAAGCTTGCGCGCGAGGCGACTTACGAGCTATAGAATAATAAAGCCTGCGCGCGAGGCGACTTACGGGTCTGTGAGAATAATAAAGCCTGCGCGCGAGGCGACTTACGGGTCTGCGAGAATAATAAAGCCTGCGCGCGAGGCGACTTACGAGCTATGAGAATAATAAAGCCTGCGCGCGGGGCGACTTACGAGCTGTAAAAATAACGAAGCTTGCGCGGGAGGCGACTTACGAGCTGCGAGAATGATAAAAGCCTGCGCGCGAGGCGACTTACGGATCTATGAGAATAATAAAGCCTGTGCGCGAGGCGACTTACGAGCTATAGAATATAAAAGCATGCGCGCGAGGCGACTTACGAGCTGTAAAAATAATGAAGCTTGCGCGCGAGGCGACTTACGAGCTATAGAATAATAAAGCCTGCGCGCGGGGCGACTTACGAGCTGTAAAAATAACGAAGCTTGCGCGCGAGGCGACTTACGAGCTGTAAAAATAACGAAGCTTGCGCGCGAGGCGACTTACGAGCTATAATATGATGATAATGACTGGCCCACAAGGGCCTCTCCTGCGCAGGATGACTATCCCGGCTTGTCTTCAAAATAATAATGAAGGCACAAATGGCCAGATAATAATAATGATGTCATAGGTGCTTGTGCGGCTCGTAGTCAAACCTTTAAGCTTGGCGCGTGGCCTATGGGTTTATGAGGATTCCCAACCTTTAAGTTTGGCATGTAGCCACGTGGGATATTATGAGGATTCCCAACCTTTAAGTATGGCGCGTAGCCATGTGGGATATTATGAGGATTCCCAACCTTTAAGTATGGCGTGTAGCCATATGGGATATTATGAGGATTCCCAACCTTTAAGTATGGTGCGTAGCCATATGGGATATCATGAGGATTCCCAACCTTTAAGTATGGCGTGTAGCCATATGGGATATTATGAGGATTCCCAACCTTTAAGTATGGCGCGTAGCCATATGGGATATTATGAGGATTCCCAACCTTTAAGTATGGCGCGTAGCCATATGGGATATTATGAGGATTCCCAACCTTTAAGTATGACGAGTAGCTATATGAGTACAATCATGGTTGCTCTTATCCTGATCTGGATTAGACTGTTCTTCATATGTTGTGTCGCTTACTCGCGGCCTGCGCAAGGTCTCCTTTATTCTCACGCGCAGATGTGGTGCGTGAGCGTGCATTGATGCGTGAGCATCTGATATGCATGAGCATACGTGAAGCCCAATAACATATGTGATGCGTGAGCACATGAGATGCGTGAGCATATGTGATACGCGAGAGCATGCGTAATGCGTGAGCATATGTGATGCGTGAGCATACGTGGTATGCGTGAGCATGCGCGATGCGTGGAGTAATCGCCGGGATCGCGCACGCGACCCGCTGTGGCGTGAAGTAATCGCCGGGAGCGCGCACGCGACCCACTGTGGCGTAGAGTCATCGCCGGGAGCGCGCATGCGACCCGCTGTGGCGTAGAGTAATCGCCGGGAGCGCGCATGCGGCCCGCTGTGGCGCGCATGATCTAGAGATTTTGAGTATCCACATCAGGTAGGTTTTATGTAAAACCAAAAGATCTGATAGGATTTATAGATCCATGAATATGAAGTGTGACTGTTGTTCAAACGAACCCAGATCTGAAAAAATCGTAACTAGATTTGGTATATTTCACTTAGAAAAAAGACAGATCTAAGGGCTTTCCCCAAAAGTTCGGTGGTATTTTTTCCTGTGTATTTCCAGATCCGGAAGTATTTTTTAGATCTAAGGATTTTTGGATTTCCATAGAACATATCTGAAAGAAGAAACCGTAGACCCGAGATATTGATGAACAGATCGGAGGGCCGAGATGAGAAGCGAAGTGTGGTTCATTGCCGTCCCACGTATGGCGCCAATGTCGAAGCATGAAATGAATCTGACCTGATCCATGACGATGTTTCCACGGATTTTTGAGATGAACGAACCACGACTTGATCTTCTTCTTCGATTGCTTGAGACCTGCAATGGCTTTTCGGGGGTGTGGAGGTGACTGCTAAGAAATCCTGAGGATCTCTTGTTTACAGACACAAAAATAGGGTGGTGGCTCTTATTGAGCATGACCCCCTAACAAGGAGGTGGAGACCTCCTTATATAGAGAGCCTCATGGCCACCATCATGGTACCCTAATGGGCCTAGCCCAGTTAGGGTTACCTCCACAAAACCCCCTCAGCCCAATAACATTGTATTAGTCCATATAATAAAATAAGCCAAACATAATAAATTTAGGGTCGTAAAACCGGGTTTAGTACCATACCCATACACAAGTGAAACAAAACAATAACTAAACGTAAAATGTAATCTATTTACCTAAAAGACTTGTTTTTCACAAATGTATCATAAAAACAAGCTTGGACAGCCTTGCACTAGATTAACCCTTGAAGGTTTAATCTCAAAAATAGGTGAAATATGGAAAACAAGGGAGGATTACGACTTTAAGGTTAAGGAAAAAGGAAAAGTAAATGACAATTAATTAATATTTAATAATAATATAACATTGATGGAAAAATGAGGTGGCAAGTGAAGTGAAATGGAAAATAGTGAACCAACGATTAGGGATGGCTATTTGGTATCAAGTACCATTTTGGTATTCGAGTAGTCCCAACACCGGTACCTTACCCCACTTTCTTTGAAACTCGGTGTCGGTGTTTTTAGTATAGGTATCAATCTCACTGTGACAACGAGAGAAGAGAATCTAGCTATTTGACCGTCACCCACATTGGTTCTACAAACCTATCAGGTGAGTATATCAGAAGACAGACGAGGTTCGATGAAGAAGGGGTTGATTTCCATGAGAAGGATATTTATTTGTGGAACAAACTCTTACTATGGTTCTTGGTGGTGATGAATATGGAAGTACTGCCGTGGCAAAGTTGGGAAATGATGGTGATGTGGTGACTAAGGGTGGTCTAGCGTTTCCCTTGGATGAGCCATATGTCAACGAGTATTGGTGGGTTTCCTATATATGTGGCCGTGTCAAGTGAAACGGTGGAATTGAATGAGAAGTATGGTTATGAATTTGCGGTTCTGTGGTTTCCAATTCCATGGTAACCCCATTTATCATACCAGGAATAACGTTGTTGACCCAAGCATTGCAATATTTAAATTTAAAATAGATAGTAATTTAATTAAATCTCCTAATTTAGTGGAACTGTGGAAGTTCAACAAGGATACGATTCTCAAATTGAAAAACAAATAAGGCTTCCATGCATGAAAGTTTTGCACGTGGGCTGCATAAGAAAATAAGTGGATCAACATCCTTTTATGAACGTGGACAAAGTAGCTTCTCACATAGGTGCTACATGAAATATAATTCCAGAAAATATTATTCTTGATAATTGTTGATAGATAATATTATCTTACTAACTAATAAAGGCTTAGGTATGTATTTAGAGAGAATCTAATTTTCGCATACAATTTTATGTGTCTTCTCTCTCCTAAACCAGATTCTTCTCAAGAACCCTAACACCATCGTTAACTATACATTCTAAAGGGGAACTCTACGTCGACTACATCATACTCTGCTGCGCGGTTACTACTCTCCAAAATTATTTTACAAAAAAAGGTTGACTTTTATGGTCAAAAAGAGTTGTTTTGGTTATTTTTGACTTTCTGGGCATTTTTTAGATTGCATGGATCGAAGTTGATTTTTGCCAAAGGTTTACTTTTATGGTTAATGCTGACCAATAAATTAAAATCTACGACATGGAGTGGCCTTGGTTATCTTTTGTACTTCCTTGGCAATTTTGACATTGCACAGATAAAAATTATTTTTTAGCAAAGGTTGAGTTTTATGGTTAAAGCTGACCAAAAAGTTCAAAACTTGCAACGTGAAGTTGTTTTGGTTATTTTTAATTTCCTGGGGCAATTTTGACATTGGGCGGCTCAAAATTAATTTTAGCAATAGTTGACTTTTATGGTCAAACTGACCAAAAAATTAAAATTTGAAAAAAAAATATGAATATGATTCAGTAACATGCGATTTGAATTTCTAAATCCATGAAAGTATGACCATAACATTTGGATTATTGCATATGGTTATTTCAGCAAGTAAGTGATATTCACCTTCAAATCATACAAGTCTTCGTGTGATATGTAACAAAATTATTCGACTACTTTATGCAAGAACCTATTCACTTGTGGGTTGTTTGTGTGACCACTGTAAGTATCAACAACAAATTACATTTCAAGAAATACTTTGATTACACCATATTAATCTATATGAAAGCACTTGTTTGATTGTTTTTAGTGGAAAATCTTGGGAATAATTTGAAGGAGATTCTGAGTTAAGGTGCTGATTAAAGAGGTCTCTTGAGGTATATGGTAAGTAATGGATTTGACTTCACATGTCCAAAATATATGTTTATCTGACGTGTTATTTTTTTTTTTGAAAATTGACTTTCATTAAAAACAAACACAACCAACGACTCTCCCCAAGACGGAGAAAGACGCCGAAATCCAAAAACCAAAAACAACAATCACGTTACATCAAATAAACATCATCTTTTCCAATCCACTACCCCTATCTTAGATCTATTTTTGTACCAAAGAAAACCCAAAGATTTTATATCCGCAACCATTTCTACCACCTTAGTGTTCTTGCCCGAAAAAATCTTTTCATTCCTAGCCCGCCAAATCCTCCAACAAGTAATGATGACAATGCCATGAATAATCAATCTCTTGTTCCCCGTCGCACCACAAACCTTATGCACTTCCACCAAATCATTGACATGGAAAACAAAAGATCTAGGGATGTTGCACCATGAACCAATCGCATTCCAAACGGCCATAGAAATGAAACACCCGGTTAACAAGTGCTCGAGCGATTCCTCATTACTCTCACATAAAGCGCAACTATGATCATCACAATGCAAATGACGTCTAGCTAAAGCCTCCTTGGTTGGAAGACTATCCAGAACGGCCCTCCACATAAAAATATTACATTTTTCGGAACCCAATCGCTCCATTGAAAACCGAAACTCCCAGCATCCACAACGGACCGCACCATCCATCTTTTAATCGTCGAAACCTCGAACTCTTTGCAGCTACCAACCGCCCAAGACCATGAATCTTCACGGTCAACCATCACCACCCCTTGAAGGAGATCTTCCAACTCTTGCTTCTCGATCACCTCCTGTTGGGAGCAAGAAGCTCTAAGCCAATCCCACACAATGCGACAAGAGGATCCAGTGACCACCAACCGATCTGCTAACAAGACATTTTTATGTTTTTCTACCGCATATAAGGACGGATACTTGTCCATAATCGGCGCCGAACCCAACCACAAATCCATCCAAAACCGAACTTGGCGACCATTCCCAACTGTGGCCCGGATCACTCTATTAAAACCCACACCATCAACCTTAAATTTGTTCCAAAACATAACACAATTCTTCCAAACCCCAGAAACCCCATTATTAACCGGAGCAAGCCCCCAACAGCGCGAGGACCCGTGAATAGACAACACTACTCTTCTCCACATCGCGTGATGATCATTAAGAAATCTCCCAAGCCATTTAGTAATCTGACGTGTTATTTGAAAGTGATTATGTGATCATGAATAATGAGTTTTGATCAAACTATAGATTTGGATGTGTGATTTAAACAAATCAAAGCCCAACTGTTTGGTCGGTTTGATTAGCAATTGCAGTCTTTAAAATTTGGACATAGTTTCTATTTTTTTATATACATTCTAAACCCGATAAAACATACATATTCGATATAACAATTGTGCTCTGGTGTATAATTATCAAAAGCCATTACTAATGGTTATGACTCGCGGCTTTGAAAAATGTTTATACACACTATATAGATACTCGAGCAGCCCGACGCAACGCGCCGAGTCAAAAAATAGTTATATAAGGCATAAAATAAAACGTGTGATTCTTTTACATGAAAACATCTAATAAAATAAGTACAAAAGAAAGGAAAAATAAAACGCATGAATGCTTTGGGAAAATCATTAGTATGTTTCCGTGATAAAATATTAGCAACAAAACATTTACCACAAATGGACTTATATAAACGAGTGAGAAAGATTCTAGCGCCGTTTGCCCTCTTATTTTGTTTTTATTCCCAAACCAACATGTTTATGGTTACAAAATACAAAGTAAACACACATTTAATTATATAACTACTAACAACCGTAGGACAATTTTAGTAACAACATATAGCAAGCACACTCGAACAAATTAAGCAGATTTATTTCCACTTGCCAAACTTTCCATGCTTGCCAAACTTGCCATGCTTGAACTTACCATGGCGCCCATAACCGCCTCCATATCCATAGGAACCATGGCTATAGCCATGGGATCCGTGACCATAGCCATGAGACCCATGGGACAGATGTTGGGCTCCATATGCAGCAACCGCTCCAAGTGCTGCACCACCAGCTAGGAGTCCCGTACCATGTCCAGCATATCCTCTGTGGCCTGTTTTCACATGTGAACGTACACTTTACACATTTCGTCTTAAAATAAACAAGATTTGACGACATCGATAAGGTTGTTCACGAGCTAAGCCAGAGCGACGCTGGGCTCAACTCGACTTGTTTCTAACCGAGCTAGCATAACTTGGCTCGGTTTTAAAAAAAAAATGTAATAATTAAACATTTAAACACATTTTAAGTTCAATAGTTCATGTTATCGATCATTAAGTAGTTCACAAAGTATATGCAAATAAGTTCAACAAAATACATAACAAGTCCAAATCAAGTTCAACCGAGCCAACTAATGGACAAGCCAAACCAAACGAATCACTCTTAATTGGCTCGGGCCAGGGCCATCTGGATGGGGAGGCAGGGAGGTCGACCAACCTCAGCCCGATCATCCTGGAAGCCCGAAAATTTGAAAAAAAAATATTATATATTCATATATATATATTCTTTTTAAAACTCCTTTTTAGACCCAAATTATCAACTTTATAACCCAATTATCATCGTATCATTACTTTTTATATATGAGTTATCGAAATTATATTTTACTTAAGGCCTGAATCTATACTTGCCTTCGGCCTAAAATATTTTAGCAATTCTCGGAGACGGCCCTGGCTCGGGCTAGGCTGAAAGAATGGATGTGGCCGTTTCAAGAGGGTTTTCTTCAAACATTACACACACACACACAACCGAGTTGAGCTAACAAGCAAGCCAACTTTGTTTCAGGCTGGGCTCATTTACAAACCAAACCAGCTCGACTCGGCCGGTTTCATCTTGAGCAAGTTGATTTGTCCAGTAGTAGACACAGATGAACATGCAAACATGTTTGTGGTTGCAAGAAAGAATATTATTGTATTCACATTTGAACTAACCTGAATGGTGGACACCTGAAGAATGTGAATAGCCATTCGGTTGATACCCGTATGAAGAATAACCAGCTGGTTGAGTATTGTATCCTCCTGCAGGAGGGCAATTAATATTAGCATACCCTTGAGGCGAGTATGCTCCATGTTGTGAATGGTAGTGCGCACCACCACCATGATTAAAGAGTCCTCTGTTGTGCTCCATGTTACAAAAACTGTAACAAACAATTATTTATAAATTGAATATATATGGTATCATCAAGACAAACATGTTAAATATTATGAAAGTGAATTAAAAAGTGAAGGAAAATAAAAGGCAAGAAAAGATGAAAACTAATTACCAAATTGTGTATTTTGTTGATATAAGTTTTGTGAAAGCTTTAATGCATATTGCAACAGGGAGAGTGTCTTATATATAGGAAGGTGGCAAGACCTCCAATACTTGATTCAAGCGTTGCTTAGATGCTTGATAATGGAGAATAAAATATACGCTAAAGGTACATCTTTAAAAAGAAAATAGGATCAATTCTCTCACATTATTAATATTAAACATATTTAAAAGGTGTTTATCTTTATGGTCAACCACCCACTACTATAGTAGGGATAATGATGTGTAATAATATTGTACTAAAAGAATAAGCACTATTTTGGTATTAGTCAATTAGAGGGTTAGTTATGTACTTGTCTTGTTTGGTTGTTGTTAGTGCACAGAAATTTGACACTGTGGATACGTTATCCTAACATAAGTTCTTGGATCAGTGATCCTTATTCAGATCTCGTCGGGATCAAGAATCCTCAGTACTTATTATTTACTAACGATTGATTCCTGTGTATAACATTATATTTGACAGATGTAACGGCTAAGAGACATGGTCTACCCCATATTTCGCAGCCTGAGTGATGAAGCACGTGGTCAAAGTGGCTGTTACGACTATATTGAAGACAATGGTAGATTTTTATGGATTATTAATTAATAGTCTTTATTATTAATACCATTGAGTTATTATCTTTTATATATAATCGAGATTATGATCAGTTTGAAAACACATTGTATTCACACACACCTGATCATTCTCTCTATCACAGCTCGTTCACTTAGCTATCTTTGTAATACTGATCAATATCTCCAACAATTGGAACACCCTTTTTTGATTAATAAAGTGGTGATAGACGATTTGTCATCAACCGGGGTTTTTGTGCAGGTGATCCGAACCAGATCAAGGGCTTTTCCCCGTAACAAATCCGTGTGTTTGTTTTTGCAATCGATACATACTTGTTTTCATCACCATAGCACTAATCCTCACTAAACGAATTTGGATACATTATCCTTAGCATATTTTTATCCAAAACAATTTGGCGCCCACCGTGGGGAAATTGGTGCTATAATCCAGATTACTTTCTATCAATTTTCAACCTTTTATACTCATATCACTATCAATGGCCTCTCAATCAACCTCTGCTTCATCCACCATGCCTTCATCAATTTCTCACTCACCAAGAACCTTACCACCGATGCCTCCTCCGCTAGCAGCAGCTCCAAGGACCACCGCGGCTGGAAACAAGACACAAATTCCAGTCTTCTAGAGCTCAAAAACCACTGCTGCCACTTCGGTGGTCAAATCTAACAATGATGTTTCTACAATGTTTTCACAGGTTAAGGCATACATGGAGCAGCATAACAAAACCAACAAGAGGATCCTACATGAAATTGAAGATCTCAAGAAAAGAAAGAGGCCAACGGAGGATCAGACTACCTTGATGCCTAGGGTGCTGGATTTCACAACTCCAGGATCCGTGGCTCAACATACTCAAGGATCCTCGATCCTTCAACAAGGATCATCTATCCTTCAACTAGGGTCCGTGGGTCAACAAACTCAAGGATCCTCGTTCTTTCAGCCAGGATCATCTATCCTTTAACAGGGGTCCATGGGTCAACAAACTCAAGGATCCTCGTTCGTTCAGCCAGGATCATCTATCCTTCAACAAGGGTCCATGGGTCAGCAAACTCTAGGATCCTCGTTCCTTCAGCAAGGATCATCCATCCTTCAACCAGGGTTCGTGGGTTAACAAACTCAAGGATCCTCGTTCTTTCAGCCAGGATCATCTATTCTTCAACAGGGGTACATGGGACAATAAACTCAAGGATCCTCGTTCTTTCAGCCAGGATCATCTATCCTTCAACAGGGGTCCATGGGTCAACAAACTCAAGGATCCTCGTTCGTTCAGCCAGGATCATCTATCCTTCAACAAGGGTCAATGGGTCAGCAAACTCAAGGATCCTCGTTCCTTCAACAAGGATCATCCATCCTTCAACCAGGATCCTCTGGGTTGTATCCTCAAGGATTCTTCAGCTCCCAACCTCAAGGATCCTTCTGGCAGAATCAAGGATCCTCAGGAATTCACCATCAAAGGTCTTCTGAGGTCCATGAAGGGGACATCATCCCCATGCAAACCATTTCCTCTGGTGGACCTGCTACTGTAGCAGATGCCTCTTATCTTAACTACACTTCTGGGATGCCAACGTTCAACCAACCAAGAGGTAACGCCTATAATCACATATCCTTAGACACTAACCTTGGCTCTATGCAGGATACAAGTATCAATCAGGCTATGGCTAGGGAACTCCAGAAGCTTAAGGATATAATTTCCAGCGTGCCAGGATAGTCCGTCCAATTCCTGAAATACCAGAAGGGAGCCATAAGCTGTCCAGATTTGCTCCACCGATATGCGATGCGGAGATCCCAAAACGCTTTCAAACACCCAACATGAAGGTGTATGATGGGACCACTGATCCGGATGAGCACATGGCTCAGTACAGGGAAAGGATGGAGATCAATCCAATTCCTGAAAGACTCAAGGAAGCTTGTCTATGCAAGGGTTTCGGATCCACACTAACAGGATCTGCACTTAAATGGCTGCTAAGTCTTCCTCCTTATTCTGTTACTTCTTTTTCACATTTAGTTAACTTGTTCAACAGCCAGTTTTCTTGTAGTAGGAAATTTGAGAAGTTAACTAGTGATTTATATAGAGTTTTCAACCTTATGATGAATCCTTAAGGGATTTTGTTACAAGGTTTGGCAGGGAAGCCCTAGAAATACCTAATCTTGATATGGCTACGGCTGTTGAAGCATTCAAGATGGGACTTTAAAGGGGCTCCCCATTTTATGACGATCTTGTGATAACTCCTTGCAGGACTTTAGATGAAGTAAAGAACAGGGCACTAAGATTCATATGGATGGAGGATGACAAGAGGATCCAAGAACGATTAGGGGCCCAAACGAAGCAAGAATCTCCTAACCAGAAACAAGGATCCTCATTCAGGAACAATAACTCGAAGCCTTACTCCAAATTCAACAACCAAAACGTCCAGGCAGTTGAAGAAGGAGATGATGATGAGGACTACCCAAGTATTTCTGAATATTGCTTCTCTGTTGATACTCATGGTTTGATTTGTGCCATGAAGGATCTTGGAGAGAAAGCAAGGTGGCCTCGGAAGATTGAGAAAACAACATCCTTCAATGACAAGTCCATGTGGTGTGCATTCCATGAAGACTTTGGCCATCATACCGATGATTGCATTGGCTTAAGGAGGGAAATTGGATACCTCCTAAGCAAAGGCCATTTCAAAGAGCTCTTGGGAAGAAAAAAGTCGAGGATCCAGGATCCTGAAGAGGTCCCACAAAAAGCAACTCCGCCCCCACCAGATGCACAAGTAATCAACTTCATCTATGGTGGCTCAGATATATGCGGCACTTCTTTCTCCTCGGCAAAAAGACACGCCAAAGAAACCAAGTTGGAGAACGGAGAACGACCTGTCATATCCACTACTTTGACGACTGATAAAAGAATCTTCTTTGATGAATAAGATAAGATAAGCATCCAGGATCCTCACAACGACGGTTTGATTGTAACTTTATTTATTGCTAACCATTATGTGCGCAGGATCCTAGTCGACGGTGGAAGCTCGGTCAATATCATCCAACACGTTGTGCTTCAGAAAATGAATATTCCAGACTCGGAAATTATCCCGAGAACATCAGTATTAGTCGGTTTTAGTGGTGAAACCAAGAAAAATTGGGGACATTAACCTCCCAATATACATCGAAGAGTTAAACTCTTACAAAAAATTTTGTGTTATTGACAATCTGTCTTGTTGCAATGTTATTCTTGGCAGGCCTTGGCTACATGGGATGAAGGCTGTAGCCTCTACTTACCATCAGTGTATCAACCTACCAACTCATTGGGGCGTAGTAAGGATAGATGGTGACCAAGTGGAAGCCAAGAATTATTATTCTTCATCCATGTAGCCGACAGCTAAACAGACGATAGCATAGCAATTACAGCAAAATCCTAGGAATGTACTGGAAGCTCGAGAGCAGGACCTAAAAGAAGTATCCTTGGATCCCGAGGATCCATACATGAAAGTTTTCCTAGGATCCAACATCCGTAATAAGATCGAGGAGGATATAGTATCCTTCTTAAAGCGACGAAAATCCACATTTGCCTTCAGACATTCAGACATGTATTTCTAAGGAGGTAATTACTCACAAGTTAGGCCTTGATTTATCTATTAAACCCGTCCATCAGAAGCGAAGGAAATTCGCTCCTGAGAGGAACATGATCATATAAGAAGAAGTTGAAAAACTTCTTAAGGCCGGTATGATCAGAGAGGTTAAGTATCCTCGATGGTTAGCTAATGTGGTTGTTGTTTCTAAAAAGAATAGAAAGTGGAGGGTGTGTGTCGATTTTACTGATTTAAACAAGGCATGCCCCAAGGATCCTTTCCCGTTACCACATATAGATTCCATGGTGGATGCAACGGCAGGACATGAAATGCTTACCTTTATCGATGCTTCCTCTGGATTTCAACAAATTCAGATGGAACCATCTTATCAAGAGGATACAACATTCATGACTCCTACCGGCATATATTGTTATACCGCTATGCTATTCAGACTAAGAAATGCAGGGCAACATATCAAAGACTGGTGAATATGATGTTCAAGGATCAGTTAGAGAAAACCATGGAAGTCTACATAGATGACATGGTGGTAAAATCGAAAAAGCTGAGGATCATCTCAGAGATCTCGAAGAAGCGTTCAACATCCTAGATCAATACAATATAAAACTGAATCCGTCAAAATGCCATTTTGGTGTTAAGGCCGGAAAGTTTCTAGGGTACATGGTCACCAAAAGAGGGATAGAAGCAAGCCCCGAGCAGATAGAAGCCATTATCAACTTAAAGTCTCCTGTGAATGCTAAGGATGTCCAGAGGCTGACGGGAAGAATAGCCACGCTCAATAGGTTCATTTCCAGATCCTCCGAGAAATGCAAGGATTTCTACGACATTTTTAGGAAAAATAAGAAGTTCGAGTGGACGGAGAAGCATGAGGCTGCACTCAAAGCCTTAAAGGATTACTTATCCTCAACACCAGCTCTGATGAAGCCTGTGGATGGAGAATTCATATATCTATACCTGGCTGTCTCAGGAAATGCAGTAAGTGCCGTCCTTGTGAAGGATCACGAAGGTGAACAACATCCCATTTATTATGTAAGTAAAAGTCTTTTGGACGCAGAGGTCAGGTATTCTCACCTTGAAAAATTAATTCTTGCTTTAATTATAGCCTCAACCAAGTTGAGACACTATTTTGAAACACATACTATTATTTTGAGAACTAACTATCCTGTTAAGAATGTGCTTAGAAAAACAAAAATGTCAGGTAGGATGGCCAAGTGGGCTGTGAAGCTAAGTGCATATGATATTCAGTATGAGCCTAGAACAACCATTAAATCACAAGCGCTTGCAGACTTTGTGGCTGATTTCAGTAGTGACATGCAAAATGAAGCTGATCTAAAGATCCAACATCTTGAAGAAACCAAGGATTCTTGGATCCTCTTCACAGATGGAGCGTCCAATGAAAGAGGAACAGGTTTGGGCATACTACAAAAATCGCCACAGGGGGACATAATACCCCAGTCCATTGGATGTGCATTCCAAGCCACCAACAATGAGGCAGAATATGAAGCGCTGATCGAAGGTTTGCAATTAACCAAAAGCATGTGGATCAGGTATCTTCAAATATATATAGATTCTTTGTTAATAGCTAACCACTTTAACGGTTCTTATACTGTGAAAGGTGAGAATATGGTTAAATATTTAGAAATTGTGAAGGAATTGGCAAAATCCTTCGAATTGTTTAGTATAATACATGTACCAAGGGAAGAGAATGTTGGGGCTGATGCCTTAGCAAACTTAGCATCATCGTTGAAGATCCCGGATGATGTAAAGATACCCATCATTCATATATTGTCTCCGGCAATTGGAGAACAAGAATCCGTGAAGATAACAGTGGATTGCACAGGAGAACATACGGATCCTCCATCCTATTCAAAAGTAGGATCTTGGATCCTTCCAATCAAAAAATTCCTGCAAGATGGAGAGATCCCTACAGGGGGAAATCCTAAAGCTTTCAGATTAAAGGTATTACAATTCATTATTTTACAAGATATTGTGTATAGAAAATCCCTTGCAGGTCCCTATCTGAGATGCATTGAGGATCCTGAAATACAAGAGGTACTTCAATATTTCCACGAAGGCGATTGCGGCAACCACAGGGGGGAAGAGCATTATTCTCCAGGATACTTAGGACTGGATACTTCTGGCCAACAATGAAGAAGGATGCTATGGAATACTCAAAGAAGTGTGATGCTTGCCAAAGGCATGCAAATATTCTTCACCAGCCAGCAGAACCTATGTATCCTATATCCTCTTCATGGCCATTCATGAAATGGGGAATGGATATTGTAGGCAAGCTACCAAAGGCACCAGGCGGAAAGGTCTTTATGGTCGCTATGATAGACTACTTCTCTAAATGGATTGAAGCAGAAGCATTCGTGCAAGTCCGAGAAAGGGAAGTTATATCCTTTATTAAAAGAAATATAATAACTGGATTTGGTATCCCTTCTGAAATTGTTTGTGACAATGGTTCCCAGTTTATCGGGAAAGAACCACTAACTTTTGTGACAGTTGGGACATCAAGATGATCACTTCTACACCAGTTCATCCTCAAGCCAATGGTCAAGCAGAGTCAAGCAATAAGATTATCATCAACAACTTTAAGAAGAAGCTAGGATCCAAGAAAGGAAAATGGGCTGAAGAGCTACCTTATGTTCTTTGGGCTGACAGTACAACACCCAAGAACGCAACAGCCAAACCCCCTTCTCATTGGTGTTTGGATCAGAAGCAGTAATTCCTACAGAGATGGTGGTTCCTACGGCAAGAACGAGCATCCGTGATCCCGAGGCCAATGAACAAATCCTTCTCGAAGACTTGGATTCTATTGAAGAACTCATAGACATGGCCAAGATCAGAATGGCAGCCTATCAACAAAGGGTAGTTGGGGCATACAACAAAATTTTAAGGATAAGAAGATTTCAAGAAGGAGATTTAGTTTTAAGGAAAGCCTTCAAAACACGACCAATTCGGTTGATGGGAAGTTAGCACCTAAATGGGAAGGTCCTTATCAGATCGAGTCGGAGGCAGGAAAGGGGGCATATCATTTGCTCACTATGGAAGGCAACAGGTTACTAAGAGCATGGAATGCTATCCTCCTCAAGAAGTACTTTTTCTTATCAGGATCAAGTATCCTAAGAGGATTGAGTATCCTTAAATGATCTAGGATCCTAAAATCGGTAACATCTATCTGATCACTTATCCTTTTCAGATTCTTATTAATTTAAGGATAATATATTTTTAACGTTTGTCTTTTCCAAGTTTTTAAGTAACAATGCAAGTTTCAATAAGAGGTTCAATGTCTAAGAGGTTGGCCACCTCTCCCTCACGCTTAAGGTACATCGTTATTTTCCTTGGCCTAGCCCACGATTGGGTATGACCCCCGATGGTCATACCCTCCAAGGTTTAAAGATTTTCACCTTTCTTATAAATTAGAGTTTCTACACTCTCGCCTGGAGCGCACTCTATCCAACGTATAGTCCGGGGCAGCGGGACCAGTACACGCTTAGTGGCTGATAATTTCGTTGTCTTCGGCTATATGGAGGATCCTACGATTTATGGTAGACGTACCATACCACCGGTTTATAACGTTTTCACGTTATCTCAAGACAAAGGTTTCTAACATTTTCATGTTAGCTAAGGTTTTGGCGTTTTCACGTCACTCATGTTTGGGCGAGTCCCCAGTTGACATCCGTATCCTTGGGCCAGTCCCCAGTTTGGGTCGTCCCCAGTTTTTGGGCTTGTCCCCAGTTTAACACCAGTTTGGGCTTGTCCCCAGTTCACGGGCTTGTCCCCAGATTACACGAGCTTATCCCCAGTTCACGAGCTTGTCCCTAGATTACACGGGCTTGTCCCCAGATTACATGGGCTTGTCCCTAGTTGCACGGGCTTGTCCTCAGTTTATTTTATGGGCTTGTCCCCGGTTTATTGGGTTTAATCCCATTTAATATCATAAGTTATTTGCATAAATTAGATTCTGAGGATCACCGAAGTATCAATACTTATGGATTCAAAATCCTTTAATTTAGTTATATAAGGATTGCAAAATGATCAATACTTATGGTAACTTAGGTCTAACCAGACCTTACGGTATGATTTCTGTTTATCGGTTTACACTTATTTGATTTCAGTTTATATCTTCATAGATATAAGGATTCATTATTCTCAATCTATTTTTATAAGGATTTAAGATCCTGTTTTATTTTTTGCAAGGATATTTTATCCTAAAAACTTTTTACTAAAGAATATTTCTCAAAACTTTCAACAAGTCTAAAGCTATATCAGACAAACTTTAAAAATAACAGACAATTAACAGATAGTAAAAAGATACTATTTATTAAACTTAATTGCAATTACCAAAAATCTTAACATGGATTTCACCATTCAAAAAATGGACCATCCACCCAGGTTAAACAGGTGTTACTAGTTGTTCATGATTTGCAGGGAGAAGAATATACAGCCGGAAGGGAAGTTCCCATGGAAACTCCATTGAAATATGACAATTATATCCAACTTGTCAAATCCCATATGTTTTTGCAGGAAGTTTGAATTCAAAGGCAAAATGACAGCTGTGGTCTTATCACAACCGCCATTTTGGGGGCAATTGTTAGTGCACAAAAATTTGACACTGTGGATACGTTATCTGATGAGTGGGTGTTTGGCTATGACTAATTGCTAATAATATTGCATCTTTAATAATTGTTGAAATCCAATTACATTTGAATTTTTTAATATTTTATAGGTAACAAGTTTGCTACAAAAAAGTGTTTCTCAAAGTCAGATGGTGAAGTTATGATGTTTTCCAAGTTGAAGTTTAGCCTTATAAAAAAATAATGAAGACTTATTGCAATATGGAAATCTTCACGTGGAGTTCTAAAACAAGTGGGCTTGATTTAAATAAGCATTATAGTAATAATTAGTTATAGTGGGCTGGATTTGGATTAACAATTGCAACGAGTCCACATCATGTTATGTTGAGGTTTAAAGTCAATAAAGAAAAAACAAAAGAAAAAGGGGGTAGCAGAACGGGAGTTGAGGCCCACTGGATGGGATTTAAGATGTGAGGGTATGAGGTTTTTTTTTTGGACGGCTGTTGGGAGGACGCACGGAACAGGAAGAGGAGAAGGCAGCCTAGGGTTGCGTGTCACACAAATCGAAAATCAATAGCCGTAATGACGCAAGGCTAATCTCGTGGTAACTTTCTCCGGGTGAACGGTTCATTGGGGTTTAACACTTTTCTTAATTTTATTCATGCTTGGATTTGTTCTTGACATTGACAACGTTGTATGAACAATATTGATGTGTTGGTTTATTTAAACTATTTACATGTGTTAGTAATCCTTACTTTACAACTTGTTTTGGTTGATGACAAAACTTAGTAGCTTGTTGGGTGACATAGAGTAGGTCGATTCATACTAACGAATAGGGTAATTGAATTATAAAAGATCCGATGACAAATATCTATTTTTGATTACCACCTAAATTAACCGACTTTCCAACTCCATGTCCATGTGGTGTCCAATTAATGAAACGCGTTTTGTGTGAAACCTAGAACCTGAAACCTGGAGGAGGTAGCATTTTTTTTAAATTGTTTTTAAAATCAATCTTCTAATTTTTGCTTAACATCGTTCGTCCATCTTAGTTAGTTAATTTTATATTAAAAATCAAACAAACTTTGTAATACTGACCACATGCTCCTTGTGGATACGATACCCCACTTACTCTAACTATTTAGTTTAATTAGGTTTTTGAATGACTAAAACGACGGTCATCAAAATGATTAAACACAAAAATCAATTAACACGAAAGACACTAAGCGCACTAACTCCCCGGCAGCGGCACCATTTTGATGACCGTCGTTTTAGTCATTCAAAAACCTAATTAAACTAAATAGTTAGAGTAAGTGGGGTATCGTATCCACAAGGAGCATGTGGTCAGTATTACAAAGTTTGTTTGATTTTTAATATAAAATTAACTAACTAAGATGGACGAACGATGTTAAGCAAAAATTAGAAGATTGATTTTAAAAAAAATTTAAAAAAAATGCAACCTCCTCCAGGTTTCAGGTTCTAGGTTTCACACAAAACCCGTTTCATTAATTGGACACCACATGGACATGGAGTTGGAAAGTCGGTTAATTTAGGTGGTAATCAAAAATAGATATTTGTCATCGGATCTTTTATAATTCAATTACCCTATTCGTTAGTATGAATCGACCTACTCTATGTCACCCAACAAGCTACTAAGTTTTGTCATCAACCAAAACAAGTTGTAAAGTAAGGATTACTAACACATGTAAATAGTTTAAATAAACCAACACATCAATATTGTTCATACAACGTTGTCAATGTCAAGAACAAATCCAAGCATGAATAAAATTAAGAAAAGTGTTAAACCCCAATGAACCGTTCACCCGGAGAAAGTTACCACGAGATTAGCCTTGCGTCATTACGGCTATTGATTTTCGATTTGTGTGACACGCAACCCTAGGCTGCCTTCTCCTCTTCCTGTTCCGTGCGTCCTCCCAACAGCCGTCCAAAAAAAAAACCTCATACCCTCACATCTTAAATCCCATCCAGTGGGCCTCAACTCCCGTTCTGCTACTCCCTTTTTCTTTTGTTTTTTCTTTATTGACTTTAAACCTCAACATATAACATGATGTGGACTCGTTGCAATTGTTAATCCAAATCCAGCCCACTATAACTAATTATTACTATAATGCTTATTTAAATCAAGCCCACTTGTTTTAGAACTCCACGTGAAGATTTCCATATTGCAATAAGTCTTCATTATTTTTTTATAAGGCTAAACTTCAACTTGGAAAACATCATAACTTCACCATCTGACTTTGAGAAACACTTTTTTGTAGCAAACTTGTTACCTATAAAATATTAAAACAATTCAAATGTAATTGCATTTCAACAATTATTTAAACTAAAGATGCAATATTATTAGCAATTAGTCATAGCCAAACACCTACTCATCACATATCCTGGCATAAGTTCTTGGATCAGTGATCCTTATTCAGATCCCGTCAGGATCAAGGATCCTCAGTACTTATTATTTACTAACGATTGTTTCCTGTGTATAACATTATATTTGACAGATGTAACGGCTAAGAGACATGGTCTACTCCTTATTTCGCAGCCTGAGTGATGGAGCACGTGGTCAAAGTGGCTGTTACGATTATATTGAAGACAATGGCGGATTTTTAGGGATTATTAGTTAATAGTCTTTATTATTAATAACTCCATTGAGTTATTATCTTTCATATATAATTGAGATTATGATCAGTTAGAAAACACATTGTATTCACACACACCTGAGCATTCTCTCTATCACAACTCGTTCACTTAGCTATTTTTGTAATACTGATCAATATCTCCAACAATTGGAACACCCTTTTTTGATTAATAAAGTGGTGGGACGATTTTTCATCACCCGGGGTTTTTGTGCCGGCGATCCGAACCAGATCAAGGGCTTTTTCCCGTAACAAATCCGTGTGTTTGTGTTTGCAATCGATACATACTTGTTTTAATCATCATAGCACTAATCCTCACTAAACGAATTTGGATACATTATCCTTTGCAGATTTTTATCCAAAACAGTTGTTATATTTCGTTTCAGTCTGTAATTCATGTTTTATCCAATTGAATAGAAAATTTCTTCTTCTCCCCTAGCTTCTTCTCTTCTACTCGCGTTTGGATCGTATCAATGGTATCAGAGCTATCGGTTCTCGGAGCTTGTTCTGTTGATTATATCGACTCGGAATCAGGAAGTTGATTAGGCTCATGAAAAGGCAATTGTAGATCTACGATCTATGATGGAAGCGATGATGAAGCAGCAAGTGGAATTGACTGTTGTGATTACAGCTATGACCTCGCAACAGACTAATATGAAAAATGCCTCATCAAGCAGAGTTAATCAATCGTTCGACATGGAGCGGATGAATTTCAGATTTATGAGGCTCGGTAAGATCGATTCCCCTAGTTTCAGTGGTACCGATGTTGAAGGATGGATCTATCGTTGCGAACACTTCTTCGCAATCGATGAAACACCCGAGAATCTAAAACTCCGTTATGTTGTAATTCATTTGGAAGGAGATGCATTACAGTTGCATCAGTCACACTTGAGATCGAGCGGTCAGATAGTGGCAAAGTACCCACGGACAGAGTATGCCAGATCTGTAACAAGTAGATTCTCAAACGCCATGTTTGAGGATACTATGAAGAATTTAGCTTCACTTTACCAGGATGGTGAACTGGAAGATTATTGTACAAATTTGGATAGATTGCTCAACAAGGTAACGATTCCTGAAGAATATGCGGTTAGTTTGTTCATTAAAGGTTTAAAACCAGAGATTAAGTGTTCGGTTAAGATGTTTAAGCCTAGGACCTTACATGAAGCATTCGGTTTAGCTAGAATTCAAAGCATGATTATGACTGCTCTGTTTGATAAGCTTGGTAGTTTTGATTTTAAGAGCTGGTCAAATAAACCTAGCTATACTAGTGGTAATAAGTGGAATGATGCTAAGGCATTCGTACCTAAGAGTGCTAGCAAATTCCCTCTGTTACCTGCTCCTTTGCCATTAAAAGCTATAGGTTCTGCTGCACCTGCTTCTAGTAGCTCTAATAGTTACCCTTGAAGGTTATCTAGTATGTAGTTGGAGCAGAAAAGAGAGAAAGGTGAATGTGTTTGGTGTGCACCGAGAAATTTATACCAGGACATAGATGTAAGAAGAAACAATTGCTTATAGTTGAGGTGGATGAGGATGGTAGTTATGAATATGAGGATGTTGAAAGGAGAATCAAGAGCCATTGATATCTTTGAATGCTATTATGGGCATATCTTTGTTTCCCACAATGAGAGTGCAAGGATCAATGGGAACAAGGCAGTTATTGAGAGAACGTCATAGAGACCAAGATCTAGCCGCTAATACGATGCATAAACATGAAATCGATACTTTAAATATATACTTTATTGATAAATATGGATGAATACATTAGAGAGAATAATAAGTTATGGAGAGGATAATTTACATCTATGTACAAGTTCTCTACCTAAATTATGACACAATCTACCTATTTATAGGCCAAAGCCCAATTCACAATAAATATAGATTAAATACAAAGACGAGACAACCTATAACTTATTCGATCGCTACGGACACCGAAACCGTGCACTAACAGTTATACATCCTCATTGATTCTGGCTCTACTCACAACTTTATCGATGTTGATTTGGCAAAGAAATTGCAGTGTCATATTGAAGAGGTTAAGGGTATGAATGTGACTATTGCTGATGGTAAACAGTTAAGTTGCAACCAGAAATGCCCTGATTTTCAATGGAGCATGCAGGGTAAGTGGTATACAGCTGAGGTATTACTCATTCCCTTGAAAAAATATGATATGATTTTTGGAATTCAATGGTTGCTATTGCTCAATGATATACTATGGAATTTTAATGAAATGAGCTTGAAGTTTAGTATTAATGGGCAAGTTATTGAGCTTAAGGGATGAGAAAACAATAAGTTTTCACTGTGTACGGCTGAAGTTATGGGGAAAATGTTGCACAAGCCTGTGCAGTTATCCTTGACACAACTATTCAGCATGCAACTAATTCATGATCCTAATGACCATTCCGCCCCTAGCTCTAAGATACTTCAAACAGATCAGTTATAGGTGTTCGATTATCTTCTTAAGAAATATGAAGATGTGTTTGCATTACCTATTTCATTGCCACATTCTAGGTCATTTGATCATAAGATTCCATTGAAAGAGGGAAATCAGAGTCTATTATATCAAATGCCTTACCGCTACCCTGCATTACATAAAGATATAATAGAAAAAATGACGATGGAATTGAAAGAGGCATGAATGATTAGGGATAGTTGCAGTGATTTTGCAGCCCCTATGGTCCTTGTTAAGAAAAAAGATGGTCAATGGCACATGCGTATTGACTATAGGATATTGAATGATGCGACTGTCATGGATAAGTTTCCAATACCTTTAATAGAGGAGTTGTTAGACGAGTTGGGTGATTCCTCTATTTTCTCTAAGTTGTATTTGAGATCCGGTTATCACCAAGTGAGGATGTGTGAAGATGATATTCATAAAACAACATTTCGAACACATGAGGGCCATTATGAATTTTTAGTAATGCCCTTCGGTCTTACGAACGCCCCTGCCACCTTTCAAGCCCTGATGAATCATGTGTTCAAACCACTTTTAAGGAAATGTGTTTTAGTTTTCTTTGATGACATCCTTGTTTATGCAAGGATGTTGAACAACATAAAAAGAATCTTGAGCAAGTTTTGAAATTGTTAAGAGAAAATCAGTTGTTTGCTAAGAGTTCTAAATGTACGTTTGGGGGCCAAGCAGTTGAATATCTGGGCCACATAATTTCCAGTGCAGGGGTAAGTATAGATCTAAAGAAGATTGAGCCTGTTGTGAATTGACTTCCGCCTCTAAATCTGAAACAACTCATGGGAGTTTTGGGCCTAGCGGGATATTATAGAAGGTTCGTAAAAGCCTTTGGAACCATTGCTAGACCACTCATCGATCTACTTAAGAAAGATGCCTTCCAGTGGAGTGACTTAGCACAAAAGGTATTTGATAGTTTGTAGTTGGCTCTATCTACAGCACATGTACTTGGTCTTCCAAATTTTAACAAAACTTTTGTCATCGAGACTGATGCTTCTGCTAAAGGTATCGGGGCTGTTCTCATGCAAGATTCACATCCTTTGGCCTACATAAGTAAAACACTTTCACCTAAGCAACAAACCTTATCAGTTTATGAAAAGGAAATGTTAGCAATTATTTTTGTTGTGAAACAATGGCATTATTACCTCATTGCATGTCACACCCCGACTTAGGGCCTAGGCGTATGACCACAAGTTGGTACCTGTTTTATAAATATATCATAGTTTATGGGTAAGTTTTAGCGAAAGACTTTAGGTTGAATATAATATTAATTTACATTGAAAATTTACGTGGGAATTAAATACCCAAGTATTCGTTTACAAAATATGTGTTTCAAAAACGGATCCATCTTGTAACGCGCTTCTATCTTCATATAAAGACTCCAATCCTTGCTATTGCTATTATTGCTTAATTACCTGCAATGGGTTGGAAAAATATGTCAGTTATGTGCTGGTGAACACACATGACTCTATAAATCATTTGAATAACAGTTACAATACAAATATAGTTTTCTGTACACTCAGCAAGAAGTATTTCATTCTTGAGATTTGTACCACTACCTTACACACACAAAAGTGTTCCCCAAGCCATGTAGCCCTTATTGGAGAACTATTTATGACCGTTTGCCCGCGGCCACGTAGCCTTTGACTGTTTAGGCTGAACAGTTATGTATGGATCTAGACACATGTGTAATCGGTCCGAGTTGCTTTTATTTCTACTTTGTATTATAATGTTTTAGAGATCACGTAATCTCATGTAAACGTTTGACTGACTCGTTAAGATAAACACCCGTTTATCTTATCGAGTATAAATATGTTTTGACTGATTGTAAAGGTTAACGTATTAACCTGTACCGTCGGTGTGTTTGAAACCTTCTTGAATGATTATGTAAATGATATTAACCTATACATAAATAGGTTCTTATAAATACTTGATTGTGTTTCTTGATTAAGCTATCACTTTTAAGCTTAACCTTGAAATTGTTTATTACTTTGATTGTGAATGAAAACACTTTGTTTTATGTGACGTTTGATATAGCATGCTTTGGCCTAATAAATTCTAACACGTTGGTGAGTTTCTCCAGGTAAGTAAATGGGTCCCGTGATTGATTTTTATTTGTACGAATTACTTTTCCATAGGCAAGAAACTCACTACTAGTGATATCCCCCTTACAGTTACTACATGCCCGTCGAAATATATCTGTTGTTAACATTACTTCATTAAGAAGTAATGTTTATGAAAACTCGTTGTGAATGTTTATGAAATACTTTTCAAGGTTAAAGGTCAAAGCCTCGGCTGAAGTCTAAGCTATAACTTTAATAACTTAAACATAACCCTACCTTAACACGGACACTCGGATTGATAATACTAAGAAAAAGAGTAACGGCTTAATGGTAGGATCTTGATCTACTCGCTTATGTGATTGCTACTCGATTATAACTTCGTTACTTGCACAAACTACGAGAAAACAGAGCGTCAGCTCGTCATGACAATTGGGCACGCATCCCTAGACTAAGTGTGTGTAAATGAAGGTATTTTTGGGATGAATGAGGCTCAATCCCGTAATCACCTATTTATAGGTGAAATCCGCGTCTCATCGTGATACGCGATGGGTTCTCTTTACCCCGTCATGTATCGCGACACCGCAATATCATGCCGCCTTTGCCACGTTGTGACACGTGGCCTGTCATATCGTGCCACGTGTTGACACGTGGTTGGACACTTGTCCCAGTTACTTAACGTGGTCATCGCGATACACGATGACCTTGGTGGTTAGGCCGTAGCGTATCGCTACACCGTCCATTTCCGGGTTGATGTGCAAGTCCATCGCTATACGCGATGGGTGAATTTACTAACTCGTCGCGTATCGCGATGAGTCCCTATTTTCATATTTTTACATTTTTAGTCCCTTGACTTATATGTTAGACATATTTGGCTAATTTCTAATAGGGTTATTTACGTGGTGTTACATTGCAGGCCGTTTTATTATTAAAACCGATCAGCAGAGCTTGAAGTATCTTATGGATCAGAAGATCACCACACCCTTACAACACATTTGGTTGGCCAAATTAATGTGTTATGACTATGATATTTTATACAAACAGGGTAAGGAGAATTTAGTTGCTGATGCTTTGTCTAGAGTGCGAGGGTCAACTCTATTCAACATCACTATTTCTACCTTGGAGCCTTTGTTATTTCAAAAGTTGCAAGATAGCCTAGTGGGTGATATTGATATGCAAGCTATTGTTGATAAGCTTACAAGGGGTGAACATGTTAAACATTTCACTTGGGATGATCACTTGCTTAAAAGGAAGTCTAAATTGGTGGTGGGAAATCAGGAAGTTTTAAGGGTGGAAATAGTTCAGTTGTTTCATGAATCTGCTTTGGAGGTCACTTAGGTGTGCACACAACTTATCAAAGGGTGAAAGAAACTTTTTATTGGAAAGGGTTGGCTAAAACTGTGAGAACAATAGTAAGGAACTGTGATGTGTGTAAAAGAGCTAAACCTAAACATGTGCATATCCAGGGTTATTACAACCATTGCCTATTCCGAAGTGGGTATTTTCTGATATCTCCATGGATTTTGTGGGTGGTTTACCAAAGTCTCAAGGCAAGGATACTATATTTTTGGTGGTGGATCGGCTGACCAAGTATTGACATTTGGCTGCCTTGAGTCATCCTTATTCTGCCAAGGATTTAGCTCAACTCATCCTAGACACCGTCTACAAACTACATGGTTGTCCAGTGAGTGTAGTTTCGGATAGAGATCCTATTTTTGTTAGCGGGTTCTAGAAGGAATTTATGGCTTTACAAAGAGTTAATGTTGTTTTGTCTACTGTCTTCCACCCTCAAATAGACGGGCAGACTGAAATAGTTAATCGTTGTATTGAAGGGTATCTTCGGTGTATGGTGATGGATAGGCCAAGTACCTGGGCCAAATGGTTGGCGTTGGCAAAATGGTGGTATAATACCTCCTTTCACTCTTCTTTAAAGATGACACCATATCAGGCCTTGTATGGGTATCCACCCCCCCCCCCCCACATGTTCCTTATGTTCCAAAAGATTTGTTGGTGGCATCTGTTGATGATCTTATGACTGATCGTGAAGTAACTATCAAGTTGTTGCGAGCCACATTGTTAAAAGCTCAAAACCGCATGAAGCAGCAAGCTGATAAACATAAAAGTGGGAGGGAGTTTGTGATTGGTTCTTGGGCCTATTTGAAGTTGCAGCCATATATGCAGAACACTGGTCGCTTTCATAAGCATTCCAAGCTCACTCTCAAATACTTTGGGCCCTATTTGATTCTTGAAAAGATTGGGATGGTTTCTTATAAATTGGATTTGCAATCTGATGTAAAGATCCATCCTGTTTTTCATGAGTCTCTTCTCAAACCGGCTGTTGGGCCTCCTACTACTGTGGTTCCAGTTCCTGCTGATTCTTGGTTCCATTTGTTACCTGAAGCGATCATTGATCGAAGGATGGTGTAGCGTGGTCATCGGGCTACTCTAAGTGTGTTGGTTAAATGGCAAGGTAAAGGAATGGATGATGCTACCTAGGAATTTATCGATGACTTGCAGTTGAGGTATCCGGATTTTACTCCTTGAGGTCAAGTCGTTGCTTAAGGAGGGAGTATTGATGTGTAATAATTAAGTACTAAAACAATCATGAGCCATTATCATGCACAACCATGAGAATAGAAGGTTTCATTGAGAGAGACAGCTGGTCTAATTATCCCCCCCACTCCCGGGCTATAAATACTACATGAGAACCAAGGGTAAAAGGATCATCACACTCTCATTCTCCCTAAGAATACTCATCACTTACCATACTGATTCTCGCCTTAGAGGGTGGTTACGAGAAGACCCCTTTAGTCCTCTTCTCATAGTGAGCTCGATTTTTGGTTTTGTAGGTCTCGGCAACCGGAGTTCGTGACAGTTGTTAATATTGACTTACCGGAGAACATTGACCTAAGCCCACCATGGGCTAGATTAGTGTTCTTGATCCATCGATAGAGATATTAAGTTAAGCCTATCAATGGTTAACTTAGTGCTTCTTCAAGAACAGACGTCGATCATTGTTGATGTAAAACGAGCATGACATATGATTGTAGATTGAAGACGAGTATTATGAGCTCAAATCCAATCGAAAAGCATAGTTGTGACAACGAATCGTAGATGGGACGACGACACAAGGTTGATATTGACGACGGCTGACCAAATAACAAACTCGAAATAGAAAACTAACAGGTGATTGTGACCAATTTTCAGAGATGAAGTTTATTACTATAAGTACATATGAGTGAAATAAGCAAAATGGGAAGGAGAATATGGGTCAAGTTATTTGGGGAACAAAAATGAGAAGTGTGAGAATGATTTCTGGCAAATAATAATAATAATAATAATAATAATAATAATAATAATAATTTAATAAAAAATCATAACTTAAAAAAAAAAAAGAACCTAAAATTTTTCCCTGGTCTTCCTCGTTCAAAAAATAAAAAAGAAAAAAAAATACACAATATTAAGGGAAAAAAACATTGTGCATTTTTATTTATTATTATATTTTTTGTTTATTTTCGACATTGATTGTGTTTTTTTCCTTAACATTGTGTTATTTTATTGATTTAGTGTTATCTTACTCAACATTATGTTATATTTTGCTCGACATTGTGTTATATTTTGGGCTCTATTGTGTGTTTTTCTATTTATCATTGTGTTTTTTTGTCTATTTTCATCATTATGTCTTTTTTCCTCGACATTGTCTTTTTTTTAACGAGAAAAATGGGAGAAATATTTTACTTTTTTGTTTTTTACTTTACAATGTTTGTCCTTTAAAAAAGCCAAATTACGGTTCGTGTCCTTTTTTTAGTTTCTTTGCAGGCGGTGTACTTTAAACATTTTTTTCCTACACGTTATGTCATTTACGCTAATTGGGTTAGAAAAACTCAGTTAATTCCCATCACGTGAGGCGCATGTGATGGTAGTTTTATCTTTTTGTTTATACCAGCAACAAAAACCCTTTATCAGTGTGTTCCCACACCTTCAATCGCTTCATTTTCCGGTGATTAAAAACCCTAATATCCGATTCAAAAAAATTCCCCCACCCTTAATATCTTTAATTGAATAAAATTCTCAGAAATTAAAAACCGTAAATGGTTGATATTCCTTCTCCTCGATTCTACATCCGTGAAGCTGATGAAAAATCAGATGCTGAGAAGTTTTATGGTAAGTTCAAATTTTAGGGTTTATAATTGGGTTTATTTAACTACCAGCTGTTTAATATTTTATGTGTAGTAAATAATCCACATTTTTTCTCGATCAAGTTGCACCATGGTGGCAGTTTCACCAAATTTCCTGGACGGGTTTATAACAGACCCGTTGTCCATTTTGTTGACATGCTAGATATTGACAAGTTTTCAGTTCACGAGCTTTATCGAATCTTTCTTGAATTATCCTATCCTACAGATAGGTTAGATTCTACCATTATGTAGTACCAGGTTCAGAATTGGATTAGGGGCTTAGAGCTTTGGGAAGTGATGATGATGTTAGGGGATTTGCTAAGTATATTGGAGCTTTTAATCAGTTAATGAATGTGTATGTTGAGCATGAGTACACCTCTGTACACACATACTTCTGCTCACCCTTAAAGTTTACCATTGAAGAGATAACAGATGAGGAGTTTCTTGCAAGTGAGGTCGTACTAGATAAAGCAAACTCAGTTAAGAAAAGGTTGTTGTTGGAATGGCAAGATAGCACAATGAGGTTGTTGTTCAAAAGGTTGTTGTGGAACAAGACAAACGGGATGCAAATGAGAATGTTCAACAAGAGAACAATGTTGGTGTTGTTGAACAACAAGACCAAATTGATTTATGTCATGAGAATCTAGAATTTGACTCTTTGTTTGGAGAGGATGCTTTTGGCGTGCAACCTACAAATGAGGTGGAGAAGGATTACAATGGTGATAGAGATGGATGTGGGGTTGGAGGTGGATATGGTGTGAAACTTACAAATGAGGTGGAGATGGATTACAACGGTGATGGAGATAGAGGTGGGGATGGAGGTGGAGATGGAGATAGTGAAGATTCTTCAATTTCAGATGAAGAAAGTAGAGATGAGTCTTCAAGTTCAGATGAAAGTGGAACTGATGATAGTAGGGATTCTAATTATGAAATAAGAGATGAGTGTTCTGATGATGATGAACATGTAAAGGTTTACCCAGTTAAGAAACCAAAGAATGTGAAGACATCTAAGAATAATAAGAAATCTAAAAATGTTGAGAAAACTAGGGAGGGTGATGAAGATTCAGAAAGTGATTCAGATAGTGATTTCAACTATGAAGATGGTGACACACATGATGTAGATGTCGATATGAGAGATTTCAGATTGCATACTGATTTTGAAGTTGAACAGCAGGATGCAATTTGTAGTTTAGAGGGCATTGAAATGGATGATGTTATGTTGGATAATGATAGGATGTATAATGAAAAACAAAGAAATGAGAGGGACATGGATTATATTTTCCATGTGGGACAATTTTTTGGTACAAAAGCAGAGGTGAAGGATATGATCAAGGCACATTCAGTTGAAACAAGAAGACAAAATAGGATAAGAAAAGATGATTTGGTAAGGGTGAGGGCGTGCGTGAAGGGGATATGGAAGATGGGTCTTACATGCAGGGGGTTGGATCTAGCAGTGCTAATAAAGATCAGTTGCCAGTCCAGAAAAGTATTTGGGGTAGGGGAAAAAGGAAAGGCCCATTTGCTATTAGATGCCCTTGGGTACTGTTGTTGTCATACCAAAAGAGAACAGCTTCATGGAAAATTACAAGGTTGGTAAGTGAACATAAATGCCTTCAATGTAGGTAAATTTATGCTTGCACAGTCGGGTTCTTCTCAAACCATTTGGTTACTGATCTTCAAGATGACCCAAAGCTGAAAGTTAAATTTATCAAAGAAAGGTTTCAAAGGAGGTTTGAAGTTGGTGTGTCTTACATGAAAGCTTACAGGGCAAAGATATTGGCCAGGGAACATATAATTGGAAATTTCAGAGGCCGGTATGGGTTATTGAGGGATTATATTGAAGAGTTGAAGAGGACTATTCTAGATACAACAGTGAAGCTTGAATTAGAAGAATGCTCAGATCCAACATCTGAGACAAGACAATTCAAGAGGATATATATTTGTTTGGGGTCTTTGAAAAATGGGTTCAAAGCAATAGGTAGGGATCTCTTGGGACTAGATGGGGCTTTCCTTAAAAGTGCTTGGCCTGGTCAACTTTTAACAGCAGTTGCTCTAGATCCAAACAATGGATACTACCCTGTTGCATATGTTGTAGTTGAAGCTGCAACAATGAACTCTTGGGAATGGTTCTTGGAATGCTTTGGTGATGACTTGGATTTAAACAAACATATCCAAGTTTACCTTTATGAGTGACAGGCAAAAGGGTCATATACAGGCTGTAGATAAGTTGTTTCCTTCTGCAGAGCATAGGTTTTGTGTGAGGCACATTGAAGATAACCTAAGAACTCTCTTCAAAGGAAAGCTTTTAAGGGATGCTCTTTGGAAGCTGGCCAGATGTACAACACCTACACATTATGAGAGAGAGGTGAACAACCTAAAAAAGTTAAACAAAAGGTTTCATCTTTGGGTTTCTAAGATCCCACCAGAAACATGGTCAAGGTCACACTTCACTGGTAAGTTTTTAATTTTTATCCTTTATTCTCTAATAACTTTCAACTTTTGTCCTTTATCTGATGTGTTTTGTTATAATAGGTAGAGCAATGTCTGATGTGTTGACCAATAACATGTGTGAATGCTTTAATTCAAAGCTGGTAGATGGAAGGGACAAGCCTAAAATCACTTGGTTGGAATACATCAGAGAATATGTGATGAGGAAGATTGTTACTGTGTTGAAGGTAATTGATAGGTCATCAGGGTTACTAACACCATATGCTACACAAATGATGGAGTCGGTGAAGAAGGGAGCAAGCAGGTGAGTTGTATGTCAATATTTACTTGTCTTGTAAATTATGTGTGAATGCTTTACATATTTAGATGATAGGTACTATGTGCATTGGAATGGTGTGGATCATTATCAAGTCACAGGACCATATGGTGATCAGTGTGTAGTGAACATGAGCACAAATACATGTGCATGTAGGAGATGGTAGATAACTAGGATACCTTGTAGACATGTGGTGACATGTATTTGGGTGAAGGGTGCACATGACAGATCTGTTGGCAGGCCAGAAACATTTGTCAACCCAATTTACACAATGGATAGGTGGAAGGAAGTATATAGCTACAAGGTTTTTCCTATCAATGGTATGAGTATGTGGCCCACATCACAAGTCTCAATCCAGATCACAGCTCCTAAATTCAAAAAGCAAACTGGAAGACCAAAGAAATCAAGGAAAAGTCAACAGTGGAAAGGGAAGATGGTGGTTCAAGAAAAAAGTCAAAGGTTAATGCAAAGGGAAAGGGAAAGGTTGTGGAGGGTGAAGGTCAGAAAGCGAAGCAGTGAGAAAGTCAAGGCCAAAAGGACCCAAACCTTGTGGGACATGTGGTCAAAAGGGTCACAACAAGAGATCATGCATGAAAAATGTTGTTGATTAATGTGGCTACTGTTTGAATTTTATTTTTTTTTTTTTGTAATTTTTAAGTTGTTGACTTTATGGATGTTATGGTATGGATGTTTTTAAGTTGTTGACTTTTTTTTGTAGTTTTTAATGGTATGGATGTTTTAAGTTGTTGTCTGGATTAATGTTGCTTTAAGTTGTTGACTTTAAGTTGATTAATGTTTAGTAGTTGTTTAATGGCAAGTAGCTTTTAATATGGTTGTTCATTATTTAACTTGGTTATTGTTTGCATTTATGGTTGTTGGTCATATTTTAATGGTTGTGCAGATGGCTTGGACATATTTGCCCTTGGATCAGATTTTACTTATTTTAATGGTTTGGCAGATGGATGGTTGTGCAGATAACTTATTCATCTTTTGTGCAGATTTTAATGGTTGTGCAGATGGTTTGAAATATAATATGTGCAGATGGTTTATGAATGTTCATCTTTTGGTTTATGGCTTGGACATTGTGCGGATTGCCTTTGTTGGTGATTGTGACTTATGCTTGGACATATTTTCCCTTGGAACAGATTTTACTTATTTAGAACAAATTTTCCCTTGATGGATGTGCAGATTGTACATAATGTGTAGATTGTGCATAATGTGCATAATATGCAGATTGTGCACAATTACATCCAAAAGGATCCAAAATTACATCCAAAAGTCCAAAATAAACAAATCAAGGATCCAAAATTACATCCAAAATAAACTGATGATACATTGCTTAAAAGGATCCAAAATTACATCCAAAATAAAGTCAAAATACATAATAGTCAACAATACATAAAGTCTAAAATAAACTAATAAAGTGAAAATACAAATAGACAACAACTTCAAATACAGTCAAGTAGCTACATTTTCATTGCAGTTACAATTGCAATGAAAATGATCCAACTAATGACTAATCTCTTCTTCATCTTCCTTGCTTGTTATTTATAATTCTCTAAACTTTGTTCAACTTTGTTTTTCGACTTCAACAAGCCTGGGATAATCTCCAATGCCCGTTCACACATTGGTGGGTCACGCCATCCAAGAAAGGGGCAATCCGATGTCTGGAAAAGAGGAGAAAGATGAAGGATAAACGATTGATTGGAACTTAAATCGAATTACAAACTTACCATGCATGGACAAGAGAAAAACCGACGACCTGGATTTCTATCAGTCCATGAAGTTCGAACAACAACTACCTTGCCACAAACACAGTAAGCCATCATCAATTGAGCCCTAGTATTTGAATTTCGCATCGAGCCCTAATTGATTGAAGCCCTAAATGAAGCCCTAATTGATTGAATTGATTGAAGCCCTAATCGGGGAGGGTGGGTGGGTTAAAAAGAGGGGGAACACACTGATAAAGGGTTTTTGTTGCAGGTATAAACGAAAAGACAAAACTGCCCTCACATGCGCCTCGCGTGATGGGATTTAACAGAGTTTTTTAACCCAGTTAGCGTAAAGGACATAACGTGCAGACAAAAAATGTTTAAAGTACACCGCCTGCAAAGAAACTAAAAAAAGAACACGAACCGTAATTTTGCTTTTTTTAAAGGATTTTGCTTTTTTTAAAGGACAAAATTTGTAATTCTGTCTTTTATATTTATATTATGAGTTATGATTTCTTTTATTATTTTTCTTGAATTTTTTTTGGGTTTTTTTATTCTTACACAAATCATTCTCACACTTCTCATTTTCGTCTCTCTTTGTATTTTAACATTCTCGCACTTCTTATTTTTGACGCAATATGTTACTTATTTATTACATATATAATTATAAAATAAAATGTGTGATTCTTTTACATAAAACTATTTACTAAAAGAAAAAAATGAAAACAATAAAAAGGCTACCATAAAATATTAACTTTCACCACAAATGGATTTATACAAACGAGTGACAAAGGTTCTAGCACCGTTTGCCCTCTATTTTGTTTTTATTACCAAACCAACATATTTATTGTTACAAGTACACACACATTAACATAACTGAGAACCACTGATTCAAACATAGTGTAGGACAATATTAGTAGCAACATAGCACACTTGAACAAAGCAGATTTATTTCCACTTGCCAAACTTTCCATGGTTGAACTTACCATGGTGCCCATAACCTCCTCCATGGCTATAGTAACCATGGTTAGAGCCATGCGATCCATGGCTATAGCCATGAGATCCATGAGACCCATGCTGAGCTCCATATCCACCAACCGCTCCAAGTGCTTCACCACCAGCTAGGAGTCCCGTACCATGTCCATCATATCCTCCATGACCTATTGAGGGTTTCACATGTTAACAACTTGCACATTTCATCTTCACATACACATTCAATAGTTTTAATGAAACATATGCAAAATAAGTTTAGCATAATACATATCAAGTTCAACGGAGCAAGGCATGTCGAGCCAAGCTAAGTTGGCAAGCCACCCTTGGCTCAGGCTACGACTCAAATATCGTCGTTTCAAAATGGGTTTTCTTCAACAGTTTACACACACACAAATATATAATGAAGTAAAAGTAATATAATTCGAGTCAAACCAAGTTGAACTTAAGAGCGAGCCAACTTTTGTTCAGGCTCGACTCATTTACAAACCAGCTCGACCCAATTTCATACTAAGCCAGTTAAAGAGAGTGTTTTTCAGTGAGCTTGGAGCCACGTGCTTTTTAGCTGGTAATAGACATAGATAAATGTGCAAACATCTTTGTTGCAAGATTATTGTGTTCACATTTGAACTAACCTGAAGAATGCGGATAACCATTCGGTTTATATCCGTATGAAGAATGGCCTGCTTGAGGGTATCCTCCTACAGGAGGGTAATTAGCATACCCTTGAGACGAGTATGCTCCATGTTGTGAATGGTAGTGCCCACCACCTCCATGATTAAAAAGACCTCTGTTATGCTCCATGTTACAAAAACTGTAACAAACAATTAATTATAAAGTGAATATGGACATATGGTGAGTACCATTGAGTAGGACAAGCATGCAAAATATTGTGAAAGTGAATTAAAAAGTGAAAGAAAAAAACAAGAAAAGATGAAAACTAATTACCAAATTGTGTATTTGTTGATCTAGGTATTGTGAAAGCTTTAATCCATATTGCAAGTGGGAGAGTGTCTTATATAGGAAGGCGGGAAGACCTCCATTACTTGATTTACGCTTTGCTTAGATGCTTGTTAATGGAGAATAAAAACATATGCTAAAGGTACACCCTAATTAATCATGCTATTATATTTTTAAAAAAATCATGGCAAAATTCATTGACTAAATTATTTTTTTTTCTACAGTCGAAGTTAATTTTAGGTTTTTAACGATTAATGAATCATAGACTCTATTTACTAAGGGAACTTAGAGAACCAGAGGGTGATTCTTTAGCTGATTCGCATAAGGAAGCCTAACGAACTAGGCTTGATTCTTTATCCGATTCGTTAAGGAAAAGGGTAACGAATTACCATTGATTCTTTAAGACCATTCGTTAACAAAGATAACGAATTAGAAGGTCTAATTCGCTAAGACCAAAGTAACGAATTGAAGTTTAACAGAAGGACAGAATGGTCCCTGAACTTAGAAAGGAATGAATTAATTAAAAATAAGCTAGTGATATGGCTAGTAATAGATAATTAATACGAGTAATTGTTATACAGTTAGGCGCGCCCAACTGAAGAAAGGAATAACAATTAACGGTGAACGTAACCGACTTCAGGTGAGTTTCTAGCCCCATTTATGTGTTATGTTTTCGGGGTTGTGTGCATACTCAATATGTTTGTTAATACGCTTATCCTAAGAGATAAGTGTATGCCTTATGTGAATAATGTGAAATGTATGAATGATTGCTTGATGGTACATGAACGATCTTCAGATATTGCACGTACTGTCAGGTTGTAACGCTATGTATAAGATAAGTATGATATGTATGCTTATGTGTATGAACGTGATAAAGTTAATAAAAGAAGGAAATGATGGTTGTATGGTTACGAAAAGGGTACCGAGCCATAATAATAATCGAGGTATGATGTATGGTTGTATGGTAACGAAGAGGGAATCGAACCCTACTAATATTCGAGAACTAGGGAACCGAACCCTACTAATATTCGAGGAAAGAGGGTACCGAGCCCTAATAATACTCGAGGAAGGAGGGTACCGAGCCCTAATAATACTCGAGGAAGGAGGGTACCGAGCCCTAATAATACTCGAGGAATGTAGGGCGTAATGCTCTTTATAACGTAAGATATGAAAGCAAGTAGTACAAAAGAAAGTATGAAAGTATGATTGAAAGAATATAAGTTTGTGTGTATTGTATAATGTATGCACGCATGTGAGTAGGATGAGGCAACTCGCTTGAGGGGACACGTGGCGTTGAATAAGAGACTGGCATCGGAAGGCTCAGGGCGTGTTATGTTTTAATTACTTAGTTTTCGAAGGACAAGTTGGTTGTTTAAGACAAGTTTTGAATTGCTATGAAATGTTTTATTAAAATTTTTATATTCCGCGAATGTTTTTAATTAACTCTGATATTAGAACTGCGTTTATGAGTAAATCCAACACGAAGGTAGGGCTACCGGTAACGGGGCCTTACAGTAATGTTAGATGATTCATGTCCTGCATTTATATAATATTCTAATTTTAACTAAATGTCATAATGACACTTCGATCCATGAATGAACGAAGCGAATAATAGATTGTAACACGTGACATGACAGATATCAAAACCAACTGAATAACTAAAGACAAGCTGCATACAAACACCTAAACAAACAGAACTTATTCACCATACACGGTCTCAATATACTGAGTACGATGATGATGATGATGATGATGATGATGATGATGACACGGTCTCAATATTATTGGCGAGGAATAAGAACATCTCTTTATTATAAGAATAATAATAATAGCATGATCAAGGAACATATTCTTGTAGACAATCAAACGCATACAGTAAGTCCAACCCGTTTTCGCACTCACAAACATTTCATAACATATAGAATCTTTTAACTAGTACGCAAATTGATCACTTCCATTTCTTGACCGAGTGCTTGCCCTTGTGTTTACCAAACTTACCCTTGTGCTTACCAAACTTGCCGTGCTTACCATGCTTCCCATGCTTGTACTTACCGCCACCATGGTGTCCCGTCATGCTATAACCTCCATGACCATGACCATGACCCTGTGTCGTATGGTGAACTCCATATGCAGCGGCTGCAGCTGCTGCACCACCATCTAGTATTGTTCCCATACCTGGTCCATGTCCTAAACCAACCAAGTTTTTACATGACTCCGGTCATTCGATAGTTATAAGTAAAATACAATGCAGACAGGTTATCATCATTTGCATTATTTAGTGTTAGAGGTGTGTTTGGTTGTTCATTGTGGAAAAGATGAATTAAAAACAAATTATATAAATAACAGGCTTGTTTAGGTTCATGAGCTGCCTCGAGCTCGATAGGTTAAGCTTGGGCTCGGGCTCGGGCTCGGGCTCGTTTTAAACAAGGTTATCATAGGCTCGAGCTCGAGCTTGTTTAAGCTCTGCTCAGTTCGAGCTTTTAGCGAGCCAATCTCGGGTAGCACATGAGTAGCTTGGCTCATTTACTCCCGGGTATCCATCGCTCTTATTTTAGACAGTCAGCTATAGGGGTGTGCAGTGTGCTTGAAACAGAAATAACCAAACCCATAAAAAACTGATGGTTCGGCCTTGGTTTTGCATGTAATACAAACCTAAAAAAACCGAACCGAACTGAACCGAATTTGTGGATTTGAATTTGACTTGAATTTTAGTAATTTATAAGAATTTAATAAATAATAAATAGTATTTACCCAAATCTTTTTGCCCAAAATGTACAGTCACTTATTAATTAACAAATAGATTTAGTCCCAAGGTTTTAGGTTAAATTCACTATTTTGTACTTTTTTTTTTGCCCAAAAGATTCAAGCTCAAATGATAAAACCGAACAGTTTTTAAAATTAAAAAACTTAACTTTTGTTTATGGTTTGTTTTTGCCCAAAACCGACCCATGCACACCATATTCCAATGGGGTCCTTGTCGTGGCAAGAAAATCCAGTCAGTTTTCTTGTAGAATCAAACAAAATCCAATCAAACAAAATCCATTATGTTTTCGTTATGGTACTGTAGTTGAAAAAAGACTTTGATATTTAAGAACAACAATGGTTGCTTTTATTTAAAGTCTTTATCAGGATCAGCCATCAGATAATTGAACTGATAAGCAATATAGTAACAAAACTTCAATTAAGAAACAAAATTCAATTGCAATGAAGTATTTATGAAGTTAATACCGACAACAGTCACTAACCTCCAGATTGGTGTGAAGCTGATTGACCAGGATAGCCAGCAGGCGGATAGCCTTGTGGAGGGTACCCACCAGAAGATTGAGGGTACCCTTGGGGAGGGTAGCCGCCACCAGAGTGAGGATACCCCTGAGGAGGGTGGTCACCACCATGGGGTGGGTACGCTCCTGGTGCCGGAGGGTATCCACTGCCAGGTGGAGGATATCCACCGGGTTGTGGGTAACCAGCAGGTGGGTATCCTCCACCATGTTGATGCCCACTAAACAACCCTTTGTCCTGTTCATTTTGGTTTCCGTCTCCTCCGCCCATTTTCTTTCAACTTGGTATTGGATTCACAGATACTACACAGAAAATTAAATAAAAGATGAGTGCATAACAATTGTGCAGAGCATAATTTCAAAAAACTGGATATTACAAAGTCTGCATCACTTACATATGAAGTGCAATGGACATATTTCAACCAAACGAACGCGATTACCAATATCATTACGATTGCAGCCAATAAACCATAGATGATACACAATTAACAGAATAATCACACTTATGATCCTACAATCCCCAATCACAGTTTACACATTTAATAGTAGCATGTATGATTCACATATGCCTTTATCAAACAGCTAGCATCGAAATGAGATTTGATTTATCAAATCCACATATGTAAACAACCCTAGCAGCTAGGTCTGTAAACAAACCAAAACGCTCGGTGAGCCCGTTCGGCGGGAGGTTTGTTTACGTTCGTTTGTTTACTAAATGAACGAACATGAACAGAGGTTGCCTTTCTTCATTTGTGTTCGTTTATGTTCGTTAGTTAAATGTTTGTTTTATATTTTTATAATATATTATTTGTAATAACCAGCACAACATTTGAATTTTATAATTTTATAATTTTATTGTTTATGTTCAGTAGGTTTTAAGTCTTGTTTTAACTAACAACAAATCAAACATGTGTTTCGTTGACATTAACAGAATAAAACCGCCGATTGAGGGATGATTATGTTTATGATTTTAGTCAAGGTGATGATGTCAAACGCAATGGATTAAGAAAGTGCTTTTTTACATGTTCGTGAACCGTTCATGAACAAGTTGAATGCTAAACAAACGAACATGAACACGATTTCGTTCGGTTCGTTTACCGCCCTAACTAGCAGCTATTGTAAAGCAATAGGCAGATCTCAAGCAAGCGAACATGATCATTACCAATATTATTCTAATTTAAGCGAATACGAATTGATTAAAACCCTAGATAGATAATAGAAACAATTAACATTAGCATATATATGATCCACAAATGCATTAATCAAATAGACATTTATTTCACGAAATCATGATTTGTGTATGATATCAATGTCATCGATCACGATTACATGGTGAATGTTTAGGTTACCATATGTTTGATTTGTTGATTAGAGTACTGGGCTGGTGTGATTTTGCATAACTTTTTTTTTTTTTTAGTTTCATTTCTTTTTTGTTTATCATTATTCCCACTGGATTGGTTTTTATTTCCTCGAAAAGTAAATTTGAGTTTCCTTCAAAACTATGAGCCTGGCTTGCTGTTTATGAGCCTGGATTTGTAATTTACAGGATACACCAATTTCTGAGGATGTTGATATAAAGGCAATGTGGTGCACCAGGGTTCCATGGGCATGTACGTTTCTATAGATTGAATCACAGTGGTACACACTATCAAATTTTTTATGCTTGCATTTTTAAAGCTTGATTCATTAGTATTAAATTATGCATCTTAAGTTTATTTGGTTTCTTTATTTTCCTGCAATAGGCTACTGATGAAGGATAGTAGTGATCTCAATAAATGGTATTTCACTCATCTCATGTGAATCCTTTTTTTTTCCTTTTCCTTTTTTCATGTATAATGCTTAATAGGTATGCATCTTCTACTATCTTAATGGTATGATCATGTAGGATGAGTACTCTAATTATCCAGTTCATATAAAATGACAAAGATTTGAAATGCAGTCATCTATTGATGCGAAGCATATATGTTTCTTGGAACTCAAAGCTTATTGTGCAAAGAATCATTTTTTGTGCGCATTTTGAGTTTTTTTTTCTTCTATTTTGAAGCCTAATTATTTAAATATTACGAGTTTCACCAGGTTAATTTGTTACTACTTACCAGGCAGCTTCAATTCCAAGTTTAAACATATATATGGTCATTTTAGGGTAATAAATTCCCTTAATTTTCTTATTATATTGCAATTTAGCATATCAAAAATATCTAAACAATTTACTTGATATCAACAGCTCAGGTTTGTAGTTGTTTTTGTACCTACATTTTGAATTTATAAGTGGATTATATTTTAACTGACAATTTCAGTATACAGAAATCTCTATATAATGTGTAAAAGTGCATCAGAACTACACGATCGGTAGCTACTAAGAAAATTGAGCTCAATCAATTGAGACTGGCGTTGTAAAGCTTTACTCGGATTTAAATCATCAAGTAAGACATTTTGTTATAACTTATTTTGTTCTTTTGGTTAAAATATTTAATTTTGACATCTCTGGTTCAGATGGGCTACCTTAATGAATGGGCTACAAATGAAAAAGAGCATAATTTTGCTCTATCTGGTGCTATTGAAGATCTAAAGTCAAGCATTTGCAGACTTCTTGTCACCAAGGTGCATCGGTTACACCGTTTGTTGAAAAGGTGTTTATACATTATGCAACATTTTTTTATAAATTCATGGTTGAATTTTATTAATTTCTAGGTGGATAATCAATTTGTGAAGTAGTCTATTCGAACAACACTCAAAGTAATGCAAACAATGTGGTAAACTATGCAGTCTACTCTATCAAGGGTATACAAGTTTGTATGTCAATTTTGTTTGGTGGAAGTATAAAATAAATATTAATTAACAATTAACAATTCTTAATATCTTTATACAGTTGCAGAAGGTGGAAAGTAATTGTCTAACATCTGAACTTGCTAACGTAGTGGCACATGGAAGAGTTCTTTTTGATGAATGTGAAGCACTGTTGAATTCTGCAACTTCTTTACAGGTAAAAATATTAATTGTTTTAAACTATGAATATAAATCAGGTTGATTCTATAAAATCCAACAATTTTAATTTCTTGAAGAGGCTCAAGTCTGAACTTGATGGTGATGTGTGGTTTTGATGTAATTTTGTTCCCTAGGTATAATTCCGTTTTAAAGTTTTAAAAATTTCTTCCTATTTTGGTTGGCGAAAATTCTTGAACATCAGCATTTCAGTGTTCGAAAACTGTTCTACGGGTCAAATTTGTGCAAAGGGGCATTTCAGGAATTTAGTCAATTCAGAATCAAAGTTTTATATTTTTAAACTGCAAAAGGCTGATTGAGGATAGTTTATGATTTTTTTTCTATTTATCTGATTATTTGCAAGTAAAATAAGATGTTTTGAAAAATCAGTTTAAAATTGACAAATTTGAAACATGAATGTAACGCAGCTAGGGGAGAGCTTTCTTCCTCCGGTTTTAGACGGTAATGATGTTGAGAGTGTACCGGAGGATGCTGAAACAAAGAATGGTAATAACCCGAATGACTTTGAAAGTGCATAAGAAATCAAGGTGGATTTGAAGTCGAATGATCTTTTTTTTCATAATTATGATTACTGGTACTTTTAGCAACTTATGTTAATATTCTTTTTTCACATTTTTCTTATTGGTTTTGTCTTAATATTCTTTTCACTGTAGCTATACAGTTACAAATTGTTGTGTGTTCCGCGCCTACGTGGTCCTGTTGAACTGGACTGAAGACCCTCTTATAATTAAACTTGTTTTGAACCTCAACAATTACAAATAAAATATTTACTCTTTGTAAGTCATCGGTTTGACTTCCGTTTTCCATTATGGTATTGGGGTGTGTAAATATGTTTGCAAAAGGATTCTTGAGTTATTGGAGAATTGTACACGTTATTGAACAGTTTTTATTTATATCACCTGACTTTTATTTACATATTATTCGATCATGTTATTTGATGATGTGTTTTTGTTAATGCATGTTAAACATGATTAATCATGTTATATTCAACCTTTCTTTGTACTTAATCCCGTGTAGTACACGGGTTTATAACCTAGTTATATATATATAAAACTGACGCAATCAAAGAAGGCGGGTTAAAGGATAAAAACTTACTATTAAAAGTTTTTCTTAAAGCGCGAGTCTCATTGTTCCACTTTGACTAGATTATATTGTCTTAATCGTACTCACGCTGATGTTCCCCAGGAAACCATACCACCAAGTGTCACTTGACAGTCGTTGTGCAATATTTAAGAAATTTAATATTATAGAATTGCAAATTATGTTTTACTTTTTTAAGTCAAAATCAGCTCAAGTTCATCGACTAGATATGATTATGGCTAAGTTTGACCACTTTGATCGATTCTTAGTAACTAGGCAAAGTTAAAGAAACTCGCATCGACGACATACCTTGTAGCGAGTACTCAGAAAATACTTGGCCTTGTAAACTTACTTTTACAACATTGCTTTTATTATAATAATAGTTTATTTTTTATATTACGGATATTAGGCTGTGTCATTGACGAAGGTTGCTTAGGGCCCGGGGTGCCCCCCCCCCCCCGGTTTTTTTACGTAGTAGTGTGAATTTACCCGCTTTCTATTTTTATACGTAGAGTAAATTTAGCCGTTTTCGATCGAATTTTTTTATACGTAGTGTAAAATTTAGCCATTTTCGTCCAAATTTTTTTATGCCTAGTGTAAATTTAGCCGTTTTTGACCAGAATTTTTGATACGTAGTGTAAATTTAGCCATTTTCGGCCGAAAATTTGTACCCCTTGTGAAATTTTGTATACATTTTGAGTACGACCACCTCGGTGTTTTAGTCCAAGTTTCGCCACTGGGCTGTGTGAAGTAGAGAGAGAAAAAAAAGGATGCCATTGACCTGTCAACTCAGTTTGACGAGCGCCAGCACCACCACGTCTTCATCAAATGTGGGAACCAAACTCACCTTTGCCCAACGTTTAACAGAAGTGGGAATAGGGGATGACCATTTGAGGGGTGTGAAAGATCGGTTCAACCCCCCCCCCCCCCTCAATCAAATCACACATTTGTTTTTCTATAATTTAAACTATAGAAAATAACTACACCAAAGTAAAAGAGTGGTTTGAGAACATATATAACTTGAAACCCGTTAAAGCCACACCAATTCGATTGTTTTCTTATAAACCCATTTTAATCTGATCCAGTTTTAACCAATGTTGTAAAACTCACTAGGCGGTTCTTAGACGGCCGGCCCCCTCGTAGGGGAGTACTCGGACATGATAAATATAACATAAAATAAGTATTGAATATTATATATGTGTCAAAATAAACGTAATTCATATGAAAAAGAAAAACAAAATTCAAAAAATTCATGTTTTGTTGTTATTTTTAATTTCTTATTAAAAGATAAAAAGAATTGTGGCCGAGTTGACATTGGGGGCCGAGTAATTCCGGGTACTTCGACTTTTAACCGAGTTGGACCTTGGTGAGTAATGGTGGCCGAGTTGGGAAAAGGCGACAAGGTTGATGTCCGAGGACCTTGGAATCGCCGATTCCAAAGCCTTGAAATCCGACTTTTACAACACTGGTTTTAACTCCCTTAAGTTGATCCGAACTAGAGGTGCACAAAAAACCCAAACTCGGAACCCATAAGGAATGAATGGGAAGATAGAAAAGTTGGAAGAAGAGAAGATTATTTGCTTAGACGCATGGAATTGGCTAAGCATTTTATTTGAACAAAATATAGAACCAAAATGGATGGTTAGTGTCTATTACCAGTTCTTCCTCCTGAGTTGAGACCAATCTATCATATAGATGAGGATAAACTAGTGACCTACCCGAAAAAAAAAACTGAAACTTATTTTTTTAGACTTGGGTTTTTAATACCCTAACATGAACACGGCCCTACCCGTGGGGTACAAATAGGGTATGACTTTCAATGCTGAAACCCGAACCCATACTCAATCTAAACCCGATAATACTCGATACTTGGTTCTAGCTATACCCGAAACCCGGGTTTTTTACATACCCTAACCGGTTTTTTTGCATACCCGGATGGATATTAGTGTTTGTGCACCTGTCTGTATGGCACTTGGCAGTGACGGTGTACTTGCGCACATATCTAAGGTCGTTCTCCAACGGATCCTTTCTGGAGCACATATTTGATATAAATACTTGTTTAGAGCAGCACTTTTTGATATACCAAATAATTGAAACACATAAAATATATGTTTTTTATATCATTGTTTAGTTGTTTGTATATGTTCGAATGAACTTTGAAGTTTATATGCAAAAAAATGGAGTTAGAATAAAACAAACGAAGCAGGCCCGTTGACAAAAAAAAAAGCTGCAGAAAAAGGGTTTTTTTAATACCCTCATATACCTGGGTATTGAAGACCCAGTTTAATACCCGACCCGGTACATAGGGTATAGTTTTTCAAGCCAAACTTTCGGACCCGAAGCCGAACCGGGGATTGCTAAATACCCGATTTTAATACTTGATCATACCCTATCCTGATTCCACATCCGAACCCGGGTTTTTCTAATACCCAATCTGTGCCCCTCTAACGGGTCTTAACATCAACCCGGTTTGGCACAAAATCCAGTTTTGTGCATTATAACAACTTGTAAATTAGGCTTATGAACAACACCCTAAAGCCCAAATATACATATATGCATTTAGCCCATTGATTTAAATCCTTTAGATTATCCTGTCATCCTCAATTTCTTCTACCTCCTTATCCTCATTCTTCAACAATATCTTAATCACCACCACCTGCAACCCACAAAATCCATCACCAAAATGTACAATTAGAACCCAGGTTTCATGTTCATCATTATCATTACATGTATGTAGCAGTGTAACACACACCATGTCCTGCTTACTCCCACAATTCAAGTGCTTACCGGATTCTTTATTATTCAAATCCCACAATCATCATTCTCCAATTCCACGTAAAGCCTACACCTTTAGTTAATTTTTAGCTATTTACGCCACCCATTTATGCTTCATCATTCATTTTTATTGCGTCCAATTTGGGGTTTCCAATTGTTTGCCCATTAATTTTCATTGTTTTATCAATTTATCCTCAATTTGTAGCTTTTTATAATTTTCACTAATTTATTCTGAGTACCCAATACGAGTATAAAAAAATTGGCCTTATGTATAACTTTTTTTACACATTTTTTTGCTCAATTATAAATAAATATTCAAATTGCTAAATTAATAGGCTTTTTTAAAAAAAAAATTAAAAAAATGATCCAATTAAACATGAATTTTCAATATTTTTTTAAATTTATCCCTAATTTGTTTTTTTCTTTTAATAATTATTATTAATTTATTTTCATATTCATCACCAGGCCGCCGTCTATGAGATTTCGAGTGCCCAATACAAGTATAAGAAATGGCCTTATGTAACTATTTTTTCCAGATTTTTTGCTCAGTTATACATAAATATAGAACTTGCTAAACAAATAGGCCTTCTTTTAAATTTTTTTTGACCCAATTAAACATAAAAAAGACTAATTGTTAAATTACTAGACCCTTATTTTGCTTAAGTAAACATAACCAGAATAATTGTTACTAGGCCCTTTATTCAGATTTTTTGGGCCCAATTCCAACTGTTAATGTTTCAAAAATATTTTTATATGTCGTCATCATCATCATCATCATCATCATCATCGTACTCAGTATATCCCACCAATAGCAATGCTATGGTAGGGTCTGAGGAGGGTAAGATGTAGACAGCCTTACCTCTATCCCATAGGGATAGAGAGGCTGCTTCCGGTGAGACCCCCGGCTCGATAGTAGTTTTGCATCAAGCCTTGGACATAAGGCACATAGCACTCAATCATCGGGACACCGGCTGATTGGTGCATGTGCCCTTGTCTTTTGGCTATCAACGCCACCACATGATGCCTGATTAACCTTCCGCCACTTTTAACGTTATTTTCATGAGATTAGTAAAATAATGTCAAAATTAGTGCAATTTTACTTTTGCCCACCCGAGGGTTCACACATATATACACATATAAAAATATTTTTATATGTGTAAAAAAAAATTTTAAATTTCGTGCCCTCCACCAAAATCGTGCCCTAAACGTCTTCCGAGCCCAGGATGGGGTCTGGGCCAGCCCTGAATCATCACAAATTATCTGTTTAATATAAAAGTTGATTAAAATGCAGCAAAATGCAGAGGGCCTGTTTTTTTACTGACCCGGTGCGTATTATCGACTACAGCACCGCCTGTAACAACGGAATCTACGGTTATTAATTTGGAGAAGCTGCAGTTATCATCTTTAGAAGTGCATTCAAATTCAGATGCTGCTGACAGACAATGGTCATCTTCGTCGTCATCGTCATCATCAGCAACTGGAGTGCTTGATATTGAAAACTTTAAGCTGCCAACGTTAGAGTCGCGTGCAAGTTCGAGAAATGGGAGTAGATCATGGACCTATGATGATGCAGTAGGTAAGGTTAGAATCATTCCATCTCTCTTTGAATGATAATTTTAATGCATTCATTATATTAGTTACCTTTGAATCTTTGATATAGGTAAATAAAGGAACACATTTACCTTCAGAGAGTGAATTTGCAGCTGCTGCTGAAGCAATTGCATTAGCAAAGGCTGCAGTTAAAGTTGCCAAAAGTGCAGCCGAAATGATGATGAATATTAAACAAAAACCTAAACAACCCGAGCCTGATAACTCCATAAACGGACCCGGGTTACAGATAGAGGAAACGGAACCGACAGTTGAAGAACTGAAGCTTATAGAAGAACAATTATCGGCTGATATAGCTGTGAGGTCAAGCCGTCAAGTGGAACGGAAAGAACGGAGGATTAGGGCGGCAGAACGGGCGGAAGCTCGGGGAGGCCGAGGGCGGCGTGCCGCCGTGGTGGTGAAACCGGGAGCGAGTCGAAGGCGCAGTGGTGATAAAAAGGATGTTTTTGCTTTTTTGGGAGGGATGACTAATGCAAAGCTGTTAACTGCTACTGAGGAAGTAGAACTTTCTAAAGGGATACAGGTATGAAATAACTAATCCATAACCGAATTACCTGAACCCAGTTTAAAACCGGTTTGGTTTTTATGTTTCTTTATTCAAAAACTGAATTTCAGGTTTGGTTTCGATTTTGCATGTACCGAAAACCCGAACTTTTGGTTCGCTTTTTGTTTTGAATTTATTGATTATAATTTTTATTTTGAATGTTATGTAGTGTAGCCCAAATTTTTATGCCCAGTTGTTTAATTGAAACGTTAATTAACAAAGAAAAAGTTTAGGTTCAACATTTCAGGTCAAAACTCATTATCTTGGGTCATTTTTTTCCGGCCCAAAAATTTCTGGCCCATGTGACGAAACAAAAAATAGAATCTGTACTGAACCTTTAAAAACTGAAATAAAAATTGACTTTTGCTAATGATTTTATGGCTCATAGTTGTTTTTTAAATTTTAGGCCCATATGTATAATTATCAATTAAACATTCCTCTAAAAAAATGTTTAGGCCCAAAGTTTCAGGCCTAGAGTCATTATTTGGGCCATTCTTTTCCAGCCCAAAAGTTTAAAGCCCAAATGGCAAAACCCAAATCGCTTTTTTGTCAATTTCTGAAGCGTTTATTGTTATTATAATTATTATTTTTTAAATCTATTATTGTCAACACAGGACCTATTGAAATTGCAAGTGGTCCATAAAGAGCTGTCGGCCCGTTTTGGGGTCGCTCCCACTTTTGCAGAATGGGCTGCAGCGATAGGCATCGATCAGACACAGTTAGGTAGACGTTTACATTATGGTGAAGAATGCAGGGACAAAATGGTCAGAAGCAATATTCGACTCGTTATTTCTGTTGCAAGAAGTTATTATGGAACAAAGGTCCATCTTCAGGATATTGTTCAGGTATGCTTTCGTTTTGTTATGGGCTAGGCCTGTTTGGTCATAATTTGAAACAGGCCGGGTTGACCCACAACCACTTTTTTTACCAGCCAGGTAGACGTTTACATATTTAAAATTTGGCCTAAATTACCCAACCAATATAATTTATGGCATATAACACTTTTAAAAAAATAAGATAAAAGTAAATGTTTTAAACGGATGAACCCACAAACCCGGCTGGTTGACACGAACATGACCTGCTTAGACAAGCCTTTCGACCCGAACCCATTTATACTAAACCCAAACCCACGAATTGTGTTAGATTCGTATCATGTCAGAAATTCACAACCCTATATTTTCGACATTTGATGACGTGGATATTATTCTCAGGAAGGTATTCGAGGCCTCGTGAAAAGTGCCGAAAAATTTGATGCTTCAAAGGGTTTTAAATTTTCAACATACGCGCATTGGTGGATAAGGCAAGCGGTCCAAAGGTCACGTGCTGAACAAAGCCGGATAATTCATGTTCCGGTAAGAATAACATGTGAGGTCTATATGTGTCATTTCAATGCTTTGACTAACCTGAAAATTTTTCATTTTTCTTTTGATACAGTATTATATGGTAGAGGTACAATCTAGGGTGAACGAAGCCAGGCATCGATTGGATAAGCAGCTTGGAAGACAACCGACTCGTGCAGAAATCGCAGTCGAAACGGGCCTTTCTGTTAAGAAGATTCAATCTGCAGAACGGGCCCCGAAGCCGGCCCGATCTATTGATATCCCTATCGGGTTCGATAACAGTACCAAGCTCACGGTTTGTCCTCATTTCTTACTTTTGTTGTAACTAGGGGTGTAAATGAGTAAAGCCGCTTACTTGAGTCGAGCCGGGCTTAAACGAGTTCGAGTATAAAAATAAGCTTGTTTAATAAACGACCCCGGGCCCGAGCTGGCTTGCGAGCCTAAATGAGTCTATTATTTATATAATTTTGTTTAATATATCCAATATATAATTTTGTGATAATTATTATTAAATATAAAATTATAAACATTTTATATATAAAAATTGTAATAAAAAATATGTTAAAAATAATTATAAGTGTATATTAATAAGTAGTAAACGAGCAAATCCGAGCCCGACCTTCACTTATCGAGCTCGAGTTGGCTCGCGATCGAAGCTTGACTCGAGCTGTCTTAAGTTAAACAGGCCATGCTCGAGCCTAGATTAGCTTGGGCTTGGCTCGGCTTGTTTTACATAACAGTCGAGTGGGTTAGGTAACGGGCCAATACGGGTTATTTTGTTACATGTTGGGTAACACACCAATACGGGCTATTTTGGTATGGGTCAGTGGGCTGCAACAATAATCAGACTTTTTGGCCTGTGTAGGATCTAATTGATGACCCTGACCAAGAGACACCTGAGGAGGTATTAATTAAGAAAACGATGTCCGAGGACTTAGGGAAGGTGTTGAGTACATTAAGCGAAAAGGAGCAAAAGGTGATTAGGTGGCGGTTCGGGCTAGAAGATGGTAAAACAAGGACATTGCAAGAGATTGGGGATGTAATGGGCGTGAGTCGTGAACGGGTCAGACAGGTTGAACTTAACGCCTTTCGCAAGTTAAGAAACACAGATAGAGCCGAAACCCTACGCCAATACTTGCCCCAATAACTATATGTGCAAATGTGTATAGGGAAATCTTCTGGGCCCGAAGGTGTTGGGGTTGGGTCAAGACCTCAAGTGACTGTTTTTACTTGACCCGAACCGTGACCTTGTTATGAGACGTTTAATTTCACAGGGTATTGCAAGACCCGGGTCCTTTTTGCGCCTTTTCTTGATAGTTATTCTTGATCCTCTTTTTGGCCATGGCAATGTTATTATAGACTAAAGCGAAGTAGTTTTGTTAATGGAACATTTTTTTGGTTGAAAATTTCGGTCATAACATTTAGGATTACTTTTAAAGCTTTATGTTTACAATTTTGAGCATTATACGGTCTAAACTTGTGAAAACCCGACCTGTCAGGTTCTTGGTTCTAATAAACTAGATCGTTTGTTTCCAGGCCGATTTCGGTCCAAATTCTGATTAATATCCCGTCTTTTTACTTGTTCGTCATTTGTTTCAGAGTTGAAATAGAAGTCGAAATCAAACCCTAACTTGTGAAACCCAAACCGTCAAAACCTGGATATAGTTTGTTCGGTTTGGTTTCCGCTTCTCATATTTGCACTTTTATGGTTCCAGTCTGGCTTGGTCTGATTCTTGACGAGCAAACCGAAGAAAGTCAAAATTGACCGAACTGTCCAAATAATTAATTTCACGGTGCAGCTTTGATGGTTTAGAACTTGCAAATGGCAGTGTTAACCAAATCGGCTGTTAAGCATTTACTTCTATTTTTCATATAGAAATATCAAGTTATGATATATAATATATTCATGAACATCCTTGTCACTTTTAAACTATCAACACAACATTTTGCTTTCGAAAAATAATAATTTTTTTCTAGAACCGTCAAACCATGAAAACTAGTTGGTTCAGTTTGTCTTTTCTCAAAACCGTAGTTTATGGTTCGAGCCATATTTTCATTAAAACTGGGTGAACTGGACCCTGAAAATCCTACCATTAATAAAATAATGACTTCAAGATTTGCCAAGAGAAGTGGTTATGCATAGACTAGAAGTTAGATTTCACCAAACTGATGTTCAAAAACACATCCAGAACAAGTATCATGACTACAAAACCAAAGAAAACATATCAACAAACACGAACACGAACGTGTGCAAGTCCTAATCCACATTAATCGGTTTATCCAAAGACGACCCGACTGCTTTATCCTTCAATTCATTCGGGAACTTGTCTTTAAGTATCTGAACTTTGAACTTAACAACACTGCTCTTAGCGCCGCCTTCCATCAACTCGAACACACATGCATCTCCAGCAGTAACATTGTTTTCCGACATGAACTTTCCCCATGATTCAAGTCCAAACTTTTTTATCACTTGATCACCAATGTATACTAGGTCCCACACCTTGTCGCGACAAAAGATTTGAGCCGGGATTGTGGCATTCGGAAGCTTATCCGACAGCTCCGGTGGAAAATTCTATAATTATATATAACAGATTAACAGATAAAACCTTTTGTCTGTTATGAAGAATTGTTAAGTTTGTCAAATGTTATTACTACTTTGACCTATGGATGTTAACAAGTAAAGCCGTTGTGAAAAGCCCAAATTGAGCCATTCTTAAACGAGTCCGAGCCTGAGCCAGAAATAAGCTTATTTAATGAACGAGCAAAGGCCTAAATTCATTTATCGAGCTTGAGGGGGCTTAGTCTTATTGCCAATAACAACATAAAAATACGGTTTCCCTGATGATGATAACGCCCAACATTCATCTCCGTCGACACCACTTTTGGTTGATTGTTTCCGCATCATTCTGGGGGACCAAAATAAACACTTGGGGCCTTGCGAATTTGCAGTCTGGGCAAATCAGTATTTATTAAGGACAAAATTTTGTCTTTATTACTTACTTTAAATATAAAAGATATAATAATAGTATATGTCTCTCTCACCTATTTTTTACTTTTTAAAGATTGTATGGATGTTGTAGAATTCATGATTGCCCCGGATTACAGATTTTAGTCGAACCGACTTGTTCCGAACTAGGTTGGTTTTGAGGCTTGGAGAGCGATTTTAGGCCCGACTTTCCACTTTTGATGCGTTGATTAAAAGAAACATTCCAGTGAAATCGGTTTATGTCAGTTTTTCATATACTTAATAGAAAACATGATAAATATAAAACCTATGAACATGTTTCAGAAGTGAGAGTAGTAACCACAAAAGAGAATGATGTAGACTACATGGTTGTCAGCTTGGTCGAGTTCTCCTTTAGGATGTGTAGTTAAGGATGAAGATTATGGTTCTTGAGAGGAACCCGGTTTAGAAGAGATGAGACACATAAAATTGTATGTGTATTTAGGTTATGATGTTAATTTATTATCTCTATATATACACCAAAGTGGAAACCCTTTATTAGCTAGTAATAGTAATATGGTTCATCAACAATTACCAAACTAATATATAATAAGGTATAAATAAAACAAAATGACAAAAGACGTTCTTTATGTTAAATCGTTTTTTAATGGACGTCATTTACAAAAAAAAAGACAGAAAACATCCTTTATGCTTAAAAGCTCTTTCAAGTTATGTCATTTGACATCAACTCAGTTAACTTTTATCGTTAAATTTGGTAATTACACATATTTATTTAATTGATAAAACTAAAAGAAATATTTTCTTTACAAATATCTCTCACTCTCTCTGTTTCTTTATTTCTCTATCTACTCTCCACCCACTATCCCTTCTACACCCACCTCCACCACCACATTAGACCATCCATGGCATCTCCACCACTACCAAACACGTAAAATCATCTGTACATTAAACTCTCTCTATAAACCACCACAACGTGCCACCGGACTACCACCGTCGCACAATCAGACAACCACACAACAACCACAATCACACTTAAGATATGAAACTAGGGTTTCCGGCGGACCATAACCACCACGCCATTAAGACCTGAAGAATAATATCGTAATTGAGGTTTTGGTATGCTTACCGTGTCAATCTCGAAGAAAGAAAGGAATTCCGTGTGAAATCATGCTTAAACAGTTTGAGATTTTCTGGATAAATGTTCATTGACAGAGCCATGGCGGCGCCTAAACCCTACCCTTTGTGTCGTCGAAGCCATTGCAGCACCTGAACCCTGCCCCCTGTTTCCGCCTAAGCCATGGCGGTGGTTCCTTCACTCATTCTGCCGTTGGTTCGATTGGACTTGGAACCGTTTTTGATACTACAATCACCACAATCGCTGGCAAAAGCAGATTCTCACGGTTGCCAGAAAACGAGAGGCAGATTGTATTTTTTAACGTGTAGAGAGAGAGAGAGAGAGAGAGAGAGAGGAGCTTAATGTGCAGATGATTTTAGGTGTTTGGTAGTGGTGGAGATGCCATGGTTGGTCTAATGTGGTGGTGGAGGTGGGTGAAGAAGGGGTGGTGGGTGGAGAGTAGAGAAAGAAAGACAGAAACAGAGGGAGGGAGAAATATTTGTAAAAAAAATATGAATTTTAGTTTTATCAATTAAATAAATATGTGTAATTACAAAGCTACCCTCATGTGCACTGCACATGACCAAATTTAACGAGAAAAGTTAACTGAGTTAGTGCCAAATGACATAACTTGAAAAAGCTTTTAAGCATAAATGATGTTTTCTGTCATTTTTTTTTCTAAAGGATGCTCACTGAAAAAAACGATTAAACATAAATGACGTCTTTTGCCATTTTGTCTATAATTAATATTTTGATTTTTATAATATAAATGATTATAATGGCCATATATAAATGCATATAGTTATATATATAATCTTACATTCTCCCACTTGGTCGAGTAATCATTTATTATGAGTATTAGGTAAGCCTGATCAGGAGTTAACACTCAATTTAGTTTTAAAAGTAAACTGGAGTAGATAAATACAGTCGTTGAATTGAACATCAGCTCAAGACCCCTATTAATCATACTGCAATCCTTATTAAAATCTAAGTAGTTATGATTAAAATGTTCAAGTAAGCCTTTTTAAAAGTTTGATTTGTATTTTAATTCGTCTATATGTCATTATGCATGCAGAACATATTAAGAGACGTACAAAATCAAAACTAAGAAAAATATAATTAGTCATTCATAGTATGATATGCAATTATACATGGTCATTAGTAATCACGTCTAATTTATTAAGCGCTTTCATAAAGACTTATGAGTGACAAACCATTAGTTGTTGAATCCTTAAGCATATCATGAATGTATTTGATACGAAAACTTAGATTCCTCAAGTCGTTTATAAACGAATAATTACTTTCATATTAAAATTTAATGCAACACCTCTCGAACTGTTACTATTTGAGAAAATATGGTAGCTGACTTTATCACATTAAGCCTTTAATATGTAATTTATATTAAGTTAACATATTTATGAGTCCATTGATAAATTTTCAACAACACTTATTTACAATTGTGTTATGATTAATCAACATGTTATGTCATCGTAACTTAGGGTGTTGTTTATCAGCTTATATGAATCCTCCATGAGGTATATTTATTTGCTGAAATAAGAATATATCCCGAAAATTACATTTTGTTATCTTGAATATAACAAAGTTTAGAGTAATAAATCGATTTGAGTTCTCACTTCTTCTTTTAAATTATAGTCTCTCGTTTTCTTTAAAGATATCTTAATACTCTTTTAGATGTTTCACATTAATCTAGTGTGTTGCAATTTTGAGTAATATCTGAACGATTATAGACTTGAATTTACATAAGGCTTACTTAATGAAGCATAAGGAAATAATCTATGTGATCCTATTATCCTCTAAACTAGAGCAGTATTGTTGTTACATGTTTAAGGAGTATCTCTGAGATCTATCATATCAAAGTATGTCTGAACAATGCTTTGACTTGTGTAACATATACCTGTCAGAAGAATGTCATCTATATAAGGACAAGCTTGTTTTTAGTTGTTCCCACTCATTTTGAGGTAGGTACATTAATCCACTTGATTTTGATGAAAATAATTGTATAAAGATTTCATCACATTTTGATGTTTGCATTAAACCAATAAACCATGTATGGATTTTATTAACTTACAGACTAAATGTTCTTTAACATTCAGTTTATAACTTTTAGGTTGTTTTCTGAACATATTAATATGTAAGTCGGTTATTAGAGAAAGTTGTATTAATGTTCATCTAATGTAGCTCTTAACTATTGTAAGCTAATAGAACAGTAATGATCCTTAAATAAATCTTTTGTAATACAGGTAATGTAACATCCCGAAACTCCTATGAATAATATTAACATATTATTTACGTTGGAAGAATTAATTTGAGTTAGTAGAAAAATAACAATATAATAATAATGATAAAAGGATGATAGACTATAATAGATGGAATTAATTATGGACTAAAGATGAAGATGAGCCTAAGGTCCATAGGCTTAAGGAGGATAAATACCCCTTAAACCCTAATCCTTTCCATCTCTATCCATTTTACACACTAGCCTACACCATCAAAAGCACGCACTTAAGCCAAACACTATTTACACTATTCTATTCAACGATCCAAGACCAACCGAATGTAAGAAATCATTTATCTCAGTTGACCCAATAATTAAGAGCTCGACACCGCAGCCCTGGGATACCGAATGAGCCGTTTGAATCTAGATCTAGCTTTATCCGGGTGTTTAATCAACCAAATTCGAGCTTAAGTTCCACCTTAGATTATATCTGGACACCCCGAAGCTACTTGGGTTATAAACGATCAAAATTTGGCCAACCATGGTGGTTAACGGCGGCTGACGGCGCCGAAATTGATGAAAAACCTTAAAAAAGTGAAAAAGAAGGCTGGTCTGAACGTATAGGGCGTATATGTATAAGCCGTATATGTATATGGCATATCTGTATAGGTCGCATATGTATAGGGATTACATGTAAAGGCCGTGTATGTACACCATATATGTATCTATAACGTGTATGTATGTAAGCCGTGTATGTATATATACGGTATATGTACATATAGCGTGCAAGTAGGTATACCGCATATGTATATATATAGCGTGTATGTATGTATACCGTGTATGTATGTAAGTAGTGTATGTATTGTGACATTTGTCAAATTCAGGTCTCGATTGTATTCGTATGGGTGTTGTTTTATGTTGTAAACCGACCCGTTTTGTAAACCGAAACTCATGATATATAAAATATTGGATTTTTAAGTTACCAAATCATTCCCGTTTGTTTAATTTGAAAAACCCTTTTTACGGATTCGAAAACGAACTTAAAACGAGCAAAATACATCAAAAACGAACTTCCGGACGCACAAACGAACCACAAAAGACGAGTTGGGCCAGCCCCCCCCCCCCAAGGGCAAGCCGCGCCGCGCGACCAGAAGGGCAAGGGGAGTCCGCGCGACGCCTAGACACCCATTAACACAATTTTTAGTTTGTTTGTTGTTTTGTGCTTTGCTTGTTTGTTTAACCCATCTATTTTCATGCAAAACATAAAAGAGAACCTTGTAAATAAGCTTTGACTCTTACCCTATATATACTCACCCATATCCTTCATTTTTACACTTGCTCTTACCCCAAATTCTCTTTCAAATCCTCCATAGATTCAAGGTTGTTATTTATGTATTCTTGAATGTTTGACTTCCAAATGTCAAACCAAATTTCATCTTTCATTCTATTTAGCTTATGTAGTCTTATTAATACTTGTATATGGTGGTACAACATATATATAATACATACCCCTTGTTTCCTTTGGTAGTTGCTTCTCCGGTTCCGATCGGTTAAGTTTCGACCTCGTAAGGCAAGGCTTCATGGAGGACTTCGTGTTCTTGATATATATATATATATATATACACACACAAACACACACACTTATATAACTTGTTGCACATATTAATCTTGTTTAACTTATGATCTTTTTAGTTTATTTGTCATATTTATGAAGTTCCATGGTGTGGGTTTGTATAGACTAACCTCGGTTTAACCCTAAATAGTCCAAACCGGAAACCGAACTTTTGCTTACTAGTTTTGTTAAAATAGTTGTTTAAACATGTTTAATGTTAGATTTGAGTTTCTAAAATCATTTTTACCAGTTCTTGATATTAAGCATGTGGAATCAATCAAGGAACATATTGTGAGATGGAAACCGAACCAAACCGGAACTTTTGCTTAAAAGACTTGTAGTTAACTTTTTAGTTGTAAAACTTAAATATTTCTCATTTATAAATTATTATACAAGATCTATGATATTTGGGCATGTGGAGACCATCAAGGAACATATTGTGAGATGGAAACCGAACCAATCCGATTTTTACTCGCTTAAGACACACAAGTGTGTTTTTAGCTATCAATACTTGTATATTTCTTTAAAAATAGTTTACAAACTGATTTTAATTATTTTCTTAAGTACTTGGAATTGTTGGATCCAACTTGATCTCATAACATAGTTTGGACCGACAAAACTGAACACTCGCTTAACGTGCGTTGTTAGTTTTAAAACAATAGATCTACATACTTGGTTAAGTGTTATTATGTTTTATTGAGTTATCTCATAACATTTCATTATTTTGGAAAGTTGACTTTGGGTTTGATCAATTATCAAGACCCGAACCAACAACCCGAACACTCATTAAAGACCCCGTTTTAGTATCTTTGTCAAAGGAACTTGCATTTAGCATTTTCTCACCTTATTACTTAACATAGGTTAAGTAAATATTAAGGTTAGATACTTTAACCCGGTTTTGAGCAAACTTACATTTTTAAAGGGTTATTATTATAAATTCTTAAATAGTTATATTTTAAACCCCGAACTTTAAATTGTTTACTTTTTGCAACAATTATTTTATCTAAAGATCTTCAAGGCAACCTTTCTAAATCCAAGACTTCTTTTATTTAAGGTTTCATACGTTAAAACTCGTCGTTCCGACAAATCTCCAAATAATCAATCTTTCAAGTTTATTACTTGAACGTGAGTAACTTCATGCCCCGTTTTCTATCTTTTATTTTGGGGGTGATATTTCATCTTATCTAAACTAAATGTTTTATACTTGGGTCTTAAACCACAAACGTTGTTGTGTACTTTACTTGAATAATTGCTCGATTTGGTGTTCTATGCTTATATGTCTATGTGTTTATCGCTTTTGGATGGTGGAACTATAAATCCTAGACCATTTGGCAACCCCTCATGGCAAGGTGTCGTTAAGGTAATGCAATTAACGATAATTATAAAATCCTAAACTATTTGGCAACCCCTTATAGTTGGGTGTCGCTAACTTGTTAGCGATAACTATTTTATTCAAGTTTATAGCTATTATTTATGGTTTTGTATACTAGTTTTGTGGCTTTTCATACTATATATCTATTGTTCAAACTTATGAATTGCTCACCAACCTTTGTGTTGACAAACTTTATTTTATGAAATGTTATAGGTTTGTATCTAGGTTGATTTGATGATTGTGGAGGAAACGAAAGTCAAGACCTTTAAGTTATTAGCAAAAAAGAACAATATTTGATTTGCTATATTTTATTATATCTTGTTGTTGACTATCTCTTGAATATTGTTATGTGACATTTTCGATGTTGTGAAATGAAATGATTTTGTTAAATATTGTCGCTTTAAATTAGCGTCATGCGCTTATGGGCAATCGTTACACCTCGGCATATTCCGCCGCCTTTGGTCGGGGTGTGACAGATTGGTATCAGAGCCATGACAATTAGGATAGGTGGTTAGACGTAACGACCTAGAATTGTTATGTTTAGGGTCCTATACGTGTGTTCATGCGTGTTTACTCTATTTTATTGTTCATATCGCATGTGTAACATCTCGGTTTTTCCACGTAATAATTTATACCCTTTACCCGACCCGTTTTAATATTCGGGAAATTTAACTAAGAAAATATCACGTTATTCGAGATAATATTATTATATTAGTATTTGTTTATTATATTTATTTAAAATATGAAAAACAACTTTGAAAAATATGCGTTTTTAACCCAGCATTTAACTTTTAACCCTTAACGTTTCCAAACCTAATCTTGAGGGATCAAAGTGCAACATTTGATTTTCTTATTATATTATTATCTTAATCAAAACCCTTAAACCCATATTTCAGGATCCAACCCAACCCGAGACCCGAATCAACTTTTTTGAGCCCTAATCTTCATCTATTACTGGAATGGATCTGTGTTTCGTATTCTTTACATATAATCGATTATACCGACTTAAATAATTAAGTAAACGAAATCATATAATAAACGAATTGATCTTATGTTTAAGTCGTCTTTAACCCGGATGCGATATACCATCTAATCATCTTCATAATTCAATTAATCATATCCACACTATCCTCAACCCATCGCCGTAATAACCTATACAACTAATTGGATTTTTGCGACGTGTATGACCTGCTATAGTCCCGTTTTTGGCCGTCTGCTGTGTTACGCCGTTCCCCGTCAAATCATCACTATAACAGGTAATTGATATCACATATTTGTTCTTCGCCATTCGCTCTTCAATAGCCCTAACATCAATTGATCAAACGTTTAACAGATTGATCAATTGATGGTTCTAGGGTTCATATGATCAATGGATCACGTCTGCTTGTAGTGATATTTTAACCTATTCAGTTTGTAACCAGGTATTTGGCTAGGGTGGGTGTGTGTTCTAATCTTTGGCCGGCCAGGCTGCGCGGGTTCGAGTCCCGGCAGCCGTTTTTTTATGTTTTGCTTTTTGTACTTAATTATCTTAACAATTTGTTTAATTGTTTAAATCATGAATATATATTAACCAGTATTTTACTACAACCGACAAATTAACCAATGTTAAAACCATATATGTATATATATATGTATTTTAGTATTAAAATTGTTAAAGGGTTTTAATATAATATATATATTTAAATTTAATCTTGTTAATTAATATATTAAAAATTTAGTTACAAGTATTTAGTAAAAATCATATTTTATATAAGTCTTATTGTTTATGATGTATTATTTTCAATAAGTATTTAAAAAGAAATCTTTATTTTATGATAAAAATACATATAAATACGTTAAATGTATTTATAGTTTTAAACATTTAAAAACAAATCTCCTTGTACAATCTATCCAACAATTTTACAAATATTTGTCCAAATATTTTTTTAAGTATTTTTATATAATTAAAGCATATTATTACGATATAACTTAGATAATTAAGTTAATAAATTAAAGTAATAAATAGCTTTAGTAAAATCACACTCGACCATCAAATCTCTAACCTCTATCTAATTTATCTTCGTTATCAATCCATATTTATTTCCTCAATTAATCTTTATTAGGATCACTCGTCGATAATTTTCGAAGAGCGTGACTCTTGTTTGCTATCGTTCTTACCACATTCGTTTATCTCTTGCTTAATTGCTAAGGTGAGTATTTCACTCCCCTTTTTTACTTATTTTTAACCTTTTTGGGGACATGTGCGTATCTTATATATTTATCTATTATCTAGTATTCAAAACCGCAACTGTTAATCCTTGTGTGTATATCGGTTTATGCCTAACTTACTACTTGCTTACTTGCTTTATGTGAACGTTGTATGCTTACTTCGGCAACCGATGTCCATTTTTATGGCAACGGTTTAGTCCTTGCTTGGTAACCAATGTCCATTTATATGGATTGGTTGAGCCCTTTCTTTATGGTTTGCTTTCTTTATGGTTTGATTGATTGTTTATGTGATATGGCTTAACTGTTTATTCTCACAGGAACAGCTTGCATCTATCTTTATTTACTATATATTATTATTGTTGTGTCTTAAACTGGTGTTTTACTCACTCAACATGTGTTGTTGACAAAAATTCTATTTTATACGCATATGCAGGTTATCGTAGAAATTTAATGCATGTTGGTGAAGACTTAGTGAAGAATTTAGTTAGAAGAATATTTTAATCAAGAAATATAAAATTTGTATTGTTGTATGAATTATGTACTTGTTTGTATTTGATTTATTTGATAATTGAATTCAATTAATAGATATTGTCATTTAAATATTGCATGATAGTACCTTGTGAGCTGTGACAATCAGTTCATGCCCCGACATTTCCGCCTTAGGTTGGGGTGTGACATATTGGTATCAGAGCCGAAGGTGTAAGATAGGTCGTTAGTGGTGCCTGAGTAACATGCTTAGGAGCCCCATACGTGCTTATTTGTTTACCTGATGTGTTCTATTTGATTGTTACAGCTTACGTAATTGCTTGCTAGGTAAATATTTATTAACTGTTTAAATAATTATTATTCTTATTCTTATATTGTTATGCACACACACACAACTCTGAGGCTATGCCTCTTCCATGGGCCGAACTCAAGGCACTTATGATGAAGAAATTCTTTCCCAAACACGAGCTCCAAAAGCTTGAGGAAGAATTTTGGAACCTAAAGCAAGAAAGTGGTGATAACGCCTCTTACTCGCTCCGTTTCCACGAGCTGAGCGTTCTCGTACCTCACTTGGTTACCCCAGCAGAACATCAACTTGACAAATACATTGGGGGTCTACCAATGCAAATCCGGGACTCAGTCATGAGTAGCAAACCCGCGAACCTTGAGGAAGCCATCACTTTTGCCGGTGCGCTATCGGAAAGTCATGTGAAGGAAGGTACCCTAGCCCTCAAGAAATCAAGTGAGAAAGCTAAGCCCGAGCCCGCACCACAAGCCAAGGTTGAACCCGCACCACACCATTAACTACTCAAACTCTTCCCGACACAACAACAACAACAAAAAGAAACCCAAAACCAACTACCGAAATTATGCCGTCACCCAACCTCAACCACAACAACAAACCCAAACCCTTCATCAAAACCGAAAACCTTATGTTGGAACCTCCCTGCTATGTAACACTTGCCAACTTCACTATCCACCAAACTCGCCTTGTCGCCATTGTACCATTTGTAACCGACTTGGCCATCTCCACACCACATACCGATCCAGCCAACGAACCCAACCTAACCAACCAAGAACTTTTCCCTACAATTCCCAAAACCGATATGCACCCTACCCACCAAACCAACCCCAACAACTCCGAGCTTGCTTTAATTGTGGTGATCCCAACCAATTCCGCAACAACTGCCCTCGTTTAACCTTTGCTAACCAAGCCCAAACCGTGACCATACCTTACTACCAAACCCAAGCCTACCAAGTTCAAACCTACCGACCTCAACTTCCCCAACTCAATGCACCACTCATCCAACCTATCCAAGCACCACCTCCACCTCCACCTCCACCTCCACCACAAGCACCACAAGTCAACCATGGCAACCAAGGGCGAGCTTTTATGATGAATGCAAATCAAGCTCAAGTGGCAAACGATGTTGTGAACGGTATGTTTTTGGTGAACTATTATTTGGCTTCTATTTTATTTGATACCGGTGCCGATAGAAGTTTTATTTCTTTGAAATTTGAGTCGAAACTTGCCATGCCTCGAACTAAGCTTTCCGACTGTTCTCTGTTGAAGTCGCCAATGGAAATTCTATTACCATCAATTTCGTCCTCCGCGATTGTTCTCTCATCCTTTCTAAGCATAAATTCTCCATCAATCTCATCCCGATGCAAATGGGTAGTTTCGATGTCATAGTAGGCATGGATTGGTTATCTTTGCATCGTGCCGAAGTCGTTTGTTTTGATAAATTCATTCGCATACCGCTCGTCAACGGCAAATTTCTTAAGGTATTTGGAAACACAACGTCTCGAAGGCTAAATCTCATGTCGTGTGCTCAATCGCAAAAGTACTTACGCCAAAAGTACGTTCCGTTTTTGGCTCTCTCGGCGACAAAGGACAAAAAGGAAAAGAAAATCCAAGATATTCCTATTGTTCGTGATTTCCTTGATGTCTTCCCCGATGATGTCATCGGTCTTCCTCCCGTTCGTCCGATTGAATTCCAAATCGATCTTGTGCCCGGCGCGATGCCCGTGGCCAAGGCTCCTTATCGTCTAGCCCCGTCGGAAATGCAAGAACTATCAAACCAACTCGAAGAACTTTCCGATAAAGGCTTCATTCGTCCAAGTTCTTCTCCTTGGGGCGCTCCCGTTCTCTTCGTGAAAAAGAAGGATGGTTCGTTTCGCATGTGCATTGATTATCGTGAACTTAACAAGCTTACTACTAAAAATCATTATCCTTTGCCACATATCGACGAATTATTCGACCAAATTCAAGGCGCAACTTGTTTCTCCAAAATTGATCTTCGATCGGGTTATCATCAATTGCGTGTTCGCGAAAAAGACATTCCTAAAACCGCTTTCCGTACTCGATATGGACATTTCGAATATTTGGTTATGCCCTTTGGGTTAACAAATGCACCCGCGGTGTTTATGGACCTCATGAACCGCGTTTGCAATCCATTCCTTGAAAAATTCGTTATTGTCTTTATTGATGACATCCTCATCTTTTCCAAATCCAAAGCCGAACATGAACATCATTTGCGTTCCATTCTGGAGCTCCTTAGAAACGAACAACTCTATGCCAAATTCTCCAAATGTGAATTTTGGCTCGAGGAAGTTCAATTTTTGGGACATATCGTAAACGACAAAGGTATTCATGTTGATCCCACTAAAATTGAGGCCGCTAAGGATTGAAAACTCCAACGACTCCCACGGAAATTCGATCCTTTCTTGGTTTGGCCGGATATTATCGGCGTTTCATTCGAAACTTTTCTAAGATCTCTTTGCCTCTTACCTCTCTCACCCATAAGGAACAACCCTTCGATTGGGGTTCGAAGCAAGAGGAAGCCTTTTGTACTCTCAAGGACATGCTTTGCAATGCTCCCGTTCTAACCCTTCCCGATGGAAACGACGACTTCATTGTATTTTGCTATGCCTCCCATCAAAGCCTTGGTTGTGTTCTCATGCAACGAGGTCAAGTCATCGCATACGCATCAAGGCAACTTAAGGTCAACGAGAAGAACAATATGACTCACGATCTCGAACTTGGTGTCGTCGTTTTCCCTCTCAAAATCTGGAGAAATTACCTTTATGGAACAAAATGTGTGGTTTTTACTGATCATAAAAGCCTTCAACACATTTTTGACCTAAAAGATCTCAACATGAGACAACGACGATGGGCCGAATTACTTAGTGATTACGATTGCGAGATTCGCTACCACCCCGGTAAAGCGAATGTTGTCGCCGACGCCCTAAGTCGAAAGGTTAATGTTAAATTCGTTCTGCTCCTGAGCGTCATTGTTCAAACCGATCTTCAAATTCGTATCTTTCAAGCTCAGCGTACCTCCGTCGAAGAAGGTAACATGTACGACGAAATGTCATGTGGAGCCGAACTTCAACTCGAAACCAAACCCGATGGTCTTTTGTACTTTCTCAATCGTTTGTGGATTCCCGATCGCGATGACCTTCGTACTTGTATTCTCGACGAAGCCCACAATTCGCATTATTACGTTCATCCCGGTGCGGATAAGATGTATTTTGATCTTCGTGCTACCTTTTGGTGGCCGGGTATGAAAAAGGACGCATCGTTGTTTGTATATAAATGTCTTACTTGCTCAATAGTCAAAGCCGAACATCAAAGAGCTTTTGGTCTACTCGAGCAACCACCGATTCCCGTTTGGAAATGGGAAGACATTGCTATGGACTTTATCACCAAATTACCCAACACCCAAAAGGGCAACGATAGTATTTGGGTGATCATCGATCGACTAACCAAATCCACTCATTTCATTCCGATCCGCGAGAAGTATTCTGTCGAGCAGCTTGCTCAAATCTATGTTCGGGAAATCGTGTGTCGACATGGTTTGGCATTGTCTATCATCTCCGATCGTGATGCCCGTTTTACCTCTCATTTTTGGAGATCTCTTCAAGGAGCTTTGGGAACACGACTCGATCTTAGCACCGCTTATCATCCTCAAACGGATGGTCAAACCGAACGAACGATTCAAACACTTGAGGATATGCTACGAGCATGTGTTCTTGATTTTGGTGGAAATTGGGATTCTTACATTCCGTTCATCGAGTTCACTTATAACAATAGCTATCATTCTAGCATCGAAATGGCTCCTTTTCAAGCTCTTTACGGTCGTAAATGTCGTTCCCCGGTGTGTTGGAACGAAATCGGTGAAGCTCAAATCACGGGACCCGAAATGGTCCAAGAAGCAACCGATGTCATTGATCAAACCCGTAAGAATCTCCTAGCCACTAGAAATCGTCAAAAGAGTTACGCCGATAAACGACGAAAACCGATCGAATTTAATGTTGACGATCTTGTCCTTCTAAAAGTATCCCCTTGGAAGGGGGTAGTCCGTTTTGGAAAGAAGGGTAAACTAGCTCCTCGTTTCGTTGGTCCTTTTAAAATTCTTGAACGTGTTGGGAAGGTGGCTTATCGACTCGAACTACCGGAAGAACTTGCCGGTGTTCATCCAACATTTCATGTATCAAATCTTAAAAAGTGTCTAGCCGAGGGTAATCTCCACATACCTCTCGACGAAGTACATGTCGATGAGTCTATGATTATGGTTGATCGACCCGTTGAGATCATGGATTGCAACGAGAAGAAAACCAAGCGTAGTCGTATTCGATTGGTCAAAGTTCGATGGGAATCACGGCGTGGCGCAGAATTTACATGGGAACAAGGAGACGCAATGAAAGAGAAGTATACACATTTGTTTGCATCGTCATCTTCATCTTAATTTCGGGACGAAATTTCCTAAAGTAGAGGATACTATGACATTTGTCAAATTCAGGTCTCGATTGTATTCGTATGGGTGTTGTTTTATGTTGTAAACCGACCCGTTTTGTAAACCGAAACTCATGATATATAAAATATTGGATTTTTATGTTACCAAATCATTCCCATTTGTTTAATTTGAAAACCCCCTTTTACGGATTCGAAAATGGACTTAAAACGAGAAAAATACATCAAAACCGAACTTCCGGACGCACAAACGAACCACAAAAGACGAGCTGGGCCAGCCCCCCCCCCCCCCCCGAGCAGGCCGCGCTGCGCGACCAGAAGGCCAAGGGGAGGCCGCGCGACGCCTAGACACTCCTGTACACAATTTTTAGTTTGTTTGTTGTTTTGTGCTTTGCTTGTTTGTTTAACCAGCTTTCACTCTTACCCTATATATACTCACCTATCTCCTTCATTTCTACACTTGCTCTTACCCCAAATTATCTCTCAAATCCTCTCTAGATTCAAGGTTGTTATTTATGTATTCTTGAAGGTTTGACTTCCAAATGTCAAACCAAGCTTCATCTTTCATTCTATTTAGCTTATGTAGTCTTATTAATACTTGTACATGGTGGTACAACATATATATAATACATACCCCTTGTTTCCTTTGGTATTTGCTTCTCCGGTTCCGATCGGTTAAGTTTCGACCTCGTAAGGCAAGGCTTCATGGAGGACTTCGTGTTCTTGATATATATATATATATATATATATATATATATATATATACATACACACACTTATATAACTTGTTGCACATATTAATCTTGTTTAACTTATGCTCTTTTTAGTTTATTTGTCATATTTATGAAGTTCCATGGTGTGGGTTTGTATAGACTAACCTCGGTTTAACCCTAAATAGTCCAAACCGGAAACCGAACATTTGCTTACTAGTTTTGTTAAAATAATTGTTTAAACATGTTTAATGTTAGATTTGAGTTTCTAAAATCATTTTTACTAGTTCTTGATATTAAGCATGTGGAATCCTGTAACATCCCGAAATTTCAAAGGTAATATTAATTATATTACTTATTAATAGATGGGAAGTTTACTCGGGTTATCAGGAAATAAATAAAAGAATAGGAGTTGGTATGGGTCGGGCTAGTGTCGGGTAATGGAAGTGGGTTATGGACTTGGGTTAATTGAGATAGGTTAAATGAGAATGGGATTTCAGGGATATAAATACCCCCAAAATCCCAAAATATCTCATTTTCTCACCAAACTCCCTAACACACACTCCTTACACCCTCAAAACACACACATTCTAACCGATCTAGATTCGAAGCCGAGACCCGAGATTTGTTGATAGATCTGAGTTGGTAAGGTAAGAACTAATCTAACAAAGCTATTATTACTGAAAATGGTTAGGATTGGATGGGTTAACCGGACCCGAAACCCAACTGCCCAAATCGGACCCCTAAAACGTCGATTTTAGGCCGATTTGATGGTTGGGGTTTGTAGGCGCCGATCATACGGTTCCGTGGGTACCAAAATCGAGTTATTTGGCTAAGAAACGAAGGAGTTATGGGCAAACAGATCTGCAGCGCGACAACTTCGCCTGCAAGATCAAGTTCGCCTGATGAACTTCGCCTTCAAGCGTAACTTCGCCTTCAAGCGTAACTTCGCCTAAGGTATAACTTCGCCTACGGCCAAGTTCGCCTAAGGTATAACTTCGCCTGAAGCCAAGTTCGCCTAAGGTATAACTTCGCCTGAAGCCAAGTTCGCCTAAGGTTTAACTTCGCCTGAAGCCAAGTTCGCCTAAGGTATAACTTCGCCTGAAGCCAAGTTCGCCTAAGGTTTAACTTCGCCTGAAGCCAAGTTCGCCTAAGGTATAACTTCGCCTGAAGCCAATTCGCCTAAGGTTTAACTTCGCCTGAAGTGAAGTTCGTTTATAAAATAAATTAAAAACCTAATGGAAAATGTGTTAAGGCAGTTATCGAAAGTAAAATTTTTCCAAGCTGACCTGGCAGCTTAACCCCAGCCAGGGGCTCTGCCCCTTGGACCCCGCTAGGGGCTGCCGCCCCTAGAACCCCGCTACCAGGGGCGCTGCCCCCGGACCCCCGTTCGTTGTGGGTCATATAAAGATAGAAACGCAACATAAGTAGTAGTAGCTAATTGATACGTGTAAATATTATACAGTTAGCCGTGCACAGCTCAAGAGGGGAATAACTATTAACGGAGAGCGTAACAGTATTCAGGTGAGTTTCTAGCCCCATTTATGTGTTATGTTTTCGGGGCTGTGTGCATACTCGATGTGTTGTTAATACATTTATCCTAAGTGATAAGTGTATGCCATATGTGATATATGTGATGGATATGAATGGTTGCTTGTCGGTACGCGAACGATCTTCGGATATTGCGCGTACTGTCAGGTCAAAAATAAAGGTACGAATATTATACATCGAAGATGTATGAACATTACAAATGAATACTTGTCGGGGCGTGAACGATCTTCGGATATTGCACGTATCGACAAGAGGTATGGTTGTTAAATGAATGATGTAAAGAACGCCTAGGGTGTTCTTATGCTATGATGTAATTATTGTATATGTGAAGTAGGTGTATACAGGTACACGAATGGTATGTGAGTTCTACGTTCGACATAGTAAGTTAGGATGGCAAATCCCTCTAGCTTTTGTCGGACATAGACTCGGCTGGTGATGGCGTAGTTAAGGACTGCGGGCCTTATACGTAAAGTAGATGATAGATGTAAACGTAGTTAAGGACTGCGGGCCTTATACGTAAAGTAGATGATATATGTAAACGTAGATAGGGACGGTGGGCCTTATACGTGTTATAGATAATAGACGACAACGTAGTTAAGGACTGCGGACCTTATACGTATTATAGATAGGCATCAGCATAGGAAAGGACTGTGGACCTTATACGTGCTGTAGTTGTATTGTGGTAGCATAGGGGAGGACTGCGGACCTCGTACGTGCTATGGTTTAGGTTGCAACATAGGGGAGGACTGTGGACCTTGTACGTGTTGTGGATGTAGGATGGTATAGGGAAGGACTGCGGACCTTGCACGTACCATAAAGGGTGAACATAGGTAAGGACTGCGGACCTTTGTACGTGTTCACGACCTTGAGTACAGGTATAGACGGTGAACTATGAACGTACTCTCGGTAGACTGAGGTTAGGGATTGTAGATATGTATGTATGTATGGTAGCAAGTATGTAAGTAGAACAGAAGGGTAACTAGTGAAGTATGGATATGTATCTACGGATATGTATGTATGTGTATGTACTGTATGGCGTTCGATTAACTAGAACTCACTCAGCGTAGCTGACTTTTAGTATGCACGCAGGTGAGCTGATTACAGAGTTAGCATGAGGATGACACACGGCATGGATTGAACGGCTGGCATCTGAAGAAAGAAGTAAAGATGTTTTAAATATAAAGTTTTGTGTTATGGTATCAAAGAAAAGGTTTAACGTTTTGTAACAAATGATTGATGTTTTATATTCCGCGAAAAGTTTTAACAAACTCTGATTTGAAGAACTGTGTTTATGAGTAAATCCGACGCTAAAGTAGGGCTACCGGGTTCGGGGCCTTACAAATCCATCAAGGGACATATTGTGAGATGGAAACCGAACCAAACCGAAACTTTTGCTTAAAAAGACATGTAGTTAACTTTTTAGTTGTAAAACTTTAATATTTCTCATTTATAAATTATTATACAAGATCTATGATATTTGGGCATGTGGAGACCATCAAGGAACATATTGTGAGATGGAAACCGAACCAATCCGATTTTTACTCGCTTAATACACACAAGTGTGTTTTTAGCTATCAATACTTGTATATTTCTTTAAAAATAGTTTACAAACTGATTTTAATTATTTTCTTAAGTACTTGGAATTGTTGGATCCAACTTGATCTCATAACATAGTTTAGACCGACAAAACTGAACACTCGCTTAACGTGAGTTGTTAGTTCTAAAACAATAGATCTACATACTTGGTTAAGTGTTATTATGTTTTATTGAGTTATCTCATAACATTCATTATTTTGGAAAGTTGACTTTGGGTTTGATCAATTATCAAGACCCGAACCAACAACCCGAACACTCATTAAAGACCTCGTTTTAGTATCTTTGTCAAAGGAACTTGCATTTAGCATTTTCTCACCTTATTACTTAACATAGGTTAAGTAAATATTAAGGTTAGATACTTTAACCCGGTTTTGTGCTAACTTACATTTTTAAAGGGTTATTATTATAAATTCTTAAATAGTTACATTTTAAACCTCGAACTTTAAATTGTTACTTTTTGCAACAATTATTTTATTTAATGATCTTCAAGGCAACCTTTCTAAATCCAAGACTTCTTTTATTTTAGGCTTCATACGTTAAAACTCGTCGTTCCGACAAATCTCCAAATAATCAATCTTTCAAGTTTATTACTTGAACGTGAGTATCTTCATACCCCGTTTTCTATCTTTTATTTTGGGGTTGACATTTTGTCTTATCTAAACTTAATGTTTTATACTTGGGTCTTAAACCACAAATGTTGTTGTGTACTTTACTTGAATAATTGCTCGATTTGATGTTCTATGCTTATATGTCTATGTGTTTATCGCTTTTGGATGGTGGAACTATAAATCCTAGACCATTTGGCAACCCCTCATGGCTAGGTGTCGTTAACGTAATGCGATTAACGATAACTATAAAATCCTAAACTATTTGGCAACCCCTTATAGTTGGGGTGTCGCTAACTTGTTAGCGATAACTATTTTATCCAAGTTTATAGTTATTATTTATGGTTTTGTATACTAGTTTTGTGGCTTTTCATACTATATATCTATTGTTCAAACTTATGAATTGCTCACCAACCTTTGTGTTGATAAACTTTATTTTATGATATATTACAGGTTTGTATCTAGGTTGATTTGATGATTGTGGAGGAAACGAAAGTCAAGACCTTTAAGTTATTAGCAAAAAAGAACAATATTTGATTTGCTATATTTTATTATATCTTATTGTTGACTATCTCTTGAATATTGTTATGTGACATTTTCGATGTTGTGAAATGAAATGAGTTTGTTTAATATTGTCGTTTTAAATTAGTGTCATGCGCTTATGGGCAATCGTTACACCTCGGCATGTTCCGCCGCCTTTGGTCGGGGTGTGACATGTATGTTCAACATATGTATACCGTTTATATAGCGTGTGTGTATATATACCATATACCGTGTATGTATGTACAACGTGTACGTATACATGCCATGTATGAATGTATAGTGTATATGTATGTAGGATGTATATGTATGAACATTGCGTATGTACGTATACAGAATATGTATGACGTATACGTGTGGAAGCAAAGAATATGGACATATACGGTAAATACGCTAAGAACAAGGAACCCGTTAATAATGAAAGGTAATGTTTAAAATAAGAAATACCAAGAAAGAAGGGCCAAGGAAGCAAACGAGCACTAGAGTAGTAGTTTACTTATGTGCCTTATTACAGTCAGTCGTGCACAGCTAAGGAGGGGGATTGCGATTCACTCCAAACGTAACAGAATCCAAGTGAGTTTCTAGCCCCTTTCTTTTTTATGTTTTCGGAGCCGTGTGCATACTATGTGTCGAGTCGATTTAATTAAGTCGATTAAAGCGTGACGTTAGATTATTAAACTATAATTATTGTTTATAAATGCGAGCGTGTATGAGAATAAATGTGAATGTTACGATGTGTATGCTTATAGTATGTATGCTTAAGTCATTGATGTGCAGGTGTTTGTATGAAGCGAGTAAGTTTGTATTTAATTATTTATGCAAGAGTGTATGAAGTAAAGTGGGTATTGTACATACACACACGCGCGCACACACACACATAGATAAATATATGAACGTGCATGAGATGAAGCATGTAAGGATATGTATGACTCATTGATGCTAGAATGTGAAGGGAAAGCGGTATGGTCTACGGGTCTACAAATGATACCTTATAAGTTAGGATGGAAAATCCCTCTAACTTCGTGTAGGACGTAGACAGTATGTGGCGTGAACATTAGCGAAGATTAAGCCTTTGCATGTTTGCGTGTATGAGCGGGTTAACAAAAGTAATAGCGAGGGCAAGCCTCTTCGTGCTTTTGGGAATAAGTTGTGTGAAGTAAGTGCTAGTGAGGGAAAGCCTCTACGTGCTTTCGTGAATGAGTTGTGTGACGTAAGTGCTAGCGAGGGAAAGCCTCTACGTGCTTTCATGAACAAGTTGTGTGACGTAAGTGCTAGTGAGGGAAAGCCTCTACGTGCTTTCGTGAATAAGTTGTGTGACGTGAGTTCTAGGAAGGGCAATCCTCTACGTGCTTTCGTGTGTTAGGGCGTAGGTATAAGAAAGGGAAAGCCTTTACGTACTTACGATGCAGGTAAGATGTCAAGTTTGTATATGTTGCAAAAAGAGTAAGTGGTATTATTTATATATGAGTATGTTAAAGATGAATAATAAGTCATGATTTATAAAGTGGAGTCATAAACTAAAACTCACTCTGCGTAGCTGACTTTTAGTATGTACACAGGTAAATAGGCTAAGGCAGCTAGCTTGAACGAAGACACATGGTATTGGACTGAAGAAGTTGACATCTTTAGAAGAATGTTGTGATGTTTTAATCTGACTTTCTATATTATGTTTAAAGAAAAAGGTTTTATTGTTATGAAAAGATTGAATGATTAAGTAATATAAGCTGAGGTTTTATATTCCGCGAAAATTTTTAATTCACTTTGATATTTAGAACTGTGTTTATGTGTAAATCCAACACCAATGTAGGGCACCGGGACTGGGGCCTTATAGGTAAGAAGATTCTTTGATAATTTGTTTCTCCTTGAATAAAACCTTTAACAATTAATCCTGCTCCTTATTGTCTTAACATTTCGTATTGGGATTCAGTTTAGTTATGAACATTCTTAGGTGATCAACCAAATCTCAAAACGTTACGCTGATATATGGAGTCAATTATGATTGATGCTAATGGTTTAATTATATGGGGTAGGATCATTAAACTTTCCAACATACCTTTTAACTTTAGTTAGGGAGGTTACATAATCATCAAAGTTAGTAGGTTTTAAAACCTAGATGACCTCCTGAGTTGATTATTGGGTTTATTAAAAGTTTCAGTTTTATGGATTAGCTCTTGGTTAGGTTGCTATCATCCTCAGGATTCTAAGTGTGTGAGAGTTGGTGCAGTATGGTGTACATGAGGTGTAATTGGAGTTATATTTGGTGTAAAATTTAATGACCCCCCCCCCCCCCCCGGGCCTCTTGTACCTCTAACAAGTCATTATAAGGACTTTTACTGCTTCCACTGACCTTTCGGAAATTAGCATGCTTAGGGTCAATATTTAAAGACCAGTAGATTCTAATATAGAAACAAGTTAATGATGTAAGTCGTCGTAGTTTCTCTTGTGAGGATTTTTTCAGCAAGAAATCGGAGCATACCCACATTTAAGAAACAATGAAACTTTTGTAAGATTAATAGTAAATTCTAAAGAGATAAGTTTTGATGGAATAATGTTGTGATGGACCGGTGTCTTGTACAAGAGGTGTAATTGAGATAACATCAAGTTTTCACTCCCTCACCTCTTGCAAATCTTGTAAGTTATGAGTGAGACACTAAAGGCTCCCACTGATCTTTAATATCTCTAGGAAAAATACAAGAGAAGTTTCAATGATGTACGTGACGTGGGAATCTGTGATATATATGTTAGACTTGATTTGATTCCATTAACGTCCAGATGTCATAATAAGCTTAAAGGAAATATTTAGAAGAAATCGTAATAAATATATATGAATGGATCTCTTTAAGGCCTTTGACCATAGAAGACATATTAGATACAAGTAAATAGCCTTTTAAATGATAAAAGAATTATGTCTAAATATTCCGTTTGAATAAGTTCCACGAATGTAAGTGAAATATCACTTATGGTGGACCCATACTTACTTCTTATGCCAAGTAATGTTTAGGGCATCTAACACATGATTTAAAATCACTAAGAATGACATTATATGAAAAATCACCCTCATCAATCATGCCATGATTTCTCATGAAATTTGGTTTTAATGGATGAAATTTATAGGTCTCATTTGTCTTTTGTTAAATTTTTATTTGCAAGATAACAAAAGTTATGAAAGTATATAATTTCATCTAGTTCTATTTTACAAATGTTTCAATCTATATATTAATAACAAATAATATGAGAATTTAAGGTGAAGTTACTTTATGTTGGCTATGCAAACCTCATAACTGTCATAATGTAGCTTAAGTACCAATACTAAATTCTGATTAATCTCTAGAATATTTAATGTATCATAAAGCATAATTTGAAGGCAGTTTATTATGGTTCTAATAACCTTAATATTTAAGTTTGTCACTGACACTCGTGTTAGTTATTTGTTAATTTCGGGTAAACATATAAAACTAGATTCAACCAATTATGTGTTAATGAGAATATTAGGATTAGCGGACTTAAATATCATTAATATACAACTATCAAGTTTAGCCAATTCTTCTTTTGAATTATGTATAGTTTTGTAATGCATGTCTAATCTAATAACATATTTTTGAAATGAGACTTCTCCTTAGAGAACTTAGTATTATTGGGGTAGATACACAAATCACTTTAAATAGAAGAAGTCGAGTAGGTGGATTGGTCCGCGTGAAGAAAAAAGCAGAAAAAATTAAACTGATAATTAAGCTGGAAGTAATACTTGTATTTTGTCTATGAACCTTAGAATTATCCTCTTTTAGGTTTTAGTGGAAGTGAGTTGAATAACATCTTATTTTCAGTACCAGACATTTCTTTTCTTTTACATATGTTGTTGATCAACACACTCATTTTCCTTTGGTACTTCTGAGTGTTATAGTTGATGCTTAAGGCATCAAATTGTACTATTGAAAATTTTAGTATGTAATGTACTGTACTTATTTTCATGTGTGAACCCTTAATTTTATGGGTCATGCTATTGTACATTATGATGTATTCAGGGATACCATTTAACCTTATAGTTGAAATTTTTTTTATAACTAGGGCATTTTGAGGGGTTTTGATCACATGGGGGGTTTACTTTTTATCTTAATCACAAATGGGTTTTTTGCATTTAGTAGTGGCGAATAAGAAGAATATGTAGGGGGTGTAACACTTTTATCAGGGAATGTAAGAAGGGTTGGCAAAAAATACAAGTAATTGTGGTTGCTATTGGCGATTAACAAAAATATGTGGAATTGGGTATGATATTGGCGATTTACTCCAATTTGGATGTGCTAGTGGTGATTAAGCCTAGGCCTGCATATAATCTCTAACTAGGTTATTAACCCATGTACGACACGTGTGGAAATATTTAAATTTTCGATCAAACACATGTCATTTGAAAGGACAACACAAATTGTTGTATGTTATTCGAGACGACAACATACTTTAAGTTGAAAATAATATTAGTACGAAAACCAATGATTGTGAAATACAATGATCAACCCAAACAACATTCAACTTACAATATTTGAAAACATAATCAAAAGTTAAAAATGTAAAATTCATAAGCTACTAAAAAGACTTCCTTATAAACCATATTTATTTTTTATTTGTAACTTTGTCTTCCTTGTTTAATATACAAATTTTAACACCACTCTTCGCTCTTGATAAAGCTACATAGAATTGTCTATGTGTAAACACCGGGTCTTTGAGATATATGTCAACTCTTGCTATAGATTGACCTTCACTTTTGTTAATTGTCATTGCAAAACATAATACAACGTACTGGAAAAAACTAAATTCTCTTCAATTTAAACAAAAGTTTCTTATCTCAAGGTGTTAGACCACAACGAATTATATAAGTGCGATAACCAGTATTAGTACCTGAAATAACTTTTACTACAATAAAACGCCTATCAAAATTAATAACTCGCAATCTCGTTCCATCACACAAACTGTTCTTCTGATCCATATTCCTTAGTAACATTATTGGCACACCAATTTTAGAACCAATCTATGAGTCAAAATAATTTTGGTCTTTTTGATTTTATTTAGCATAATATGTTTATGAAAATTTTAGTTCAAATTAAAATATAAAAAAAGAATTGGTATGTTCTTACTCAAAAACCAAAAAACTGATATTTTATATGAACCACAACTAAAATTGTGAATTTTGTTGATAAGTATGGAAACAATATAAATTGAGTTAACCAAATATAAGTAAAAAAATAATGGAGAAATATCTTTGCGCCTCTAATTAACATAAATTAATTCGTATACGCATCTTAATTAAAACATATAATTTAATTGGTTTTAAGAAAATAAAATAGTATTGGATAACTGAAAATTATGTTTCGTATCATTTCTAAAAAAAATAGAAAAAAGAAATGTGTAAACATACATTCAATGTTATTAAAAATTTGTTTATCATATTTTTGTAAACTTCGTATAAATGTTGAGAATTTGAATATGAAAATCGTTTAGTTACATATAAGTTTACATCAATATATAAATTGACGAGAACAATGAGAACAAATGTATTGATTATATAGTATTAATTATTTAACTTTGTTTTGTAAAAATTCATATAAATAGAAATGAGAATAAATTATTATCATTAAAATTATAATAATGCCCAAATTTACCAAAATTAGAGTCAAATAATATTAATAAAAATAGTTAAATGGTTAACCTCTTAAAATTCGGTTTGTGAAAATATGGTCAAATTCCAACTGTATAACCTATTTTTGTAAACTTCATATAAGTGGTCAAGAATTCGAATTTAAAAATGGTTTAAATAAATATTTTTTATTATTCACTTAAGAGATTTAGTTGAAATTGACATTAAATTCATAATAACTTAAAATATTTAGAATAAACTAATATATTTTTTATTTAAGGCATGAATATTGAATAATTGTGAAATGGGTTTATAATTATGGATGGTATCAAAAAATTGAAAGGGTTGAAAAAATTAGTCAAATTAGGAATGAGAATTATGTTTAAATATATAAATGTTATTTAAACCTATTCCATATAAATGGTCAAATTGAGTCAAATCGTTTATTTATTCAAATTCGGTTTTTTAACAAATAGTGAAATTAAAACTCTATAACATATTTTTGTAACAATATAAGATTGATTATCTTACTATAAGATTGATTATCTTACTATAGATAATTTAATGTCTTATAGAATAATCACCTAAATTTCATTTTCGGATTATATAATAATCAGTTAAATTACATATATAATGAAAAATAAATAAATAATGATTACTAACAGAAATATACATCAATATTAAACAAAAATAAAAGACATCTTATCAAACAATCCTCAATCTATGAAATTAGCTATATCAAGTTGGGGACAATAACCTGAAATGATAAAAGTAAATATTAATATTAATATAACATAATAAATAAACTACAAGTTATGGAAGATTTGAATCATGTGAAAAAATGTAAAATTGATGCTATAATTTACAACCGGAAAATTTGAATCGCGTTACCAGAAAAACGAAATAGTGAAGATCTCCATTGAATCTTCGATTTTGATATATAACCTAAAGAGATTATAAGAAATAATCATATAATTATTAATATAAATATAAACAAAAATGAAAAACAAAAATAATTGTAATTGATATAAAACCTTACCGGAATAATATGACAATAGTATCAAATAGAGTATGAAATATAATTACCGGAATAACATTATGAATAATATGATAGAGTATCAAATAAAACCTTACCGGAAAACCGTAATAACTTCAATATATAAGTTAAATCTTGATTTTGATATACAACCTAAATAGATTATAACAAAATCATATAACAATTAAAATAAATATAAAACCTACCGGAAAACCATAATAACTTCACCATATCAATTCAATCTTGGATTTTGATATAGAATTATAAAAAAGTAATATAAATATAAAACCTTACCGGAAAAAACAAAATAAAACATCAACATAACCTTATCGGAAAAACATATAACAAAATCGGCCATTATCGGAATATAAGAGACGGTGGAGGAATAAGCCGAAAGAGAGAGGAAACAAAGAGAGAGAGAGAGAGAGAGAGAGAGAGATAGAGATAGAGAGATTAAGGTGGTTTAGGTTTTCAATTTTGAGATTTATATAATGTAAATGAGATGATTTAGTAAGTTTTTGAATTATTAATATAATTAGAATAATTAATATCATAATTACATTAATAGGTTAATTATGATGTTTGACCATATTTTAAAAATATTGAATAATTATTAATAATCATTGATTGTCTAGTATTTTAATTTATTTAAAAAAAAATTATTCACATGAATTATTAATATTAATAATCATTGATTGTCTAGTATTATAAATTTTAGAATTTTTTTTTCACATGAAAAATAGAGAAGTGGTAGATAAAAATGGAAAGTTTAAAAATACACCAATAGAAAGAGGCTATGTTGAGTTAAAGTCTATTGTTTTAATAGTATAGTTAGATTGGTGTTGCTATTGGCGATTAAGCTTGAGGCAACATCAAATTATATGAGTGAAGCTATTAATAAAGAATCCGAGCATGAAATATGGTAGTAAAGTCATGATTACACCACATGTTTACAAATGAAGGGAAAATTACTATCTTAAACATTTGATCAAACACAAATATTAAAAGGGACGTTCTTTATATATATATTTATTTTTAACGAATTTCAGCACTGTCTCGCCTCGCTTGTGGCGAGTAGTAGGCATAAAATCTCACCAGCGCGGCATGTTCATCGCCCCTTTTATTTTATTTGTTGGATGAATTTATAACAGTATGGAAAAAGTTTGAAAATTAATATTTCATTTTAATAATCTTTTAACTTTATTAATTTTTATAACGAGCACTAGGATCACTACTGGCCGCTGTCCCACCTGATCATCTTTTTAAACGAGCATTAGTAATTTTTGTTAAATTCAGTCTAATTATTATTTTAAATAATTTAAAAACTTTGTTAATTATATTTAGTTATTTAAACTTTTTTTTAGATAATTAAAAACCTCTGTTGATTTTATTTAATTATTGAAACTTTTTAAGAATACTTTAAATATAATTAGATAAAGCAAGTGGTTGAAAGATGCACATTTGTTTATTTTATTATAAGGCATGTGAATTAATTAAGCAGATTCATGTGATTTTGTTTTTGGAAGTATGTTGTGACGCTAAATTTGTTTACTTAAAACTTGAGCTTAATCGCCGATAACAACATCAATTAGGCCTAGGCTTAATCACCACTAGCACTTCTAAATTGGAGTAAATCGGCAATATCAAACCCAATTCCACATATTTTTGTTAATCGTCAATAGCAACCACAATTACTTGTATTTTCTACCAACCCTTTTTACATTCTCTGATAAAGGTCTTACACACCTACATATTCTTCTTATTCGCCACTACTAAATGCAAAAAAACCCACTTGTGATTAAGATAAAAAGTAAACCAACGTGTGATCAAAACCCTCCAAAATGCCCTAGTTATAAAAAAAATTTCTTATAGTTAGAATTTAGAAGGAATGCATGTATCTTAGGAGTTATTCTTAGGAAAAACTAAATCTAGAATAACTCTAGTGATAAAATCTATTTAAATAAGTTCATGATTATCATTATCATAAGATACATTGTGATTGACTCATCCCATTTGTTATGCTCTAGTTTTCAATAAAATGATTGTCATTAGAAAGAGCAGTAGGATAGTCATATCATGTCTTAATGGATAATTAAAACTGAGAAGAGCTAAATGTTATTAAAACTCTTTATGATGTAAAATTTATATTATGTTTTAATATTAGAGTGGATGATTTGGATGAGATAGTTGTTTATAAAAGAAAATTATAGTGAGTAATGTTATGATATATTAAAATAATACATATTAAAATTATGATCATTAGATTAATGAATGATCATTAATGTGAGGATAATTATATTTTATTGAAGATGTGATATGTTTATATTTAACATCAAACTAATAGACTATAACTAAAAGTTCTACTTAAAAAATATCACCTTTGGGCAAAATTAAAATGTATTTAAGTATCTTGCAAAACAATTGTAACACATCACCTTTGGGTAGAAGTGAGACAATTATTTTAATTGTGCACGAACTAGTTTTGCTAGATAAAAATGTAACACATCACCTTTGGGTAGAAGCGAGACATTTGTACCATGTTAGGCAAAACTAACAAAAGCTTTCAATTAGACTTAAATGATATGGAAAATGTAACATATCACCTTTGGGCAAAAGTGATACATCAAAATTCACTTGAGTTAAGTTTTTTATGTTTTGTAAAATTTATAAGATTTAATTGTTTACAAAACATTTAATTAGGAATAGTTTATGGGAAAATTGGAATTCTCGGAAATTAGTTATCGAGACTTTTGAGTTCTTGGGAATTATGAGTCCTTAGGAATTTTAGTGAGCTTGACTTTTAGTGGGTTTTTAGGATTATGAGAGTTTTCGGGTTTTATATGGTTTTCGGGATTTTGGTAAACAAAAACCAATTTAGAAAAAAACTGAAATCTATTTTTAAATCCTTAACCCATAAACTTTAACCCATAAAGAATTTTATCCCATAATTATTTTTTAATTCCATAAACTAAATTATGATAAATATGGAATTCGAATTTTAATGGATTATCTTGTTTCCTAATTTAAATGATTTAATTATAGTTATTCAAGATTTTGAAATCTTTCATTGATAAATCTATATCATGTTTCAACATTTTTTAATAGATAAAAAACAATCAAAATTGGAAACAACATATTTTATTCATACAATTCGTCCAAAATAAAGATGATTCTTCGAATTTTATGATGAACATGAAGAACATCTTCGAAGAATCGTTAGTAAGTTTTCTCTAGAATCGAAATCTTAACGTATTCTTAACAGATTGTGAGTATATTAGAGTTTTAAATAAAAATTTTAGTAATTATAACTAGTTTTCGTAACAAAATAAAAACCTAAAAAATTAGGGTTTTCAATTAAAATTCATGTTTTTCGATTTTATTCCAGATTTAGGAAAAACATGAAGAACTGATTAATCAACATCACTCTAATGCCACATGTTGATCAGTTCTTCATGTAAGCAATAGGAAACATGATAAATATGAAACATATGAACATGTTTAAGAAGTGAGAGTAGTAATCACGACATAGAAGGATGTAGACGACATGGTTGTCAGCTTGGTCGATTTCGCCTTAGGATGTATAGTTAAGGTTGGAGATTATGGTTCTTGAGAGGAGCCCGGTTTAGGAGATATGAGACACATAAAATTGTATGTGTACTTAGGTTATGATGTTAACTTATTCTCTATATATACACACAATGAGAAACCCTTTATTAGCTACCAAGGGTAATATGGCCCATTGACAATTACTAAATTAATATATAATAAGGTATAATTAATATTTTGATCTATTATAATATAAATGATAATAATGGCCATATATGTATATATATATATATATATATATATATATATATATATATATATATATATATATATAGGGGATGAATCTTGTGAGAAGTGATATTACAGCGAGAAGTGAATGTATAACTCCATTAATCCCTAATTTCACTCCCTTTCATATGATGTTACATACATATATGTAGGTTGGTTGTATTTATGTCTTTATTACACATTCAAACCTACCTATAAACATATAAATGTACCGAGCCACATTCAAACCTATGTCCTACACACATACAAACATACATACACATATACAAACATACGTACACATATACAAACATACGTACCTACACACATACATATGCATCTACACAACGCACCTACACATAAAAAATGGAGTGAAATTAGGGATTAATGGAGTTATACTTTCACTTCTCGCACTTCTCGCTGTAAAAAAAACTTCTGGAATGATCCAATACCTATATATATAATCTTACAGTGAGGTGGAAGAGTCAATTAAATATGTATTTGTTTCGTGGGGTATAGCTTAAACGATGTGGAGTGTGATTACTTAATGGTGTAAGTTACGACCTTTTACTTTTTTAACTATCGTGATGTGTTGGAGCTATATAAGTTCTCAGCGTTCCCGAAGAAGAAGGCATTGATGGTCCAAGCGTTCTGTGTGATTGCAACTTGGTGCTTATGGAAAAAAAAAGAAACGCATTAGTACACTCAGGTACTCAAGTACATCTTGCGTGACTAGTGGAGGAAATAAAATTGATGGGTTTTATTTGGGTCAAGAATAGGGGAAAAGCGGGCTCTCTTTGTAGAAGTGGTGTAGATTCCAATTGTAACAGAAAAGCGGGCTCTCTTTGGAGAAGTGGTGTAGATTCCAATTGTAACAGGTGTTGTAGTTTTGGGTCGGATTATTTGTTTTTGGTGGTTGTTCCCCTGTTGTCGCTTTGATTGTTTTTTGGTGACTGTTTTTTGGTGCCTAGCAACTTGCTAGCGTTTTTAATGAAGGTTTTTTTGTTGGTCGTTCAAATATATATATAACGTACATGCTATAAATCACACTTATAAAGTAAGAGAACATTATGATAAGGGCAAACCTTATCTCTAATCCTAGTTTACTGAGAGGTCATTCCCGCATATCCAGCTCCAAAAGTTTCATTATATCCATCAAGCACTAGGCAAAAAGTATATGAAACGATTCTTCAATTTTTTTACGTAGGTTATGTAATAAACGTGTCTAAAAACTGTAATACTTGTTTAAAATTTTTAATAGAGCTTAATAAAAAAAACTAAATGGCATGGGTGCGATGATTAAGGCGGTTTCATGATCGAAACCTGACTCAATGAGGTTTTCTTTTGTTGGTGAGTTTCATACTTGATGGTGTTCCTAAGTGAGTCAGGCTTAGAGCATCAAACGGTGGTTATTTTGTAACCTAAATGGTTATAGGTTAAGCAAACGGTTTTATTTTTTGTAATCAAATTATATAATATAGTTAACTTTATACACTTATAAGAGCATCCACAACAATGCTTATGTGGCAAAGTCTGAATCTATGTGGAAAAGGCTAACAAAGAGAAGTGCAAACTTTATTGATGTAGAGGTTGTTTGTGGTATTCTCTTGAAACCCAATATCTCTTCTTAATAGTGTCAATATTAATCACTCTTGTTAGAGTTTTGGTTCTTATTTATAGTGATAATTATATGTCTCATGATCACGGATACTTGAGATTTTTTGCTTATATGAGTTTTTTCAGTACTTCCATGTTGGGATTAGTTACTAGTTCAAATTTGATACAAATTTATATTGTTTGGGAATTGGTTGGAATGTGTTCGTATCTATTAATAAGATTTTGGTTCACACGACCTGTTGCAGCAAAGGCTTGTCAAAAAGCATTTGTAACTAATCGTGCTGGTGATTTTGGTTTATTATTAGGCATTTTGGGTTTTTATTGGATAACGGGGAGTTTCGAAGAAGAAAGTTTGCAGAAACAAACTTTAAGCAAACCTTGAAATTCGTGTACTTTAATAAATAAAATAGATTTATTAAATTTAATAGTAGTTGAATTATATTAATTGTAAAAGTATATGATTATGTGAAATATGAGGTGGAGGTTTGTAGAGGTTTGTTGTTGTAGGAAAAGATGAGGTTTTTTTGAAAAAAGTTTGAAATCTATGTTGCACTGAGGTGGAGGTTTATGGATGTTTGTTGTTGTGGGTGCTCTAAATTATGAGGTTGGATCTAGTACAAACATGATTTTCCTTGTCATCGTACGAATTAAATGAAAAACCAACATAAAAGAAAAGCATAAAGATAACAAAAAGATACAATAAAATAGCATTAAACAAAGTGTCACACACAACACATAATAACCACATTAAAGGCCATATGTTCATCATTCTCACGTACGAAAGCAAGTTAAATTACCCTTCTACTAGGCTAAACAAAACCACCAACATCCTTCTACAAGGGCAGAACGGTCATTTTCGACCCGACAAATTTCCAAACCCCTTTTTTCGTGCTTCAACTTTAAGTGACTTAAGGTATTTAACTGTTTCATCAAGTACATCAGCTGTATTCATTTGTGGGTTACCACCAGGCACAATTGTTTTAAGTGACTTCAACATCTTTTTCATCTTTTCACGTTTTCCAAAACTACCCTTTGACCCGTGAGACGACGTTGACCCGACACAGTTGTTTCTTCGTCTCAAAGAGCTGGAATCAGCCGTGCTAGCCTCTTCATGCTCTTCGTCCTCGTCCTCGTCCTCGTCATCAAAGCTCAACAATGCATCAATATCCGCCGGATCCTCTTCAATAACGCTAGGGGCATTTTCGTCATTTTGCATCCATGCAGAATTATTATGAGGGAAGTAAGACGCGTCCGTGTTTAAACCAGGGTTGTACATGACCTGGCTACAACTATCCATTCGGTCAAAAATTATGAAATTTCTCGGGCAATCCCATGACGGATGAAAGCCAACATTTTGACCAAAATACGAGCCCGTTTGACCTTGATCTTGGGGGAAATTATGTTGGTCACCCTCCATTACTTCTTTTCACTAAATGTTGCAACTTTGTAATATCTTAAAATCTTTAAAGTCTTCTAATGTTAAATAATAATCAAAAGGACAAAACTGTCAATGTCTACAAGCTTTGATTTTGAGAACTCTACGTAACGGGTTTAAGCAACTGACGGAAGTATTCAGCCTGTATCAAAACATAAGTCAACCATTATTGATCCGTCAACTTATTCGCTTCCAAATGAAGATGAATGTTGACTTATGAGGTCAAACAAGTCATGGATTTGACGCAAAATTGACATGATATGTGCCACTATTTATGTGAGGTGAGATGAGTTGATGTTTTACTCTTGATGATAACTATATGTTTAGCATTTTGTAGTGTAAAAATAACATGGTTGACCATAAAAGTCAAAGGGTATGCCTTTAACATGACAATGGGCTTAAGATAAACAAAACAAAAGGTAACAATTTTTTGCACCATAAAAAAAGTCAAATATTGACCCATGAGTTCTAATATATTTGAAATTTGATTTTTGGGGTCAAACAGAAATTCATATGAATAACTATGAACACTTTAAGGTCAAACAAATCATGTCTTAATTCAAAATAAACATGATTTATACCATATTTTCCAAACTAAGAAGTTGCAATCCATAGAAGGATTTATAAGTGACGAGAATCAAATTTAATTTTACTCAACGTAATAAATTGCAATCCTTGAAATCACTTGGTTGACCAAAAAAGTCAACATTTACCTGACAAACTTGCATCAAATTGTAATAGGCAATGACCCCAACACTCATTTTAGTTTTCCCAACTTGTTTCACGATTCGAATCCTCCTTCGTGCAACACCAATGAACATTCTCAATATAAAAAACAACAAAAGACTCCTACAAAAACGCGATATCCCAAAAAAGTCAACAATTTGACTTTTGAACACACAAACTATAAGCAAAATGAGATGCTTCTTACCTTAGAAAATCAAATTACAATATGAAACGAAAGAAAAGCGCCAAAAGAGGTCCACGGCATGTTGCTCAACTTCTTAAAATTCGGTTAATATTATTATGACCCGCCTGCATTATAACATTAATTAATCATATAAAGATATAGCAAAATCGTAAATGCATCAAAACGGATAATAGATGCAATTTACACATTTATGAAGTGAAAGTTGCACATAATTTTCTAAACAAACGTATGTAATCACATAATAAAATAAAGAAACATTTAAAGAAATAACCGGAACATTTGTTCTACAAAAGATCACATGAAATTGAAACAATTAATCATAGAACTATAAAAACAAACAGTGTAAGTTAACTATATATTTCGAATAGATTATAAGGGTGTTTGCGGTCCAGTCAAGCCGATTTTAACTAATTTTTTTAGGCTGAACAATTAACTACGGTTTCAAGAAAGTAAAAGCCGAACCAATCAGTTTTAGCGTATTGACGGTTCGGTTTTGATGATTTGACAGTTTGATAATATTTTTTATTTTATTCAGGGAAGTTAGTTCTAAAAGCTGAAACATAACCAAATTCAGAACCTAGGCAAAAGATCATACTTTAAAAAAGATTTTGATCTCTTTTACAATTAAGTTCATAAATTTTCTTGATCTATAATAACAAACAAAACCCAAAAACATAGCATAATAGCATTATAGCAATAACAACTGCTGTAATTTAATCACCAAAATCACTAAACTAGTCATTTAACAAACATAACCAAATTTAGATTCTTGAAACAGAAAATATCAAATATTTTTCTAACAAATAATATCAAAACTTTTTGAATCAAAACACCCTCTAATTTTTTTTAAAATATATTGTCTCACTCCTTCATTCAAAAGGATAGGCAGGTAAGCGAGCAGCAAGTTGCGCCGCCACCCTGCAAAACCGATGATACTGAAAACCAAGTTATAGTTCTTTTGTGTCAATAGCAGTTAAAACTCACGGTAACATCGAACAGAAAAACCGTAAAGATACAAGAAAACTAAAAAAAACAAAAGAGCTAATTGATTCATACCAAAATTCTTCATGTAGATTGTTGATGAATCTAGGTAGCTTTTGTTTTGGAAGACAAAAGAATGTTGTGTTAGGTTAAATGGGAAGACAAGTTGCATGGTGGGTTATATTAGTGTTGGAGACAGTGTGCTTTTTGGTTGCTGGTGGGAGTCATAAACAGTGCATGTGAGCCGTTAGATGGATTTGTGGGATGAATGTGAGCGTTGGATTGGATGGATAATGAGAGCACGCGTAAGCGTGATGAAGAGCAAGTGTGACATAATGCATTCGTGATCTTGTTTGTTTGCTGCCCAACTATCTTAAATCTTAATCTATTGGAATGTGCTTTCTGCCACCTAAAACACATGTAACAAAACACATCTCCACTTGAGTTTGTTTGTTTGTTTTTTTAATTAAATTTTGAATTTTATTAATACTTCAGTTTTGGTTTTTCTCTATAATTTCATAGATCCTGATGACAAAACGTATAACCTTACTTACAATATTAAAGTTAATAATATCACACGGGTAGATTTAAGATAAAAGGTTCAAATATTTATTACTTATGGTCTAAACATGTTCGCTTTAGTTTCACATTAAATACAGTATGTGAACACGTTTGATCAAACTAGTCATAGTTTGGTTAACTGGATCGTTCAAGTGTTGCCCGTTTACTTTTATAATTGTTTTTGAAAAAATAATGCTAGAATGTTATAATTTAAAGTGATTAGCTATTTTTAAAATAAGACATAAATGAACATTGTATATTATATTTTAAATGTTATTATTTTATGCATTTGCAATTATTTTCATGCAAATCTGATATATAAAAAGCATTTAATTTTAAAGGGCCTTGTTCGTCTCCACCTGTTAATTAGTTAATGTATCTAACATAGTTTTTAGGTTCGCCATGTTTGGGTTTATATCTAAGTTTTTTCGATGTACGTTTTGCGTTCAATCCTTCAACCTACAAACACGAACTGCATAAAAACTTAAAACTATTATATATTTTTGAAAAGAAAAGGTATTTAAAACTCATATACACACACATGTGTTTGAGACGCATGAAAGTGGTTCTTTACGTCATGCTTTCACTCCTAGTAGCTCACAAAGTTCAAATACTATATTTCTGTTCTTTCTTTATATTTAAGAAACAATTTAATTTTAATAAAAAAAGGTCATATTTCAATATAGTTTCTATTGACAAATAAATTGTATCTAATATACATGTTACTTTTATGAGTAGCTTTACCATGTCACACACATAATGATATAAATTGTCAAATTACAAGCAAAGCAAATAATTACATAACGTATATGAAGAAATGTATGACATTTATGCTTTTATCTATGATATATGTACATAAATTGATTTTATTTATATCACAAAATGATTTTTTAAATGAATTTAATAAAAAATTGCACGTGCAAAAACGTATCCGAGAATGCCCTTTCTATTGAAAATTTTAATCTTGGTGTCATATATGTATAATTGAAAGAATTTTGGTTATGAACCAATTTCGGAATTAAGACTTCTCATACGATAATAGTTCTAACTACTCGGCCTAAATACAGAAGGAGAATTACCTTTATTGATATATTTATCATTTTACCACTCATCGAAGGAAAGGAGAACATTAAATTGTAACGACGGAATTTTTCAAGAACTATGCTTTTCTAAGCTAAACCATGAAAAAGATTTTAATAAGTTTCAAGGGGCTTCTCGACTTTGTCATACTGACAACACAAAAATAACATGTTAACCCATTCAATTTTGGGAATATTTTGCTTTATTTGAGCATAGTTTTATATGACATGCTTCCCATACAACGTTATGATCACAGTTGAAGGAAAAGTTAATGTTGACACAAATATTTCAAATTTGATAAAGTTAGAAGCATTGATAGGCCTGAGGGTGGCATTGTCACACCCCAACCTAAGGCGGAAATGTCAGGGCGTGAGTTTTGGTTCACAGCTCACAATGTACTATCATGCAATTGTAAAGTGACAATATCTAATTTATTTATTTAATAACAAATAGCATTTAAGTACATCAAGTATAAGGAAATTACTAAACAAGATCAAATAATTCTTGAATAAATTCTAATCCTAAAAGTCATCTATACGTGATCTTCATCTTGATAAACAATTCAACATGATAACCTGCAAATGCGTACAAAATATATTTTTGTCAATACAAGGTTGAGTGAGAAAATCACTTGTTTTGACACTACAAAAATATATAAGAAAAACCGCATTGTTATTCGTGAGTATAGACAATCAAACCATAGCATGTAAATATTGCAAACAAACAAGGATGTGTGGGCTAAACTATTAATGTAGTTGTCGTACTCTAATCAAAAACAAATTTTTTAAAGTCTTAAATACCTATAACTAGTACGGGTAAGTAAGGTCGTCTCCACAGGGAATCAGTGGAAAGTGCAAGTAAAGTTCGTAATTATTAATTATTATTCTAAGCGAACAAACGATGTCAAGCGGTTTATAAAAGATGATGAATGCTTTATGATTACTTTAAGTGGATTGTAGACAATTATGAGAGAATGATTCACTTCAGGTTCAGGTAACGTGATAACCGACTAATCAAAGATTCATAACGATTAATTGCGCAGTATTTACTACACCTAATAGTTGGGTTGTGAGAACAAACAATACCCTAACCGAATTGTTGACACAACTGAACCCGTTTTACCCAATTAGCAGTTTAATGTATGAAAATCAATTGTAGGCAATAACTAACGAAAACTGGTTCAATGACATAAGAGCTAACCCTACATGTGATGAACACAACCAGAAAAGTGATTCAGAGTTTGATAATCAAAATCATAAACTATTTAAACAACCAATGCTAATGTAAAAAAAGATTAAAGATATTCAATCAAGTTCATACTCATCAAAACATAGAATCTGATCAAATTTAGTTTACACAAAACCCTAGCCTAAAGTGAATACAATGGTTTAGCCTAACATCGTCATCACAAAGGATTCGCTTATCTGATGAAAGGTTAGAAGCATGCGATGAATTGACGAACCTAAAGCTTTGGGATGGTGGAAAATCGTCCTAGGGCTTGTACTTGGTTGCTGGAATGAAGGATAGGTCGAAATAGGGGCTCAAAACTGGTTATATCAAGTTAGGGTTCTTTTTCCCATTTTTAAGCCCCTTCGCGTAGTGTGAAGGGTTTTTGACCCTCAGTTAGCATCGCTGAAGTACACTGACCTCATATTCAGATTTTTCTCATTGAGAAACCTGAAATTCATATATTATGGGTTCCGTAACTCAATTTATAGGCCGAGATATGCCCATTTTACTAAAAGATACTTTCTTGGTAACCCGTCTTGTTCAGTTTTCGCTTCGGCTTTGGGTTTCTCATCCAAACCATTCCCAAATCCTTTTTAACCATCGATATATGTTTCTCTATGCTTTTTTTTTCTCGAGGCTTGCTTAATCTTCATCTGAATGGCTCTGAATTAGCTTGTCTAAGCTCTGAACACCTGCGATCATAAAATAACTCAAAGTAATTGTGTTCGCTATATATAAACAACTAAAATACATGAAATAACACACACACATATATATATACATGATTTATAGTCGAACATCAACCGTTGCCATGTGAATCGGGCATTGGTTACTGTTAGGCCATGATTTTTATACTGAGGATCCTTTATCCTTGACTATCTTATGGATAGTTTATCCTTGAAATATGTATCAGGATATGAAGGATCGACGATTCTCGGTATTACTTGTTTACTAATGATTGCATTTAGTATGGTGATGTGTTAGACAGGTGTGACAATTTTGAGACGTACTTGAATCAATTATCCTCACATAGTACTCTACAGCTGGAGCATGGATCCAGGATCCTAATTCAACGTGGCTATTAGTGGACGAACTCATGTGAAGATGGATGTTTAAATATCAACAACGGCTACAAGACTCGTTCTTCCGCTTATCTCGCTATTGGACGGCTATTGGCACGTGGTCAAAGGTCGTGGAGCGGCTGGTGGAAGACTGCCGGATAGTTAGGAGATATAGTTAGTGATATTATCTTATTAAATAGAGAGATGATCGAGTAGAAAACACATGTATAATCACACACACTAAGAGCAGAAACAAGCATTCTCTCTATTCACTAGCTTACTTTGTAATCTTGATCATCTACTCCACAACGATTGTAACACCCTTTTTATCTAATATAAACGACGGTGATAGTTTTCACCGTCCGGGGGTTTTTTGTGCCGGATACCACGATAATCACATACTCATCGACCAAAGGTTACCTTGTTGATCCTTGACTAAAGTAATTCGACCAAAGATTATCTTATTAATCTTTGACCGAAGTCATTTTATCAAAGATTACCTTGATAAGTTTTGACGGAAGTAAGACTATCTTGGTTAAGGGCTTTTTCCCTCGTGATCAAACCTTTGTGTTCACCAATATTACGCTTATACACTTGTCATTATCGAGTTAGCACCTTACCTCACATAACAGATTTGGATACTTGATCCTTAGCAGATTTTTTTCCAAAACAATTTGGCGCCCACCGTGGGGCAATTGGTGCTAGAATCCGTATTATTCTCATCAATTTTCATTTTTTCATACCCTATACACTTGAAATGGCCTCTCAATCCACCTCTGCATCGTTAACTATGCCATCTTCGGTTTCTCTCTCCTCAAGGACCTTGCCGCCGATGCCTCCGCCAATCACAAGAGCACCAAAGGCCGCTACTTCTGGGAGCAAGATACATATACCAGTCTTCCAGAGCTCGAGAACAACCGCTGCTACTTCGGCGGTAAACTCTAACAATGACGTTTCCTCTATGTTTTTGCAGGTGAAAGTATATATGGAACAACAGAACAAGACCAACCAAAGGATCCTGCGTGAGATCGAAGACATCAAAAAGTCCAAGAGGCCAGCAGAGGATCTCACCCCCCTGATGCCTAGGATGCTGGATTTCACCAGTCTAGGATCCCTGGCTCAGCTTCAGCAAGGATCATCCATCCTTCAACAAGGATCCATGGGTCAACAGACTCAAGGATCCTTAGCCTTTCAGCAAGGATCATCCATCCTTCAACAAGGATCCATGGGTCCTCAGACTCAAGGATCCTCAGCCTTTCAGCAAGGATCATCCATCCTTCAACTAGGATCCATGGGTCCTCAGACTCAAGGATCCTCAGCCTTTCAGCAAGGATCATCTATCCTTCAACAAGGATCCATGGGTCATCAGATCCAAGGATACTAGGATTTCCAGCAAGGACCATCTAGCTTCAACCATGTGTCGAAGGGTCAACCAATGCAGAGTTCCTCGATGTTCCAAAGGGGATCAGGGATGCTTCCGCCAGGATCCTCCGGGATTCCTTATCAAGGATCCTTCTTTCAGGATCAAGGATCCTTTGGATCCCATCATCAACGGTCTTCCGAAGTCCATGATGGGGACATAATCCCCATGCAGACCATAGCTTTTGGAGGACCCACTCCGATTGCTGACTCCTCTTATCCCAGATACTCGTCTGGAATACCAAACTCCACCCAGCAGAGAGGTAACTGTTACGATCCTATATCTTTAGATACTAACCATGTTCCCAAGCAGAATTCAGGTATCAACCAGGCCATGGTCAAGGAGTTACAGAAGCTAAAGGATATGATATCCAGTGTCCCGGGAGTGATACGTCCAATTCCTGAGATACCGGAGGGGAGTCACAAGTTATCCAGATTCGCTCCACCAATCTGTGATGCAGAAATCCCGAAGCGGTTCCAAACTCCCAACATGAAGACTTATGACGGGAGCACTGATCCTGAGGAACACGTTGCCCAATATAGGGAAAGGATGGAAATTAATCCTGTTGTTGAAAGACTCAAGGAGGCTTGCCTTTGCAAAGGATTTGGAGCCACACTAATGGGAGCTGCACTGAAATGGCTGCTAAGTCTCCCCCTTTCTCGGTTACATCTTTCTCTCATTTAGTTAATTTGTTTAACACTCAATTTTCCTGTAGTCGGAAATTTGAGAGGTTAACCAGTGATTTATATCGTGTTACCCAGCCTAGTGATGAATCCCTTAGGGATTTCGTTACCAGGTTCGGCAAGGAAGCTCTAGAAATCCCAAACCTTGATATGACTACTGCTGTTGAAGCATTCAAGATGGGAATTCAAAAGAGCTCCTCTTTTTATGATAATTTAGTGATGACTCCGTGCAGGACATTAGATGAAGTCAGAAACAGGGCATTAAGATACATCCGATTAGAAGAAGATAAAAAGATCCAGGATCGTCTCGGGGGACAAACGAAACAAGAAACTCCCGAAAAGAATAAAGGATCCTGGAATAGGAACAACAATTCGAAGCCGTACGTCAAGTTCAACAATCAGAACGTACAGACAGTTGAAGAAGGAGATGACGATGAAGACTATCCTTGCATCTCCGACTATTGTTTCTCTGTAGATACTCATGGCTAGATCTGTGCCATGAAGGATCTGGGAGAAAAAGCAAGGTGGCCCTGAAAGAATGAGAAGGTTGTCGGCTTCAAGGACAAGTCTAAGTGGTGCGCCTTCCACGAAGATTTTGGCCACGCGACAGACGAGTGCATCGGCTTAAGGAGGGAAATTGGATATCTCCTGAGCAAGGGTCACTTTAAAGAACTCTTGGGAAGGAAGAAATCCAAGATCCAGGATCCTGAAGATCTTCCACAGAAAGCAACACCACCACCGCCAGATGCTCATGTGATCAACTTTGTCTCAAGAGACTACGAGTTATTTAAAGATTCTTGTGCCATAGAGGAAAGTCCCGTAGAAGAATTCGAGTTGAACGATGAGAAAAGACAACTCATCCCCACTACTCGAGTGACTGATCAGAGAATCTTTTTCAATTCAAGGATCCAAGATCCTCATCAGGACAAGCTGGATGTACGAGCGGTCAATTTCATCTCTGGAGGTTCAGACATATGTGAAACTTCTTTCTCTGCAGCAAAAAGACTCGCCAAAGAGATCAAGATGGATAACGGGGATCGTCCAATAGTGTCAACCACATTAACAACAGACAAGAGAATCTTCTTTGATGAGGAAGACAAGCTGCACATTCAGGATCCTTATCACGACGGTTTGATTATTACTTTATTTATCTCTAACCATTATGTACGCAGGATCCTAGTGGACGGTGGCAGCTCGGTCAACATTATCCAGTACGATGTCCTCAAGAAGATGAACATCCCGGATTCAGAAATCATTCCTAGAACTTCGGTGCTAGTCGGCTTTAGTGGTGAAACTAAGAAGACATTGGGGGACATTAACCTCCCAATTTATATCGAAGGGTTGAATTCATACCAATAATTTTGTGTTATAGATAACCTTTCCTATTGCAATGTTATTTTAGGTAGGCCTTGGCTCCACGGAATAAAGGCTGTAGCCTCAACTTATCACCAATGCATCAAGCTACCTACTCCTTGGGGAGTTGTAAAGATAGTGGGTAACCAAGCGGAGGCTAGGAACTATTATTCATCGTCAATGAAGCCAACAGCCAAACAAACTATAGCATAGCAACTACATCAACATCCTAGGGACGTGCTGGAAGCTCGGGAGAAAGACCTTAAAGAAGTATCATTGGACCCCGAGGATCCAGAAGTAAAGGTGTTCCTAGGATCCATTATCCCCAGTAAGATTGAGGAGGATATGATATCCTTCTTAGGGCGAAGAAGATCTACTTTTACCTTCAAGCACTCGGACATGATAGGTATTTCAAAAGAGGTAAACACTCAAAAACTCGGCCTTGATTTATCTGTTAAGCCCGTCCATCAGAAGCGAAGAAAATTCGCTCCTGAGAGGAACAAGATCATACAAGAAGAAGTTGAAAAACTACTTAAGGCCGGTATGATCAGAGAGGTTCAGTATCCTCGATGGCTAGCTAATGTGGTCATTGTTTCAAAAAAGAATGGAAAGTGGAGGGTGTGTGTCGATTTTACCGATTTAAACAAGGCATGCCCCAAGGATCCTTTCCCATTACCACATATAGACTCCATGGTGGATGCAACGGCAGGACATGAAATGCTTACCTTTATGGATGCTTCCTCTGGATTTCAACAAATTCAGATGGAACCATCTGATCAAGAAGATACATCATTTATGACTCCTACCGGAATATACTGTTATACTGCTATGCCGTTTGGACTAAGAAATGCAGGGACAACCTACCAAAGACTAGTCAACATGATGTTCAAGGATCAGTTAGGGAAGACTATAGAGGTCTACATAGATGATATGGTGGTGAAATCAAAGAAAGCTGAGGATCACCTTAGAGACCTCGAGGAAGCATTCAATATCCTTGACCATTATAACATGAAATTGAATCCATCAAAATGCCATTTTGGTGTTAAGGCCGGAAAATTTCTGGGATATATGGTAACCAAACGAGGAATTGAAGCAAGCCCCAAACAGATCGAAGCCATCCTTAATTTGAAGTCTCCTGCAAACGCCAAAGATGTCCAAAGGCTCACGGGAAGGATAGCCGCCCTCAATAGGTTCATCTCGAGATCCTCCGAGAAGTGCAAAGACTTCTATGACATCCTTAGGAAGAATACGAAGTTTGAGTGGACGGTGAAGCATGAAGCTGCGCTTACAGCTTTGAAGGATTACTTATCCTCAGCTCCGGCTCTGATGAAGCCCATGGATGGAGAATCCTTGTATCTATATCTTGCTGTCTCGGGAAATGCAGTGAGTGCCGTCTTGGTAAAGGATCATGAAGGTGAACAACATCCTGTTTACTATGTAAGTAAAAGTCTTTTAGATGCGGAGTCCAGGTATTCTCATTTAGAAAAGCTGATTCTTGCACTTATTATGGCCTCTACTTGATGTGGTGTAAAACACACATGTTTTCCTAATAGTTTTTATGTTATTTTGTGCTTAAATGTTAACGATTATTTTGTTATTCTTGCATGAAATTACATGTTTGTGTATGTGATAGGTCCCATGTTGAGAGAGAGAGAGAGAGAGAGAGAAAACGAGTCAAATGAAAAAAGAATCAGCTAAAACGGAGCTCGGATGAAGCCGACACACCCAAACGAAGTTTAAATGAGTCAGCAGTCGATAAACGAAGACCCAAAGGGCATGGCCACGCCGCGCGGCCACTTGACCCTTCATGGTCACGTAGCTTGGAGCCCTAGGGGTGTTCCATGGCTGCCCAAATGCATCAACATGACTATTTTGTCTTATATGGGCTTTTATGGGCTTGTATGGACCTAGTTTGGCTTGTTTATCAAGTTTAATGATATATTTAATAACCCTAAACCCTAAAAACGATTTGACATCATCTTTCCAGCCATCACATCTGTTCAAGTCGAAATACCAAGGAGGAGGAGCAGCCAGTTCGTTATTTCATCACCCGGTTGTCGGTTTTGAGTATTTTAACGATTGTGAGTTCGTTTTTGAGTTTTAGACATTCAAACAAGTTGTAATCAGATTCTAATGAACATGTTTATCATATTTATCCATTTTTTCTACTGTTCATTCATTATTCTTGGCTAACCTTGTTTGAATCACCTAGGTTTGATGTTTAACGGTTGATTTATCACTTTTCGGGTGCTAATTTCGTGTTTGATTGTTTAGTTATTGTAAACTTCATAATTTGTGATATTATTCCATGAACCTTGCTGCCATTAGATTTATTTTAGGTTGCATGAGCCCCAAGTTGTTGATTATTGCATGAATTTGTTTCGGGTAGTCGTTAATTTCTAGTTCGGTTAATAATGAGTGTGTTGATTGATTGTTGTAGACGCGTGCCATTAGGGTTTATGTTTCTTGAATCATTTAGGTCAGTAGGTTCATCCCCTTTTAGTTGGACCAAAACCTTAGGGGTTTGCTTATCTCTCTGCTTTAGTTGATTTAGTTACCCTTTGCGAAACCACGTGCGGTTTTCTAGCTATCGACTAGGTTAGTTTGTAAGTTTAGTTATTTTATCCTTATTGTTGAATTACCCCTCTCTTCCTAGGTTTGTAATTAGCTCGAGCCTTAGTGAGGATTGTGATTTTGATACGGACAAAGTAATAAATCATTAGGGTACGTAAAGAAAAAACCGTGAATTAAAAGCTAAGTAGACGTTGTTAGGGTTTTCCGGTAAACTGACCGTGGGGACCCAGTTGCTTTGATTACATCTATCTTAGTTCATCTTTAGAAGCCAGTTTCAAACACTTGTTAGCACCTGAGCCATCCTATACCCGTTAAGTCATCTTACCTAGGTGATTCGTTTTCTTATTATCGTTAACTCCTGTTAAGTTTCCAGTTAGTTTCGTTAAGTTTCACCGTTAGTTAAGTTAAGTTAGTTAAGTTAGTTTAGATATATAAGTTAAAAAAATATATTATTTAAGTAGGACTTGAGTAGGGTTAGTAATCTGAGCCACCTCACGTGTCTTTGTGTTCTATACTCGGACTTCCTTAGTCTTTACTACATACGATCGGTACACTTGTCGGCTGTGTGAACTTAAGTTGGGATATTCCGTTTTAATTAAAGATTAGTTGTGAGTCATAGTTTTCATAGACACATTTTCGTACATCACTACTAAACTGAGACATTATTTTGAAACTCATCCTATTATTTTGAGAACTAACTATCCTGTAAAGAATGTTCTTAGAAAACCAGAGTTGTCAGGTAGAATGGCTAAGTGGACTGTAAAATTAAGTGCATATGATATCCAATACGAGCCGAGAACAACAATCAAGTCTCAAGAACTAACGAACTTTGTGGCTGATTTCACTAGTGATCTACAAAAAGAAGTTGACTTGGAAGTCCAACAACTGGAAAAGACCAGGGATCCTTGGATACTCTTCACAGATGGAGCATCCAACGTGAGAGGAACAGGATTAGGGATCCTACTGAAATCGCCACAGGGGAACATATTACCCCAGTCCATAGCTTGTGAATTCCAAGCAACAAACAATGAAGCAGAGTACGAGGCTTTAATCGCAGGTTTTCAATTAGCCAAAAGCATGAGGATCAGGTATCTTCAAGTTTATGTAGATTCTTTATTGATAACTAACCAATTTAATGGCTTATATGCTGTTAAAGGTGAGAAACTAATGAAATATTTAGATGTTGTGAAGGAGCTGTCGAAATCCTTCGAAATATTTAGTATTACACAGGTATCGAGGGAAGAAAACGCTGGGGCAGACGCCTTGGCAAACTTAGCCTCATCTTTGAAGATTCCTGAAGAATTGAAAATCCCAATAATCCACACTCTCTCACCAGCGATAGGAGAACAGAAGTTGGAGAGATAATGAATGATAAAGAAATCGTACTCTGGGATCCTTCATCTTCATATAACAAAGGATCATGGATCCATCCTATCAAGAGCTACATTCAGACTGGAGAAATTCCAGCCACAGAAAATCCCAAGTCCTTCAAACTCAAGGTATCCCAATATATTTTGTTAAAGGATATGGTATATAGAAAATCTCTTGCAGGTCCATATTTGAGATGCATTGAGGATCCTGAGATACAAGAAGTACTCAAGGATTTTCATGAAGGAGATTGCGGCAATCACACTGGTGGAAGAGCATTATTTTCCAGGATACTTAGAACTGGATACTTCTGGCCAACAATGAAGAAGGATGCAGTGGAGTATTCAAGGAAATGTGATGCTTGTCAAAGACACGCAAACATCCTTCATCAGCTAGTGGAGCCCCTATATCCTATATCCTCCTCATGGCCTTTCATGAAATGGGGTATGGATATTGTAGGCAAGCTACCAAAAGCACCAAGTGGAAAGGTTGACTGACTACTTCTCCAAATGGATTGAGGCATAAGCATTTGTACAAGTCCGAGAAAGGGAAGTAATACCTTTTATTAAACAAAATATTATAACCAGATTTGGTATTCCCGTTGAAATTGTTTGTGACAATGGTTCTCAGTTTATCGAGAATAGAACCACTAACTTTTGTGACAGTTGGGGCATCAAAATGATCACTTCAACTCTGGTTCATCCTCAAGCCAATGGTCAAGCAGAGTCTAGTAACAAGATCATTATCAAGAATTTAAAGAAAAAGCTAGGATCCAAGAAGGGAAATGGGCTGAAGAACTTCCTTATGTTCTTTGGGCAGACAGAACTACACCCAAAAATGCAATAGGCCAGACACCCTTCTCTTTGGTGTTTGGATCAGAAGCTGTGATCCCTACAGAAATGGTGGTTCCTACTGCGAGAACGAGCATTCGTGATCCTGAAGCCAATTAAGAAATCCTTCTTGAAGACTTGGATACTATAGAAGAACTCAGAGACCTATAAAGATCATGATGGCAGCCTATCAACAGAGGGTAGCTGGGGCATACAACAAAAATATCAGAATCAGAAGATTTCAAGAAGGAGATCTAGTATTGAGGAAAGCCTTCCAAAACACAACAAATCCGGCTGATGGGAAGCTAGCGCCCAAATGGGAAGGACCTTATCAGATTGAGTCGGAAGCAGGAAAGGGGGCATATCATTTGTTCGCAATGGAAGGCAACAGGTTACCAAGAGCATGGAATGCCATCCACCTCAAGAAATATTTTTTTTTTTGATCAGGATCCACTATCCTGAGAGGATATATTATCCAAAAAAGGATCTAGGATCCTTAAATCGGTAACATCTTTCTGATCAGTTATTCCATTTGAATTATAATGATTCATTTGATGTTCAAGAGGTTGGCCACCTCTCCTTTACATTTGAGGTACTATACTATTTCCCTTGGCCTTGCCCACGATTGGGTATGACCTCCGATGGTCATATCCCCTACGGTTTAAAGGTTTTCACCTTTCTCACGATCGCCAGTAGCTCACGCTATCCGATATATTGTCCGGGGCAGCGGGACCAGTACACGCTTAGTGGCTGACAATTTCATTGTTCCCGGCTATATAGAGGATCCTACGATTTATGGTAGACGTACCATACCACCGGTTAATAACGTTTTCACGTTATCTCACGTTTGGGCTAAATCCCGGTTTGGGTGAGTCCCCAGTTAACATCCGTATTTGGGCTTGTCCCTAGTTTTGGGCTTGTCCCAAGTTACACGAGCTTGTCCCCAGTTGAACAGGCTTGTCCCCAGTTACACGGGCTTGTCCCCAAATTACACGGGCTTGTTCCCAGTTGCACGGGCTTGTCCCCAGATTATTTGGGCTTGTCCCCAGCTTAATGGGTTTGATCCCAATTAATATTACGAATTATTTGCAGCAGATTCTCTAAGTTCTTTATGAAGATCAAGAAATTAAGGATCCCGGATCCTTAAGCTATTCGTTTAAGGATCATTAAGAGTTCAATACTTTTGGTAACTTAGGTCTATTTAAGACCTTCTGGTATGATCTCTGCTAATTAACTTATGTATGATATTTGTTGCAATAATTTTGGATATTTCAGTTTAAAAGACTATTCTCTTAAAGTTGTTTGATTACTAGAATTTTTATCTATTTTAAGGAAACTTTATCCTAAAATTTGCCCTTTCTGGGAATTCTCTTATATAAATTTTATCAACTATTAAAGATATTTTATCCTAATATTTATTATTTAATGATATCTTATCCTGAGTAATTTTCTTAAGGATCTTTTATCTTGTAAATCTTTTACTTGAAATTATTCTTCGAAACTAGTAAATATGCTAAAGTTATATCTAACAAAATTTTGAAAATAAATAACAAGTAAAAAGTAAAAAGATTTATATATTAATTAAAATAAGCCCCAAGGACTTATCCAAAATTCTTAACTTGGACTTCACCATACGAAAGATGGACCATCCATCCGGGTTAAATAGGAGTTACTGACGGTTCATAAGTGCAGGAAATTTAAAAACAGGGGCAACAAAGGCTTCATCTCTACAAACAGAGGATCCCTCCACCTTTGTCACCCCTGCAGATTGTCTTAAGGATCACGGATCCTATATCCTAAGTACTATTGTTTATTACAGACCATAGTAATTGTTCATGAAAACATCAAAAAAGCAAAATTAAACGGGCTTGGGCCTTGTCTTTTGTATCCTTCATCGCCCGTTCATACGTTTGCTTCCACCTCCACCGTTGCCTCATTCCCACCTTCAGCTTCATCCAAACCCATCACACCGCTTGTTCCTGCTTCACCCGCTTCAACTATCATAGCTTCATCCTCATCCTCGCCTCCACTTAAGTCGATCAAGGCTTGCTTCCATTCTTTGGTTTCCCATGAAGACTTATCAAAGGATAGATCATTAGCCTCGGTCACCAATTTGATCCTAGCCTCGAGGACGACTTAGCCGCCCAGACTTTCGCCTCTTCAGTAGCCCGATTGATTTCGTTATGCATATGGACGGCCAAGGCAGCAGTATGTTCCTCTATTTGTCTCTTCTCTTTGGTCATCTTCGAGATGGCTTTATCTTTAGTAGCAGCCATTGATCTCATCGCGGCAAGAGTCTCTTCATGCTCTACGACAGTCTTCTCATAGTGGCTTCGGGCAGAATTGATGGGCTATAAGTGAAAGCAGGATAAGCTTGGGAAGATACTTGAATAATAGAGATTGACAAGAATATAGGATCCTTACAGTAGAAAGCATTTCCAGAATCTGCTTTTCGACATCGAAGGGGTTCTCTGTATCTGAACTCTTCTTTCTCTTGGATCCAGACTTTGCTCGAGTTGTGATCGGGCGAGGCTCGGACGTAGGGGTTGATTTCGGGGTCTTTTTCTTGGTAAACATGCAATTGATATCCTTGAGGGAGAACTTGGAAGCAGATTTTCCTGATTTCGGAGCACCTGTAAATAGCAAATGACAGATAAGTTTTCAACACCTAACACTTTTTAATAACAAAAATTATTACTCTTATTTGACATGATTGATTATGAATTTGATCCTTGAAAAGCTCCAATAAACTTTGCTTGAAAAGTCCTGATTGCAGGATCCAGTGATAAAAACTTCTTCACTCTGTCTTCAACTCCCGGTAAATCAGCCAGCAAATCGAAATTTTCAACTACACAAGCAATAAAGATTATTAGCATAAGAATATAGTATCATATCTAGCTTATCTAAGGATCCTAGATCCTACCCTTTGGTATCCACTTTCTAAGAAGGTTAGTTCCACCCGGAATGGAATCTCGCCTTACGAAGAAAAATTGGTTTTTCCAGAGGGTACCGTTAAGGGTGACTTTGAAAATGGGAATTTCCTGGTGAGGTTTCGATTTGAAGACGAAGCGTTTGGAACCATGGGTAACAAGATTGTACAGATATGCTAAATCTACAAGGCCGAACTCGACTCCTTCCTCTTTGGTTACCCTCTCTATGGTATAAAGGGTTCTCCATAACATCGGCATAGTCTGTATATAACTGATTCCCGTAAGGGTGAATAACCTTTGGGTGAAATCGGGAAAAGGATACTTGTAACCTATCAGAAACGATTGGGCCGGGAAGCAAACCCAGTTTTTCGAGATACTATCGCTATGGGCTGTTGAATCAAAGTGTCGGAAAACTGTATCGGCTGGGAAGTGTGATCGGATTTCATCAATTGTCGGGTCTGTAAATTTACAGATTTCGGATGAGGGGGCTTGGAGCATACCTTGTGGATAAAGATCATCCGGGTCGATATGATTGAAAGAAGAAGACGAAGAAGGTACAAGAGTGGTCGACATGTTAAAAGAAAATAAACAGAGAGAAGAAAGGATACCTGAAAGACGCCTGGATCTATGATTATAAGAGGGTTATAATTATCACATATATAGGCGGCGTGTAATTATGGTTTGTAGATATTAAATCGCCTGACACACGTCTAATCACCTTCTTTTTTGCAGGAATTTGAAATTCAAAATGACCGCTGTTTTGCACAATCACCCGCCATTTTGGGGGCAATTGTTAGGCCATGATTTTTATACTGAGGATCCTTTATCCTTGACTATCTTATGGATAGTTTATCCTTGAAATATGTATCAGGATATGAAGGATCGACGATTCTCGGTATTATTTGTTTACAAATGATTGCATTTAGTATGGTGATGTGTTAGACAGGTGTGACAATTTTGAGACGTACTTGCATCAATTATCCTCACAGAGTACTCTACAACTGGAGCATGGATCCAGGATCCTAATTCAACGTGGCTATTAGTGGACGAACTCATGTGAAGATGGATGTTTAAATATCAACAACGGCTACAAGACTCGTTCTTCCGCTTATCTCGCTATTGGACGGCTATTGGCACGTGGTCAAAGGTCGTGGAGCGGCTGGTGGAAGACTGCCGGATAGTTAGGAGATATAGTTAGTGATATTATCTTATTAAATAGAGAGATGATCGAGTAGAAAACACATGTATAATCACACACACTAAGAGCAGAAACAAGCATTCTCTCTATTCACTAGCTTACTTTGTAATCTTGATCATCTACTCCACAACGATTGTAACACCCTTTTTATCTAATATAAACGACGGTGATTATCTAATATAAACGACGGTGATAGTTTTCACCGTCCGGGGGTTTTTTGTGCCGGATACCACGATAATCACAGACTCATCGACCAAAGGTTACCTTGTTGATCCTTGACTAAAGTAATTCGACAAAAATTATCTTATTAATCTTTGACCGAAGTCATTTTATCAAAGATTACATTGATAAGTTTTGACGGAAGTAAGACTATCTTGATTAAGGGCTTTTTCCCTCGTGATCAAACCTTTGTGTTCACCAATATTACGCTTATACACTTGTCATTATCGAGTTAGCACCTTACCTCACATAACAGATTTGGATACTTGATCCTTAGCAGATTTTTGTCCAAAACAATTACCATGATAGAATATTTGAGTTGTCGGTGAAATCATTATCATGCGATCGGACACCGGCCAGTACGACATGATGTGATTATAATGATAAATGATGGACCTCTCCGAATGCAATAAATAAGCATATAAACCAATAGCAAGTAGCAAGTAGTCATTCAATTGATACACCGCACCAATATTAATAGCTTGCATTTGATAGTATGATGTAGTATGCAAACAATTAATAGTATGTACACATAAGTCCCTAAAATGTTTAAAATCTGTAAAATAGGGGAGTGATTACTCACCTGATTAGATGCACAAGTTACAAGTGAGGATGAGACGTGATAGATATTAATTTATATGCGATCAAGCTTCTCTGGTCCATTGACAAGGGTTCCTATTTGTTAATGATAACAAGATTAATTATACCGATATAATAATATGACGTACTTTAGGGTTTCGATGTGATTTGAGTTATGTTGATGATTAGAATGTTATTGATTAAACGATTAAACTTTAACGTTATTAATATTGTAAAACAATATTATTGTCTATAATTTAATCATAAGAATTAATATTTATAAAATCACGTTTAAACTAAATGCAATAAGCATATAATCGAGTTTATGAAAAATTAGTTTTAAATAAATAAATATGAGATATAACTATGATAATAAGAATATAAATATATAAATAAATAAATAATTTTAAGGATAATAATGTGAAACTAAGTAGATATAACATGTATTGTAATACATAAATATAATATAAGTAAATAAATGTTTAATTAATTATAATATATGTGATAATATATTATTAATAAATATATTGCAAATAAAAAATAATCATTTAAAATAAATAATAATATGTAATAAGTTATAATATAAATAAATAGTTTATTTTGAATCTTTTAACGACAATTAGCGGTGAAAATATATTTAACCATTATAACACATTTATTATGTTTTTGTTTAAAGAATATAATACATGCATATATATATATATATATATATATATATATATAAACATGATTAAATACATTTTATTCTTAACATGAAAAGGAAAACCAGTTTGTTGTTATTATGAGGTTTATTTTTATAGGTATTTGCTGTTATTTTTTGTTCATATTTGCTAATTTTTGATTATGAGACGTTAAAAGTATTTGCTGATTTATATTTTGTTGTTATTATTAGATTTTTTCTTTTGTTGTTATACCTATTTGTTGGTATTTCCTGTTATTACTTTATTCTTGATTTTGATTCCACAAGAGATGATTTTTTTAAGAAAGATATGATATATGTCCTTCATGCTCAAAATCATTTGATGCATCTATCAGAGTCGACTATAATATCTAAAATCCTCAAAGGAATCTGTAAATAATTTATCCTAATGACATGATCATCAGGGTTTTAGATACGGAGCAGAACTTGTTTAGGAATAAGAATCAACACGTATGCCATCATGAGATCAATATAGTCATGGCACATGAACGCATGGAGCAATGATCATCGTAAAATTTACATGACTAACCCCAAAGATGATAGAGTGATCATGGGAGATCGAAAGAAAGGGTTCGTCAAATCTTAAACTAGATTATTGTCTTAATAAACTCCTGATTAGAGAATCCATTTTTTTCACACTATTATACGAATGGATGGGTGACTTGATGATTATGATCGCGTCATAAATAGTAATTAACTATCATATTATACTCATAGGTCATCACAATAGAATTTCCCATAATTCTCTCGTACCTGTAAATTCACAATTACGTGATATCAAGTGTAATTGTCAGTTTACCTTACGACATCATTCTAGTAATCTTCTATTATGGTCATAATTATAGGTAACACAAGTTTACACATAGATAAATGTATTAAATACTAATCACATATTCCACCCATTCATTTTTAGAATCCATACAAGAACTTTAAATTGTGTAACCGTGTACACTAAAGTTGACCAACTTACTAGTACCCTTGGCTAATATTTCACTTTTCTAAAACAGTTTTAACATGTTGAGAGATTAGTTGAACTAATCCTTCAGAGTAGGTCAGTAATCCATGTCTTCTACCATCAAAATTTTGTCTTGTTTTTAGTGGCATATTGCAGTTTATGTTATTTTCGGATAACATAGATAAAACAATATTCAATATTAATTATTAAATGTGTGTGACTAAATAATCACATTCGCACATAATCGATAAATCAGCCAAAGATCATTGTGACATTTTAAGTTGGAAAATTATAATACTTGTTTAGAAGTTAATAAAATAACTATTATGGTGTGAATACGCATCAGCACCAATCACTAGATCAACAACTGAAATTTACCGGGAGTCCAAGTATGTAACACCGCGTCTTTTACCCTATAAATTTTGAGCCTAATATATTAACTTAGAAAGTATAAGGACCAATAATGAAAATTTTGAAAATTCGAACTCATCGCGATACGCGACGGGGTAACTTTGAACCCATCGCGTAGCGCGATGGACTTGCACAACAACCCAGAAATGGGCGGTGTAGCGATACGCTACGGCCTAACCACCAAGGTCATCGTGTATCGCGATGACCAGGCTAAGTAACGTGGACACGTGTCCAACCACGTGTCGACACGTGGCACAGCATGACAGGCCACGTGTCACGAGCAGATAAGGCGGCATCATATTGCGGCGTCGCGATACGTGACGGGTTAAGAAGGAACCCATCGCGTATCGCGATGGGGTCCAGAAACGCCTACAAAAGGGGAGGACGGGTATGAGCTCTATTCATCCCAAACTCACCTTCATTTTCACATAATTAGCATAGGGAGGCATGCCCAATAGTCGTGATGAGCCTACATGCCATTTTCTCGTGGTTTGTGCAAGAAACGAAGTTATAATCGAGCTAGCAATCATACAATCAAGTAGATCAAGATCCTGCCTTTTGTTATTATCAATCTAAGTACCCGCATAAGGTAGGAGTTATGTTTAAGTTATTTGAATTATAGCTTAGACTATCAATCGAGGCTATGGCCTTTAACCTTGATCGTATTTTTATAAACATTCACAATCAAGTTTTCATAAACATTACTTCATGATGAAGTAATGTTAAGCAAAAGATATATTTTGACGGGCATGTAGTAACTGTAAGGGGGATATCGCTAGTAGTAAGTTTCTTGTCTAAGGAAAGTAATTCGTACAAATCCCAATCAACCGAGGGACCAGTTTTCTTACCTGGAGAAACTTACCAACGTGTTATAACCTATTAAGCCAAAGCATGCTATATCAAACGTCACATAAAACTAAGTATTTTCATTCACAAGCAAATATAAACGATTTCAATGTTAAGCTTAGCAATCATAGCTTAATCAAGAAACACCATTCTAAACATTCATACAAACCTATTTATGTATAGGTTAAATATCATTCTCAATCAATCAGTCAAAGTTTTTAACACCGATGGTATAGGTGAATACGTTAACCTTTACAATCAGTCAAAACATATTTATACTTGTTAAGACGAACAGGTGTTTGTCTTAACGAGTCTGTCAATGTTTACATGAGATCATGTGATCTCTAAAATGTTATAATATAAAGTAGAGAATAAAATTAACTCATACCGAATACGCATGTGTCTGGATCCAAACATAACTGTTAAGCCTAATCAATCAAAGGCTAGGTAGCCGCGGGCTAAACGGTCATGACTAGTTCTCTGTTCAGGGCTTTGTGGCTCGGAGAATACCGTTATGTGTGTAGGGAAGTGATACATATACCAGAAGTAGTTATATTTCCGCTGAGATTGTCGAAAAAACTATGTTTGTATTGTAATCGTCATTCAAAATATTTTATTTAGTCTTACGTGTTCACCAGCACATAGCCCTGAACTAATCCTTGGGTATTTATGAAGATAGAAGGATTGGAGTCTATATGAAGATAGAAGCGCGTTACGAGATGGCTCCGTTTTTTATAAACTAATCCTTGTAATATATGAAACATATATTTTGTAAACTAATACTTGGGTATTTAATTCCCAAGTAGATTTTCAATGTAAATTAATATTATATTCAAACCTAAAGTCTTCCGCTAAAATTAACCCATAACTCTGATATATTTATAAAACATGTACCAACTTGTGGTCACATGCCTAGGCCCTAAGTCGGGGTGTGACAGATTAGTATCAGAGCCATCGGTTTCAGCGAATTAGGTATAAAACATTAGTACCTAAGCTTTAACTATTATTATTATTATTTCTACTATTATTTCGTAGGGATAAGATAGGATTGGTAAACCTCCTATCCCTGAATTTAATTAAAGTGTAGATGTCTTACGTTAACTATCTTGGCCATAGACGCCGAGTAGCTATCCGATCAAAACCAACAATCAATCACGAACCATCCGTATGGAAAGTAGCAATAGTTATTATACTAGCTTTTTCAATCATAATCAATCAATTGTGATCCCTTATGGGAGCCAACCCGTGTATCTCCCAGGAAGTCAGCAAATGCCAATAGAAATTTCTGACGACACCACCAATAACATTCCCCAGTACTATCCATCCGATATTCCAACATACCATCCTTCCGAGGAATAAGAAGTGCAAAGGAAGATCAAACAGGAGACTGAATCAGAATCATCTAGCTAGATGAATTGTCACTCTGATTAAAGGAGATGGCAATTTGATCACCACCGTCAAACTATCAATGCCAGATTCCACAGTCAAGTGCAGGACCAAGTCAAAAACCAAAAATGAGGGTTATCATGCCCTATGAAAAGATATCCTTTAAAGCACCAACCAAGAATCCTTATGAATCGGAAGAGGATCCTGAAGAAGAGGAGGATCCCGAGGAAGAAGATGAGGAGAACATCAATCAATCAATCAATCAATCATACCCAGTAAAATCCCACCGACAGCATAGCTATAGGTAGGGTCTGGGGAGGGTGGGATGTAGGCACACCGTACCTCTATCCAAAGGAATAAAGAGGTGGCTTCCAGAGAGACCCTCGGCTCTAAGAACATGTGTATGAAAAAAAAAAAAAAAAAGTTTAACAGTTATATAAAAAACTACTACTAATTATAATAATATTAATAATAAGGTCACAGTTTAACCGCAATATAAAACCTAATAATAATAATAATAAAGTATGTAAGGGAAATACCATTATGGTATGTGACCTAAATAAGTTAAGTCTAAGCTCTAAGGTATTCAATTCTCTCTAAAAATCCTTAACTTTAATCCTACTTCTCCACGAATTCCTATCCTCAACCATGTCCTCGGAGAGGTTTAGGTCTAAGGAGATCCTTGAGGAAGAAAACCTTATTGAGGAGAACGAGAATCCTTATTTTCCTCCATACTTAAGACCGAGACCTTCAATCTCCCAACAAGCTAAGGAGATCCTTGAGGAAGAAAACCTTATTGAGGAATTTTATACAAACAATATTCCAAATGAGGAAATGCATGCATACATTGCAAACCCGCATCTCTATCCAAGGGAAAACACTTATCTCTTCCCAGCTGCATCCGCACTAATGGGATATCCTAACCCGCCTAGTTCAATGATGGATGAGCTGAGAAACGAGAAAGTGGACAAAAAGAAAATAGGAAGGAAAATTGTTAAGAAATGTGACAAGATGAAAAATCTTATTAAAAAGTGGATTAAGGATTAGGAATCGTTGTTATGTACTATTGTTAGCTGTTATGTAAAATAAATAATGTATGATAAAGAAAGTGTATATTCTCCTTAAATCATGTTTTATTCATGTAACAGCATGTCAACAGTAATTAAGAAATTCGATTAAATTATAAAGAAAAGAATGTAGAAGACAACATGCAAATAACCAACAATATTAAGGATAAGACTACTATAGAAAATATTCAAGCGATACCACAAGATTATGTGCTTGTTATTCGCGATCTGATAAAGGGAGCTGAAAGCCCGATTTATGAAATTTTGAAGAACGACCCTAGCCGTACCGCCTCTCATTCTAATAAAAGGGCGAGTCGAAGCAAAAGCGAAACTGTTAATTCAAAAAGGGAGTCAAAGAAAGAATCTAAAAGAGAATCGGAAAAGAAAGAAAGTAAGAAAAAGTAAAAAGAACCCGAAAGAAAGAAAGAAATCAGTGATGAAAGCTCAACAGCTGAAAACGACCTCCGTGAGAAAACAAATAAACTTAAAATAAACGAAGGTTGTGATTTCAAAGTATTCAAAGTTTATAATCCTAAAGAATTTCATGGAGACAAAGGAGCGATAGTTACACTCCGATGGTTGGAGGAAATGTAATCAATTGTATTGATAAGCAAGTGCACGGAAAAAGAGAAAGTTCAATATACCTCCCAGATGTTCAAGGGGGAGGAATTAGAATGGTGGAATACCCTAATTGGAATCAAGGGTAGAGAGAACTTGTATAATTTGGACTGGGCAACGTTTAAAGCTATGGTATTAAAGTAGTTTTGTCCGATTAATCCAATGGATCAAATTCAGACTAAGCTCTGGAATCACAAAGTTGTTGGAACCAATCTCAAGGAATATAACAACAATTTTATTGAGTACTGTAGAATTGTACCTCACTTGGTCATTCCTGAAATTAACAAAGTGACAGGATATATTTACAGATTACCATTCGAGAACCGTGACTTAGGTCGTTCACATATGCCGTCTACGAAGGAATATGCTATGGAGTTGGCCGGGTATTTGATGGATGGAATGATTAAAACCCGTGATGAGAAGAAGAAGGATGATGGAAAAGTGAATGTGGGTGGAAATATGAAGAAGACGGAGAAGACACGAGAAGGGGCGTTTGTGTATAGTCGCCCTGTTTGTAAATCTTACGGTAGGAGACGTTTCAGTAGATGTCTTCGACTAACCAACACCATTATATGTAATTTTTGCAAGAGACCGGGTCATTTGGAAGCAGACTGCAAGAAGAAGGCAGTAGTGTGTTTTGAATGTGGTGAGAAAGTACATTTTAGCAATGAGTGTCTAAAGAAGAAGCCGACGACAGCGGCGGCTGGTGCAAGCGGCATCGGTTTCAAGACTGAGGCTAAGAAGGGAAACGCTTGTGTCTTCATGTTAGACACTCAAAAGGCAGCTGATATACCGGATGTGATCATCGTTTCCTATAAATAATGTTTATGCTAGGGTTTTATTTGACTCAGGAGCAAATCAAAGCTTTATAGATTATAAATTTTGTAGTCTATTAGATGAACCCTTATTTAAACTAGATAAACATTATGAAGTAGAAACTATTGATGGAAGTATAAGTAGAATAATCGAAGCTCTAAATAACGCCACAATTTCGTTAGCCAATCACATCATACCTGTACGACTGTTACCAATGAAGTTAGCAGGTTTTGATATAGTTATAGGTATGGACTGGTTATCGACTAATCAGGCCCGTATCTTATGCAACGATAGAGCCATTGATATCCGAACATCTAACAATAAAACCATTCGTATTATCGGAGACAAAGAAGCAGGTAGAGTAGAGATCATTTCTAAGATAAAAGCAAGTCATTGCATAGGTAAGGGATGCCTCGCATTCATGGCCTATGTAACCAAAGAACCCGAACCAAAGAAGATGGAAGAAGTGTCGATCGTGTCTGAATTCCAAGATGTATTTCCTGATGAGTTACCAGGAGCTCTGCGAGACAGAGAAGTAGAATTTAGGATTGACCTTATACCAGGAACTTCACCAATAGCAAAATCTCCTTATCGTCTAGCACTTACGGAAATGAAAGAATTGAAGAAACAGTTAGATGAACTACTAAAAAAAGTATTCATACGGCCGAGTTCATCACCGTGGGGAGCTCCAATTTTGTTTGTAAAGAAAATGAATGGATCAATGAGGATGTGTATAGATTATAGAGAGTTAAATAAGGTCACAATTAAGAACAAGTATCCTTTACCGAGAATCGACGATTTTTTTGATCAGCTCCAAGGAGCAAGTTGTTTTTCCAAGATTGATATTAGATCGGGAAACCATTAGTTGAAAGTGCAAGAGGAAGATATCCCTAAAACGGCATTTAGAACCCGATACGGACATTATGAGTTCACCGTAATGCCTTTCAGACTCACAATGCTCCAGCAGCTTTCATGGACATGATGAATCGAATTTGCAAACCATACTTAGACAAGTTTGTTATCGTCTTCATTGATGACATTCTTGTTTACTCAAAATCCAAAGACGATCATCAAGTTCACCTTAAGATTATACTTGAAACCTTAAGAAACGAGAAATTGTACGCCAAATTTTCTAAGTGTGAGTTTTTGTTGTCCAAAGTTCAATTTCTTGGTCATGTTATAAACGAAAAGGGTATTCAAGTAGACCCAGCAAAGATAGAAGTTATAACCAAATGGGAGAAACCGAAGACACTGACTCAAGTCCGGAGTTTTCTAGGCTTAGCCGGATATTACCGAAGATTCATCCAAGACTTCTCCCGAATAGCAGTTCCGTTAACTTCACTCACAAGAAAGACAATTATATTTGAATGGGGACCAAAGCAAGAAGAAGCATTCGAAATACTTAAAAAAAAGTTAACCAATGCACCTATCCTGGCCTTGCCAAAAAGACTAGAAAACTTTACCATTTACTGTGATGCTTCGCATACGGGAATGGGATGCGTTTTGATGCAAGGAAAGAAATTAATTGCCTATGCTTCGAGACAGTTAAAGGTTCATGAAAAGAATTACACCACACACGAACTTGAGTTAGGCGCTATAATCTTTGCGTTGAAGTTATGGTGGCATTACTTGTATGGTGTTAAGTTCACGATATACACTGATCATAAGAGTTTGAAACATATATTTGATCAAAAAGAATTGAACATGAGACAAAGGCGTTGGATGGAAACGCTCAACGACTATGACTATGAGATCATATATCATGAAGGGAAAGCCAACGTTGTGGCTGTCGCCTTAAGTAGGAAAGAACATGAGAAAACAAAGAGAGTCTGAGCTCTTAGATTGGAACTTAAAATTGATTTAGCAAGTCAAATTAAGGAAGCTCAGAAGTTAGCACTGGAGGAAGGAAACATTAAAGCCGAGAAGGAGAACGGACTATCGACCAATTGATTAAAGGAAGTGACGAAATCCTTAGACTTGGTACAAGAATTTGGGCACCAATGGTCGAAAATCTAAGGGATAAAATTTTAGAAGAAGCACACAAGTCAAAATATATGATGCATCCGGGAGGTGACAAGATGTATCACAACTTAAAGAATGATTACTGGTGGACTGGTATGAAAAGGGAATTTGCTCTACATGTTGCCAAATGCCTAACTTGTTCTAAGGTAAAAGCCGAACACCAAAAGCCGTTAGGATTACTCCAACAACCGAAAATCGCGATATGGAAATGGGATATGATAACTATGGATTTCATCATGAAGTTACCTAAGACTTCTCGCCAAAATGATGCAATCTGGGTTATTGTAGATATACTTACCAAGTCTGCTCACTTCATTCCAATTCAGGAAGCGTATAGCATGGATAAATTAGCACACTTATACGTCGAAAACATAGTATCCTTACATGGTGTGCCACTATCCATCATTTCTGATAGAGATAGTCGTTTCACTTTAAATTTTTGGTCAAGTTTTCAAAAAGCCATGGGGACTTGACTAAACTTAAGTACTGCTTATCATCCCCAAACTGATGGCCAAAGTGAACGTTTTGATTCAAACCTTAAAATACATGCTTTGTGCCTGTGTTATCGACCTAGGAGGAAGCTGGGATACCCATCTTGCTCTAATGGAATTCTCGTACAACAACAATTATCATACGGGTATCTAAATGGCACCATTTGAAGCTTTGTATGGACGTAAGTGTAGGACACCTATATGATGGTCTGAAACATGTGATAGTCAGTTATCAGGACCAGAAATTGTTCAAAGGACTACTGATCAGGTTATACAAATACGTGAACGATTGAAGGAAGCAAGAGATAGACAGAAAAGTTATGCGGATATTCGCCTTTCAGCTTTTCAGCTAGGAGCGTCTATCCTAGATCTGAGGTCCATGGGTCAGCCGATTCAAGGATCCTTAATCTTTCAGCAAGGATCCTCAATTCATAATCCAGGATCGATGGGTCAGCAGATTCAAGGATCCTCTATGTTCTAGAGAGGATCATCAATCCTTCAACCAGGATCCTCTGGGGGTATATCACCAAGGATCCTATAATTCCCAGCCTCAAGGATCCTTCTTCCAGGATCAAGGATCCTTAGGAGTTCAACGCCAACGATCCTCCGAAGTCCATGAAGGAGATATAATCCCCATGCAGACCATAACTTCTGGTGGACCAACTCCTATAGCAGATCCTTCTTACCTTAGCCAATCTTCTGGAATGCCGTCGTTCACGCAACAAAGAGGTAACTTGTATGATCCTATATCCTTGGACGCTAATCGTGGTTCCTTGCAGAATGCAGGTATTAACCAAGCTATGGCTAAGGAACTACAGAAGCTTAAGGATATGATAACCAGCGTACCAGGGGTGGTCCGACCAATTCTTGAAATACCATAAGGGAGCCACAAGTTATCCAGATTTGCTCCACCTATTTGTGATGCTGAAATCCCGAAGCGATTTTAGATCCCCACCATGAAGACTTATGATGGGACCACTGATCCTGAGGAGCACGTTGCCCAATACAGAGAGAGGATGGAGATTAATCCAATCCCTGAAAGGCTCAAGGAGGCTTGTCTTTGCAAAGGTTTCGGATCCACACTGACAGGATCCGCGCTCAAATGGCTACTAAGTCTTCCTCCCTTTTCTGTTACTTCATTTTCTCATTTAGTTAACTTGTTCAACAGTCAATTTTCCTGTAAAAGGAAATTTGAGAAGTTAACTAGTGATTTATACCGAGTTATCCAACCTAGTGATGAATCCCTTAGGGATTTTGTTACAAAGTTTGGCAGGGAAGCTCTAGAAATCCCTAATATTGACATGGCTATTGCTGTTGAAGCATTCAAGATGGGACTTCAGAGGGGCTCCCCCTTTTATGATGATCTTGTGATGACTCCATGCAGGACCTTAGATGAAGTCAGGAATAGGGCGCTAAGATTCATTCGGTTAGAAGATGACAAGAGGATCCAGGATCGGTTAGGGGGACAAAAAAATCAAGAATCTCCCGACAAGTAACAAGGATACTCGTACAAGAAAAACAACTCAAAGCCCTACTCCAAGTTCAACAATCAAAATGTCCGAGCTGTTGAAGAAGGAGATGATGACGAAGACTACCCGAGCATCTCAGAATATTGCTTCCCAGTGGATATCATGGTTTAATATATGCCATGAAGGATCTAGGTGAGAAGGCAAGATGGCCCGAAAGAACGAGAAGTTAACCATCTTCAGAGACAAATCCAAATGGTGTGCTTTCCATGAGGATTTTGGCCACATGACGGACGATTGCATTGGTTTAAGAAGGGAAATTGGATACCTCCTGTGTAAGGGCCACTTTAAGGATCTCTTGGGAAGAAAAAAGTCCAGGATCCAGGATCCTGAAGATCTTCCACAAAAAGCAACACCATCACCACCAGATGCGCACGTGATCATCTTCATCTCCAGAGGCTCAAACATATTTCGAACATCATCTCCTACAGCAAAGAGCCTCGTCGAGGAGACTGAATTGAATAATGGGGAAGGACCGCTTATTCCCACTACTTCAATAACTGACAGGAGGATCTTCTTTGATCAAGAAGATAATACGAGTATCCAGGATCCTCACCACGACGGACCGGATGCGTGCGTGATCAACTTCATATCCGGAGGATCAGACATATGCGGCACTTCCTTCTCTGCAGCTAAGAGGCTCGCCAAGGAGATCAAATTGGACAACGGGGACCGACCAGTTATATCCACCACCTTGACGACTGGCAAAAGGTTCTTCTTAGATGAAGAAGATAAATTAAACATTCGGGATCCTCACCATGACGATTTGATTGTTACTTTATTTATAGCTAACCATTATGTACGCAGGATCCTAGTTGACGGTGGGAGCTCGGTCAATATCATCCAACATGATGTTCTTCAGAAGATGAACATACCAGACTCGGAGATCATTCCAAGGAAATCGGTGCTAGCTGGTTTCAGTGGAGAAACCAAGAAGACATTGGGGTACATTAACCTCCCAATATACATCGAAGGGTTAAATTCTTATCAAAGATTTTGTGTTATTGATAACCTTTCTTGTTGCAATGTTATTTTAGGTTGGCCTTGGTTACATGAGATGAAGGCGGTGGCTTCTACTTACCATCAATGCGTTAAACTCCCCACCCCTTGGGGAGTAGTAAGGATAGACGGTGATCAGGTGGAGGCCAAGAACTACTATTCTTCGTTGATGAAGCCGACAACCAAGCAAACTATAGCATAGCAACCACAACAACATCCTAGGGACGTGCTGGAAGCTCGGGAAAAAGACATTAAATAAGTATCATTGGATCCCGAAGATCCATATGTAAAGGTGTTCCTAGGATCCAGTATCCCTAGCGAGATCGAGGAGGATATGATACCCTTCTTGGGGCGAAGAAAATCTACGTTTGCCTTCAAACATTCAGACATGACAGGTATTCCTAAGGAGATAATTACTCATAAGTTAGGCCTTGATTTATCTGTTAAACCCGTCCATCAGAAGCGAAGAAAATTCGCTCCTGAGAGGAACGCGATCATACAAGAAGAAGTTGAAAAACTTCTTAAGGCCGGTATGATCAGAGAGGTTAAGTATCCTCAATGGTTAGCTAATGTGGTTGTTGTTTCCAAGAAGAATGGAAAGTGGAGGGTGTGTGTCGATTTTACTAATTTGAACAAGGCATGCCCCAAGGATCCTTTCCAATTACCACATATAGATTCTATGGTGGATGCAACGGCAGGGCATGAGATGCTCACCTTTATGGATGCTTCCTCTGGATTTCAACAAATTCAGATGGAACCATCTGATCAAGAGGATACAACATTTATGACCCCCACCGGCATATACTGTTATATTGCTATGCCTTTTAGACTAAGAAATGCAGGGGCAACATATCAAAGACTGGTGAATACTATGTTCAAGGATTAGTTGGGCAAAACCATAGAAGTCTACATAGATGACATGGTGGTGAAATCGAGGAAAGCTGAGGACCATCTCAGAGATCTTGAAGAAGCGTTCAATATCCTGGATCAGTACAATATGAAACTAAACCCATCAAAATGCCATTTTGGTGTTAAGGCGGGAAAGTTTCAAGGGAATGGTCACCAAGAGAGGGATAGAAGCAAGCCCGGAGCAGATAGAAGCCATTATCAACTTAAAGTCTCTCGCGAATGCTAAAGATGTCCAGAGGTTGACAGGAAGAATAGCCGCACTCAATAGGTTCATTTCAAGATCCTCCGAGAAATGAAAGGATTTCTACGACATTCTTAAAAAGAATAAAAAGTTCGAATGGACGGAGAAGCATGAGGCTGCACTAAGAGCCTTAAAGGATTACTTATCCTCAGCACCAGCTCTGATGAAGCCTGTGGATGGAGAATCCTTATATCTCTACCTAGTTGTGTTAGGTAATGCTGTAAGTGTTGTCCCTGTGAAGGCTCATGAAGGTGAACAGCACCCCGTCTATTATGTAAGTAAGAGTCTTTTAGATGCAGAATCCAGGTATTCTCATTTAGAAAAATTAATTCTTGCACTTATTATGACTTCTACTAAATTAAGACATTACACTGAAACTCATACTATTATTTTGAGAACTAATTATCCTGTTAAGAATGTCCTTAGAAAACCAGAGTTATCAGGAAGGATGAGCAAATGGGCCGTAAAGCTGAGCGCGTATGATATTCAATATGAACCAAGAACAGCCATCAAATCACAAGCACTCGCAGACTTTGTGGCTGATTTCAGTAGTGACATGCAGAAAGAGTCTGAATTGGAAGTCCAACAACTAGAAGAGAGCAAGGATCCTTGGATACTCTTCACTGATGGAGCTTCCAACATAAGAGGAATAGGATTAGGTATCCTACTGAAATCACCACAGGGGGACATATTACCCCAGTCTATAGCTTGTGAGTTCCAAGCAACGAACAATGAAGCAGAGTATGAAGCTCTAATCGCAGGTTTGCAATTAGCCAAAAGTATGAGGATCAGGTATCTTCAAGTATATATAGATTCTTTGTTAATAGCTAACCACTTTAACGCCTCATATGCTGTTAAAGGTGAGAAACTAATAAAATATCTAGATATTGTGAAGGAATTACCAAAATCCTTCGAATCATTTAGTATTATACAGGTACCAAAGGAAGAAAATGCTGGGGCAGATGCCTTGGCAAACTTATCATCATCTTTGAAGATTCCATGAGACTTGAAGATCCCAATCATTCATATACTATCGCCAGCAATAGGAGAACAAGAAGTTGGGGAGATAATGAATGACAAAGAGATTGTACTTTGGGATCCATTATCCTCGAGAAATCAAGAATCATGGATCCACCCAATCAAGAAGTACATTCAAACTGGAGAGATCCCAGCTACGGAGAATCCTAAATCTTTTAAACTTAAGGTATCACAATACATTTTATTACATGATATGTTGTATAGGAAGTCTCTTGTAGGTCCATATTTGAGGTGCATCGAGGATCCTGAAATTCAAGAGGTGCTCAAAGACTTTCACGAAGGTGATTGTGGTAATCATACTGGAGGTAGAGCTCTGTTTTCTAGGATTCTAAGAGTATGATATTTCTGGCCGACAATGAAGAGATATGCCATGGAAAATTCTTTGTAACACCTTCAAACAATACAATGATAAAACTTGTAATGAAACTATAATTTGTAAATGAATTTTTATATTTTAAAGGTACTTACATTATATCTTTAGGCCACCAAACTCTAACTTTTGTACCAACCAAAGTTTCATCATACTTAATAGGTTAGATGCCTGAGAAAATTTCATATTCTCAACAGTTAGAAATTAATCTAAATGGCTTTTTAAATTAAAATTAACCCAATCTTACATTTGTAAAACACTACCAGACATGTTAGAGGCAGAAACATATTTAAATATTATTTCATTTAGCCATGAAGCCTAGCTAATAAGGCATATTGATTTTAATTTTCAACACATGTCGTCATCTTCTTTTTGGAACAGGTAAGTGTTTTTAGTATACCATTTGTAAGCATTTGAATCAATTTTAGAGTATTCTTTTATTTTCCGTAATGTAATAATCAACGCCAAAGTTCTAATCCTCTCACATAATCATTCGATGAAATCCTCAAAATACTTACAAAAAACTAAGCAAATTAACACAAACCTAATTTTAATCAAATTAACAAAAACCTATAAAACAAAAGTAAAATTAACATAAATGATTGATTACTTTTCAAAGTGGATAGAAGCAGAAGCATTTGTTCAAGTACGCGAGAAAAAGGTGATATCTTTCATTAAAAGAAATATTATTACTAGATTTGGTATCCCTTTGGAAATTATTTGTGACAATGGTTCCCAGTTTATCGGGAAAAGAACCACTAACTTTTGTGACAGCTGGGGCATCAAGATAATTACCTCTAATCCAGTACATCCTCAAGCTAATGGTCAAGCGGAGTCTAGCAACAAGATTATCATCAACAATTTGAAGAAGAAATTAGGATCCAAGAAAGGTAAATGGGCAGAAGAACTTCCTTACGTTCTTTGGGCAGACAGGACAACGCCAAAGAATGCAACAGGTCAAACACCTTTCTCATTGGTGTTTGGCTCAGAAGCAGTAATTCCTACAGAAATGGTGGTCCCTACATCCATAACAAGCATCCGTGATCCTGAAGCCAATGAAGAAATCCTTCTCGAAGACTTGGATACTGTTGGAGAACTTAGAGACCTAGCCAAGATTAGAATGACAGCTTATCAACAAAGGGTAGCTGGGGCATACAACAAAAATATAAGGATCAGAAGATTTCAAGAAGGAGATTTAGTTTTGAGGAAAGCCTTCCAAAACACAACCAATCCGGCTGATGGGAAGTTAGCACCCAAATGGGAAGGTCCTTATCTGATAGAGTCGGAGGCAGGAAAGGGGGCATATCATTTGCTCACGATGGAAGGCAACAGGTTACCAAGAGCATGGAATGCTATCCAGCTCAAGAAGTATTTTTTCTGATCAGGATCAAGTATCCTTTAAGGATAAATTATCCTTAGAAGATCAAGGATCCCAAAATTGGTAATATCTATCTGATCACTTATCCTTTTCAATTTCTTATTATTAATTCAAGGATAATATATTCTTAACGATGTGTTTCTTCCAAGTTTTAAGTAACAATACAGGATTATAATAATATGCTTGATGATCAAGAGGTTGGCCACCTCTCCTTTACATTCAAGGTACTTTACTATTTCCCTTGGCCTAGCCCACGATTAGGTATGACCCCCGATGGTCATATTCTCCAAAGTTTAAAGGTTTTCACCTTTCTTGTGAGGATCCTGGATCCTTGAGTCGAAGAAGATTCTCTGATCAGTCACTCGAGTAGTGGGGATGAGAGGTCTTCTTTCATCATCCAACTCAAATTCTTCTATGGGACAGGAAATTTGAATCATGTCGTATTCTCTAGAGACGAAGTTGATCACGTGAGCGTCTGGTGGTGGTGGTGTTGCTTTGTGTGGAAGATCTTCAGGATCCTGTATCTTCGGTTTCTTCCTTCTCAAGAGTTCTTTAAAGTGACCCTTGCTCAAGAGGTATCCAATTTCCCTCCTTAAGCCAATACATTCATCTGTCATATGGCCAAAATCTTCGTGGAAGGCACACCACTTAGAATTGTCTTTGAAGGCGGTCGTCTTCTCATTCTTTCGGGGCCACCTTGCAATTTCCCCTAGATCCTTCATGGCACAAATCAGGCCATGGGTATCTACGGAGAAACAATACTCGGAGATGCAAGGATAGTCTTCATCATCTCCTTCTTCAATTGCTCGTACGTTTTGACTGTTGAACTTGTTGTACGGCTTTGTGTTGTTGTTCCTGTATGAGTATCCTTTATTCTTGTCAGGGGATTCTTGCTTTGTTTGAGCCCCCAATATTCCTTGGATCCTTTTATCATCTTCCAGCCGTATAAACCTTAATGCTCTGTTCCTTACTTCATCTAGAGACCTGCAAGGAGTCATCACAAGATCATCATAAAAGGGGGAGCCCCTCTGAAGTCCCATCTTGAAGGCCTCAACAGCAGTAGCCATGTCAAGATTAGGAATTTCCAGAGCTTCCCTGCCGAACCTCATAACAAAATCCCTAAGGGATTCATCACTTGGTTGGATAACTCGGTAAAGATCACTAGTTAACTTCTCAAATTTCCTACTACAGGAAAATTGACTGTTGAACAAGTTAACTAAGTGAGAAAAAGAAGTAATTGAAAACGGAGAAAGACTTGGCAGCCATTTCAATGCTGATCCTGTCAGTGTGGATCCAAAGCCTTTGCACAGGCAAGCTTCTTTGAGTCTCTCAGGAATGGGGTTGATCTCCATCCTTTCTCTATATCGTGCCACGTGCTCTTCGGGATCTGTGGTTCCATCGTAATCTTCATGTTGGGGGTTTGGAATTGCTTCGGGATTTCAGCATCACAGATAGGTGGAGAAAATCTGGATAACTTGTGGCTTCCCTCAGGTATCTTGGGAATTGGTCGTATGACCTCGGGAACACTGGATATCATATCCTTAAGCTTCTGTAGCTCCTTGGCCATTGCTTGGTTAATACCTGCATCCTGCATGGAACCACGGTTAGCGTTTAAGGATAAAGGATCATGCAAATTACCTCTTTGTTGGGAAAATATTGGCATCTCGGATGAGTATCTGGGATAAGAAGAGTCAGCAATAGGAGTAGGACCACCCGATGCGATAGTCTGCATGGGAATGAAATCTCCTTCATGGACTTTGATGGATCGTTGATATTGGATTCCTGAGGATCCTTGATTCTGAAAGAAGGATCCTTGTGGTTGGGAATTGTAGGATCCTTGGAGATATAGCCTAGAGGATCCTGGTTGAAGGATGGGTGATCCTTGTTGAAACAGTGAGGGTCCTTGAGCTTGTTGACCCGTGGACCCTGTTGAAGGATAGATGATCCTGACTGAAACAGTGAGGATCCTTGAGCCTGTTGACCCATGGACCCCTGTTGAAGGATAGATGATCCTTGCGAGAACTGAGCCATGGATGCTAGGCAGCATCCTGGGCATCAAGGGAGTGTGATCCTCCACTGGCCTCTTAGTTTTCTTGAGATCTTCTATCTCACGAAGGATCCTCTGGTTGGTCTTGTTATGCTGCTCCATATATGCTTTAACTGCGAAAACATAGATGAAACATCATTGTTAGTATTAATCACGGCTGCTACGCCGGCGTAGCAGCAGCGGTTTTAGAGCTCTGGAAGACTGGTAGTTGCGTCTTGCTTCCAGCAGCAGTAGTCCGTTGTGCTCCCGTGATTGGCGGAGGCATCGGTGGCAAAGTCCTTGATGAGAGAGGAACCGAAGATGGCATAGTTGATGAAGCAGAGGTTGATTGAGAGGCCATTGATAGTGATATGGATCCAAGTCTCGATTGCACTATCTCAGTCAAAATATCGTGTGTGTATATACAAACACGAAATCGTCCAAGTCTCGATTGCGCCATTTTTAACACATGTGTCGGGATTTTATATTGGTTATTCACATCTATACTCTTGATTTTAACGCTCATTTGAAAACTAACTATAGTTAAAATAATCATCTACCACATTTTAATATTTTAAACTACACTCAATATCACTATTTAAACCAATCTATCAAGATCTAATTTTATCAAACTTTTAAGAGATAATAGTTATACCCTCTCATGCGCGGTTCATGCCTCAATATCTACTCATAGCTGACATGCAACGCGATCCGGATATACCAACGCGTTCGTTTAAAACTCAAGAACATTTCTCCGGTCTCGGATCGTCCATATGACACCTCAAAACCTACATGCAACTTGTTTTAAGAAACTATTTTTGTTCTAAAATCTGGAAACTTTTTTTTGGAATGGTGTTTATTAATAAAAAAAATTTAGGTTAACGGGAAAGTAAAAAAAAAGATTTTTGGTTAATCCGCTATTGAGAATAGCGGATTAGGAGAAAAAAAATTGTATCTGTCATTCTCAAAGAAGGATCACCTGACAACAATCATTGGACATGTAATCCGCTGATGTGAATAGCGGATTAGGACATAGCTTATTTAACCCCGTTAGGCGGCAATTTAACCCGGTTAACAAACCAAACAACCATACTAACCCCACTAACCAAACTAACCTAACTTTGAAATCTAACCCAACTAACCTAACTTTTTATTCTACCACCTAAATGTACACTGCAAAGCTCATAGCATCTGCCAATTTCACATTCAAAGACTGCCCTACTGCAAATCCATTCACATGCAAAGCTCATAACATCTGCAAAGCTCACATTCAAAGGTGAACTCCCTGCCAATTCAAAATATAATAAAAGCGGCATTAGATTCCCTGCTACAAGATGACAAAGATGATAGGTTCAATTTAAGACCCGTGCCATGAATGCTTCAAAGCTGCCATGAGCTCCTGCGGATAAGACCTGTGAGCTGCCATGATAAACCCGTAAGCTGATAAACCCTATTACGAAGAAGACGAAGACCGGAAAAAAATTTATTTCCTAATCCGCTATTGAGAATGGCGGATTAGGTTTTAAAAAAAAATTTCCCTAATCCGGCATTCTCAATAATGGATTAGGAAAAATTAATTATTATTTATTGTCTTGTTCGTAATAGGTTTTATAAATAGTCCCGGGTCATGGAAACTTGTAGGGTCATCTTGGAAGGAGCTCATGGAATCTTGTAGGGTGCATTCATGGCAGCTCACGAGTCTTAGAGGATGCATGTGAAATGGTGGTTTGCAGCTTTAATATTTTATTTATGTGGAAACCATTGAAACATGCAAGGCAGCCTTGCATGTGAGGGGCAATCTTTCCATGGAACCATAGCTTTAATATTTTGTCCTTTGTTGCAGTATACATTTAGGTTGTAGAATACAAAGCTAGGTTAATTGGGGTAGAATTCAAAGTTAGGTTAGTGGGCTTAGTTTGGTTGTTTGGTTTGTTAACTGGGTTAACTTGGCACCTAACGGGGTTAAATAAGCTATGTCCTAATCCGCTATTCACATCAGCGGATTACATGTCCAATGATTGTTGTCAGGTGATTTGTCTTTGAGAATGACGGATACAATTTTTTTCTCCTAATCCGCTATTCTCAATGGCGGATTAACCAAAAACCTTTTTTTACTCTCCCGTTAACCTAATTTTTTTTTATTAATCAACACCATTCCAAAAACAATTTCCTAAAATATGACTAGTAAATTACGAAGCATATTACTCACCGTCCAGACATATGATCATAAATTCCTTCGGTTGATCATCGATTCCTTCAGTGGAATCAAAGATCTATATGTTAGAAAGGTTCATCGAAATTTTTAGCTCAATACGACGGTCAGATATCCGAGAATCTCCATTTCTTTAGAGCCGTGTTTTCAAAATCCGCCCAGCGAGCTGAACACGAAAATGGGTTTAAAAACCCAACTTAATCAACTCCAATCCTCATATCCAATGCTCAAAACAATTATCTATGGGTTATGAACCCTTTGTATGAAAATTAAGATGATCGGACTGTTAGATCTTCAGTTATGGAACGATCTTTGCAGACATGCAAACTAATACAATCTGTCCAGATTTTAAAACATGTTTTAAACGAACTTAAGCTCAGATTTAGGACAAACGGAGCTTACCATCGCGTTCGGGACGTCGATAAATGGTTCCAGGTAAAAGATGGGCTTCGGCCGCCACCGGACCGCCATTGGCCACCGACCATCTTGCCGGAATCCTCTAACCTCTCTCTACCTTTCTTTCTCTAAAATGCAGAAATATTATGTTGAAATGAATGTAAAGTGGGGGTAGGCCCACTTATATAGTGCGATTTTAAACGCGTTTTATGATCGCGTTTCGATCTTTCGCTTCAACGAACCCGCTACTTAAAGTGACGTTATATTTTCCAAATATATTTCGTCAAAATATTTATTTCAATCTCGACTTAAAATTGTCTCGCTAGCTTATGATTTTCGCTAATAAATTATTGACGATCGTTACCCGGTGCCGGTTCAGTGTTACTCCGAACTTAATAAAACAAGTGTAGTTGTTTTTCCCAAAAACAACTCATCCAAATTTATGGTGTCTATTTGATTTATTTTATCTAAATTACAAACCTCAAATACGGAAATAGTATTAACTTTTACAAGCTCATCGGTAGATGTGCTTTAACGAACGTGCTTCAAAATACTAATTTGCATTTTCTCGTTTCGTTATAACTAGGAATTGAGTCACGTTCTCGCCGTTGTTCTCGCTTTTCAATTCTCTATAGTATTCAGATGATTCAACCATGTGCATTTTCTCAATTTCCGGGTTGAATATTCACACGTTTAATACAAAATACTTCGATGTCTGATCCTTCAATTACGTAGCGTCCTAAGAAGTGGCAGTCGATCAATTTAATTCTGAAAATTATGCCGATAACACATTCGTTCCAGAATACTTAATGTTTCTCTAGCTAAGGAACAGATCGATCTAGCATAGAACATTAGTAAATCACACTTATTTTTGTGTTTGAGTTTAAGTCTTACGAGACTATACTCATCTTTACTTGCAAAGAAACATAGACAAAATCAGGCATTGATCCGCTATTGTCATCAACAACCATAATTATTTGTTGAAGTGACAACAATATGATTTTATGACAAAATTTAGTGTATATACGCAATTCAACTGAAATAGTAGATTCAACGGGGTCTAATAGTAATAAGAATGGGGTCCCTACAATATTCAGATGAATTCAACCATGTACATTTTCTCAATTGCCGGGTTCAATATTCACACGTTTAACCGAAAACGTTCATTTCTTCTTAACTTACCAGTTACCACCAAACTTTATTTATCCCCACTAACTTCTCATGTGTTTCACAATATATATACCCCCTTCATTCCTAGCATAAAATACTATATTTAACTTATAAATTTTAATTCTCATATAATCCTTTCTAAACATGTCTTAATCTCGTTTATGGAGTATAATAATACTTTTTATTTTGCCGGGTATCACATATTTTATATTAAATAATAATTATAATAATTTATAAACTCATTTAAACACTTAAAACAATAAAACAAAAATAAAAGAACAATAACTGCGTCCAAGGGGGCTCGAACCCGCGCCCTGGCCGGTTCATTGATTTGAACACACACACCCTAGCCATCTGTGCTAGGGTGTCAGTTGATCAATATCGGAGAACAATAATTTATACACAGAAGCTACATAACCCCAATAGATTATACACCCTAGAATATGAAATCGGTTAATCCGCTTGTTGTTGGTTTAATTAACCTTATGGTTAATGTAATTGGGTCAAAAACGAACTGGAAACATATAATATTTTCCTATAAGGATTCTGAATTGAAGGTCTAAATGATAAGAACGTTGATTGCTCAAAACGAACAGAGAAGGCATATTTACATGTTGCTATAATGAAATTAATTGAGGGTTTAGGGTCGTCGGCTTGATTAGAAGATGTATATGTGTTTAATTGTATTAATATTAACCCTAACTGATATCATAGTATATTGATATATGAAGGGAACATATACTGAACAACGGAATCCAATTTTGATCTTATACCCTAATTAACTCGTCGGTGTGGCTCATAAAAGGTAATATAAACGATTTGCAAGATTAATTTTGATTATAGAACGAGAATTAAGGTGCAAGAAATTAAACGGGTTACGGGTTTACACTGGATACGGGCTCGGGTTTGGAAATGGGTTTAGGTTTAGGATAATATAACCAGATTTGCACAAAGGCCCCTAAACTTTATGTGTGGATACAAAATAGGTTAAAACTTAGGTTTAGGGTTGGATTTTGAATATTTAACAAAGTTTTATTATTTAAATAAAGAAAAGAAAAATATGTTTAATTAATTGATAATTTATCTATTAAATTACCCAAAAACGAAAATGTTTTGGATAAAACTCAGCTAAGGATAATGTATCCAAATCTGTTAAGTGAGGTATGGTGCTAACATGATAAAAGCGAATGTATAATCGAAATCTTGGTGAACACAATGATTTGATCACGTGGGAAAAAACCCTTGATTATGATAATCTTACTTCGGTCAAAAATTAGCAAGGTAATCTTTGGTTGAATTTCTTCGGTCAAAGATTAACAAGGTAATATTTGGTCGGATGGTACGTGATTATAATAATCCCCGGCACAAAAAACCCTCGGACGATGAAAACTATCACCGTCAAGTTTATTAATGGTAAAAGGGTGGTTACACATGTTGTGGAGTTTATGATCGATGTTACAAAGTAAGCTAACGTGTAGGGAGAGTATATGGTTCTGCTCTGGTGTGTGAGTGAATAAAAAAGTGAGTCCTAATCGATCATAAATCGATAGATATAAAGAAAATACATATAACAATAACTCCTAAAAATCCACAAGTCTTCCACCAGCCACTCCCATCACTTTGACCACGTGCCATAGAGGTCCAGTAGTGAAATAAACGGAAGAACAAGTCTAGGAGCCGTTTATTGATATTTAAACATCAATCTTCACACGAAATCGTCCATTAATAGCTATGTTGAATAAGGATCCTGGATCCATACTCCAGCTAGAGAATACTCCATGAGGATAATTGATGCAAGCACGTCTTTAAGAATAACATATCTTGTCTTCTAGTACTTAGCAATCGGTCTTATTATTCCGTCACTTCTTGCTTTAGCTTAGTCTTCAATCTTGACCATGTGTTGTAGGTGCCTTGTAGTGGAACATACAGTAGACTGGATCTTAAAGTTGTTATACATGTCTAACACATCACCATAATAAATGTAATTATTAGTAAACAAATAACACCGAGGATCGTTGATCCTTTATTACCTGATACATATCTCAAGGATAATCTATCCATAAGAGAGTTAAGGATTAAGGATCCGCAGCATAAAATTCATGCCCTAACAATTGCCTCCAAAATGGTGGGTGGTAGTGGAACACAGCTGTCATTTTGAAATTCAAACTCCTGCAAAGAAGATGATTAGAATCGTGTCAGGCGGTTAATATCTACAAACCATTATTATGTGCCGCCTATATATGCGATGATCATAATTATTTTATAACCACACATCCAGCCGTCTTTCAGGTATCCTTCTTTCTTCTTGTTTATTTTCTTTCAATATGTCGACTGTTTCTGTATCCTCTTCCTCTTCTTCTTTCAATCATACCGACCCCGATGATCTTTACTCGCAGGGTATCCTTCAATCCCCTTCCTTCGAGATCTGTAAGTTCACAGATCCGGAAATCGATGAAATCCGATCACCCTGTCCAGCCAACACAGATTTCTGACCCTTCGATTCTTCATCCCGTAGTAACAGTATTTTGAAAAACGGGATTTGCTTTCCGGCCCAACCGTTTCTCATAGGCTACAAGTACCCTTTTCCCGATTTCACGCAAAGGTTCTTTACCTTGACGGGGATTTGTTATATCCATACCATGCCGATACTGTGGAGAGTCCTTCATACCATACAAAGAATAATCTTAGAGGAGGGTATTGAATTTGGCTTAGCAGAGTTATCATTCCTGTACAATATGGTTACCCATGGTTCTAAACGCTTCGTCTTCAAATCGAAACCTCACCAAGTGACCCCCATTTCCAAAGTTACTCTAAGTGGTACCCTCTGGAGGAACCAATTTTTCTTTGTAAAAAGGGATTCCATTCCGGGTGTAACTGACCTTCCCAAAAAGTGGATACCAAAGGGTAGGATGTAGGATCCTTAGGTAACCAAGGTAGGATACCTTATTCTTGTGATAATATTCTTCATTGCTTGTGTAGTTGAGAATTTTGATTTGCTGTCTAATCTACCTGGAGTCGAAGATAGAGTTGAGAAGTTTCTATTACTGGATCCTGCAATCAGAACTTTTCAAGCCAAGTTCATAGAAGCTTTTCAATGATCAAACTCAAAGTCAATCATGTCAAGTAAGAATAACAGTTTTTAATATTAAAAATATAAATATTTGAAAACTTATCTGTGAATTACTGTTTACAGGTGCTCAAAAGTCAGGAAAGTCTGCTTCCAAGTTCTCCCTTGAGGACATTGATTGCATGTTTACGAAGAAAGAGACCCCGAAACCAACCCCACTGTCTGAGCCTCGTCCAATCACCACTCGAGCTAAATCAGGATCCAAGAGGAAGAAGAGTTCAGATCCAGAGAACCCCTTTGATACTGAGAAATGACACCTTGAAATGCTTTCGACTGTAAGGATCCTTTATTCTTTTAATCTTCATTGTCCCAGTATCCTTCTTAACTTATCCTGTTTTCTTGTTATAGGCCATCAATTCTGCTCGAAGCCATTATGAAAAGACTATTGGAGAGTATGAAGAGACCCTTGCTGCGGTGAGATCCATGGCTACTGCCAAGGACAAGGCCCTCTCCAAGATGACCAAGAAAAAAAACAGGCAGAAGACCGTGCTTCCACACTTTCAATCCAGATGCAGGACGAGATCAACCGAGCCACTGAAGAGGCAAAGGTCTGGGCAGCTAAGTCGGTCCTCCAAGCTAGAATCAAACTGGTGACCGAGGCCAATGATCCATCCCTTGATAAATCTTCATGGGAAATCAAGAAGTGGAAGTAAGCCTTGATCGACTTGGGTGGAGGTGAGGATGAAGCAGAAGGTGAGATGGTTGATGCAGGTGAAGCAGGAACGAGCGGTGTGAAGGATCTGGATAAGGCTGAAGGAGGCAATGAGGCAACGGTGGAGGTGGAAGCAACTGCATGAACGGGCGATGAAGGATACAGAAGACAAGGCCCAAGCCCGTTTTATTTTGCTTTTATGATGTTTTTATGAACAATAACTTTGGTTTGTAATAAACATTAGTAACTAGGGTAAAGGATCCATGATCCTTAAGACAATTTGTGGGGGTGACAAAGGTGGATGGATCCTCTGTTTGTGGGGATAAAGCCTTTGTTGCCCCTGTTTTTAATTTTCTTGCACTCATGAACAGTTAGTAGTAATCACTTAACCCGGATAGATGGTCCATATTTTGCATGGTGAAGTCCGGGTTAAGAATTTTGGATAAGTCCCGTTGGCTTATTTTAAATAATATAAATCTTTTAACTATTTGCCTGTTTTTTATCTTTAAAATTTTGTTTGATATAGCTTTAGCATTATTGATAGTTTCGCAAATATTCTTGAATAAAAGGTTTTTAGGATATAAAATCCTTATGAAAATTACTTAGGACAGAAAATCCTTAAAGGACAAATTTTAGGATAAAGTATCCTTAAAAATAGGTAAAAAATTTTGCAATAAAACATCTTTAAAGGAATAACTCTCTAAACTGAAATATCCAAAATTATTGCAACTAAGATAACACAAACTCATTAACAGAAACCATACCAGAAGGTTTAGGTAGACCTAAGTTACCATAAGTAATGACACTTTTGTGATCTTTGTAGAAGCAATTTAAGGATTTTGGATCCTTAGAATTTTGATCTTCACAATGAACTTAGAAAATTTGTTGCAAATAATTCATAGTGTTAACTGGGATCATACCCATTAAACTGGGGACAAGCCCAAATAATAAACTGGGGACAAGCCCGTGCAACTGGGGACAAGCCCGTGTAATTTGGGGATAAGCCCGTGAACTGGGGACAAGCCCAAAACTGGGGACAAGCCCAAATACGGATGTTAACTGGGGACTTGCCCAAAACTGGGGACAAGCCCAAATACGGATGTTAACTGGGGACTCGCCCAACCCGGGATTTAGCCCAAACGAAGATAACGTGAAAACGTTATAAACCGGTGGTATGGTACGTCTACCATAATTCATAGGATCCTCCATATAGCCGAAAGCAACGAAATTGTCAGCCACTAAGCGTGTACTGGTCCCGCTGCCTCGGACTATACGTTGGATAACATGCGCTCCAGGCGAGAGTGTAGAAACTATATTTATAAGAAAGGTGAAAACCTTTAAAACTTAGAGGATATGACCATCGGGGGTCATATCCAAACGTGGGCTAGGCCAAGAGAAATAGGATAATACCTCAAATGTAAAGGAGAGGTGGCCAACCTCTTGAGCATCAAGTATATTATTATAATCCTGCATTGTTACTCAAAACTTGGAAAAGATAAAATGTTAAGAATATATTATCCTTAAATTAAAAATAAGAATTCAACAAGAATAATTGATCAGATAGATGTTACCAATTTCGAGGATCCTTGATCCTTTAAGGATAATATATCCTCCCAGGATACTGGATCCTGATCAGAAAAAATATTTTTTGAGGGGAATAGCATTCCATGCTCTTGGTAATCTGCTGCCCTCCATTGTGAGCAAATGATATGCCCCCTTTCTTGTCTCCTACTCGATCTGATAAGGTCCTTCCTATTTGGGTGCTAACTTTCCATCAGCTAGATTGGTACTATTTTGGAAGGCTTTCCTCAAAACTAAATCTCCTTCTTGAAATCTTCTAATTCTTATATTTTTGTTGTATGCCCCAGCTACCCTTTGTTGATAAGCTTCCATTATGATTTTGTCTAGGTCTCTGAGTTCTTCTACAGTATCCAAGTCTTCAAGAAGGATTCCTTCATTGGCTACAGGATCAAGGATGCTCGTTCTTGCTGTAGGAACCACCATCTCTGTGGGAATTACTGCTTCTGAACCAAACACCAATGAGAAGGGTGTCTGGCCTGTTGCATTCTTTGGTGTTGTCCTGTCGGCCCAAAGAACATAAGGTAGGGCCCATTTTCCCTTCTTGGATCCTAGTTTCTTCTTCAGATTATTGATGATGATTTTGTTGCTAGACTCCGCTTGACCATTAGCTTGACGATGTACCAGAGTAGAGGTTATCATCTTGATGCCCCAGCTGTCACAAAAGTTAGTGGTTCTTTTCCTGATAAAATGGGAACCATTGTTACAAATAATTTCCGAGGGGATACCAAATCTAGTAATAATATTTCTTTTAATGAAAGATATCACCTCTTTTTCGCGTACTTGAACAAATGCTTCTGCTTCTATCCATTTTGAAAAATAATCCGTCATTGCAAGCATGAATACTCTTCCTCCTGGTGCCTTAGGTAGTTTGCCTATAATATCCATACCCCATTTCATGAAAGGCCATGAAGAGGATATAGGATAAACAGGTTCTGATGGCTGATGGAGGATGTTTGCATGTCTTTGACAAGCATCACATTTTTTGAATATTCCATTGCATCTCTCTTCATTGTTGGCCAGAAGTATCATGTTCTTAGAATCCTAGAAAACATGGCTCTACCTCCGATGTGATTACCACAGTCACCTTCGTGAAAATCTTTGAGCACTTCTTGGATTTCAAGATCCTCGATGCACCTCAACTATGGACCTGCAAGAGATTTCCTGTACAACATATCATCTAATAAAATGTATTGTGATACCTTGAGTTTGAAGGATTTGGGATTCTCGGTAGTTGGAATCTCTCCTGTTTGAATGTACTTCTTGATCAGAAGGATCCATGATTCTCGGTTATTTGAGGATAATGGATCCCAAAGTACAATTTCTTTGTCATTTGTTACCTCCCCAACTCCTTGTTCTCCTATTGCCGGTGAAAGAACATGAATGATTGGAATCTTTGTGTCTTCTGGTATTTTCAGAGATCAGGCTAGATTTGCCAAAGCATTTGCCCCGACATTTTCTTCCCTTGGTACCTGATCAATGCTAAACAATTCGAAGGATTTTGCTAATTCCTTCAAAAGTTCTAGATATTTGATTAGTTTTCTCCTTTAACAGCATATGAGCCATTAAAGTGGTTAGCAATTAATAATGAATCTATATATACTTGAAGATACCTGATCCTCATGCACTTAGCTAATTGCAAACCTGCGATCAAAGCCTCATATTCTGCTTCGTTGTTCGTTGCTTGAAACTCACAGGCTATAGACTGGGGTAATATGTCCCCCTGTGGCGATTTCAGTAGGATCCCCAATCCTGTTCCTCTTACATTAGAAGCGCCGTCAGTGAAGAGTATCCAAGGATCCTTAGTCTTTTCTAGTTGTTGGACCTCCAAGTCAGCTTCTTTTTGTAGGTCACTAGTGAAATCAGCCACAAAGTTCGCTAGTGCTTGAGACTTGATTGCTGTTCTTGGCTCGTATTGGATATCATATGCACTTAATTTCGCAGCCCGCTTGGCCATTCTACCTGATAACTCTGGTTTTCTAAGAACATTCTTCATAGGATAATTAGTTCTCAGAATAATATGATGAGTTTCAAAATAATGTCTCAATTTAGTAGAAGCCATAATGAGTGCAAGAATTAACTTTTCTAAATGAGAATACCTGGATTCTGCATCTAAAAGACTTTTACTTACATAGTAAACGGGATGTTGTTCACCTTCATGATCCTTTACCAAGACAGCACTTACTGCATTTCCTGAGACAACAAGATATAGATATAAGGATTCTCTATCCACGGGCTTCATTAGAGCTGGAGCTGAGGATAAGTAATCATTCAAGGTTGTAAGCGCAGCCTCATGCTTTTCCGTCCACTCGAACTTCTTATTCTTCCTAAGGATGTCATAGAAGTCTTTGCACTTCTCGGAGGATCTTGAAATGAACCTATTGAGAGCGGCTATTCTTCCTGTGAGCCTTTGGACATCTTTTGCATTTGCAGGAGACTTCAAATTGAGAATGGCTTCAATCTGCTCAGGGCTTGCTTCAATTCCTCTTTTGGTTACCATATATCCAAGAAATTTTCCAGCCTTAACACCAAAATGGCATTTTGACGGATTCAATTTCATGTTATATTGGTCAAGGATATTGAATGCTTCCTCTAGGTCTCTAGGGTGATCCTAAGCTTTCTTCGACTTTACCACCATATCATCTATGTATACCTCCATAGTCTTTCCCAACTGATCCTTGAACATTATGTTGACTAATCTTTGGTATGTTTCTCCTGCATTTCTTAGTCCAAACGGCATAGCAGTATAACAGTATATGCCGGTAGGAGTCATGAATGTCGTATCCTCTTGATCAGATGGTTCCATCTGAATTTGTTGAAATCCAGAGGAAGCATAAGGTAAGCATTTCATGTCCTGCCGTTGCATCCACCATGGAATCTATATGTGGTAACGGGAAAGGATCCTTGGGGCATGCCTTATTTAAATCGGTAAAATCGACACACACCCTCCACTTTCCATTCTTTTTTGAAACAACGACCACATTAGCTAGCCATCGAGGATACTGAACCTCTCTGATCATACCGGCCTTAAGAAGTTTTTCAACTTCTTCTTGTATGATCTTGTTCCTTTCAGGAGCGAATTTTCTTCGCTTCTGATGGACAGGTTTAACAGATAAATCAATGCCTAATTTATGAGTAATTACCTCTCTTGAAATACATGTCATGTCTGAGTGCTTGAAGGCAAAGGTAGATCTTCTTCGCCCTAAGAAGGATATTAAATCCTCCTCAATCTTACTGGGGATACTGGATCCTAGGAACACTTTTATCTCTGGGTCCTCGGGGTCCAATGATACTTCTTTAAGTTCTTTCTCCCGAGGTTCCAGAACGTCCCTAGGATGTTGTTGTGGTTTCTATGCTATAGTTTGCTTGGCTGTTGGCTTCATTGATGAAGAATAATAGCTCTTGGCCTCCGCTTGGTCACCAACTATCTTCACAACTCCACAAGGAGTAGGTAGCTTGATGCATTGGTGATAAGTTGAGGCTACTGCCTTCATTCCATGCAGCCAGAGCCTACCTAAAATAACATTGCAACAGGAAAGGTTATCAATAACACAAAATTTCTGGTATGAATTTAACCCTTCGATATAAATTGGCAGGTTGATGTCCCCCAATGTCTTCTTGGTTTCACCACTGAAACCGACTAGCACTGATGTTCTAGGAACGAACTCTGAATCCGGTATGTTCATCTTTTTGAGGACGTCTTGCTGGATAATGTTGACCGAGCTCCCACCGTCTGCTAGGATCCTGCACACATAATGGTTAGCGATAAATAAAGTAATAATCAAACCGTCATGATGAGGATCCTGGATGTTTAGTTTATCTTCTTCATCAAAGAATATCCTTTTTGTCTGTTGTTAGAGTGGTGGATACTATTGGTCGGTCCCCGCCATCTAATTTGATTTTCTTGGCGAGTCTCTTAGCTGCAGAAAAAGAAGTAGTTCCGCATATGTCTGATCCTCTAGAGATGAAATTGACCATTCGCACATCCAGCCCCTCCTTGTGATGATCCTGGATCCTTGAGTCGAAGAAGATTCTCTGATCAGTCACTCGAGTAGTGGGATGAGAGGTCTTCTTTTATCATCCAACTCGAATTCTTCTACGGGACAGGAAGTTTGAATCATGCCGTATTCTCTGGAGATGAAGTTGATCATGTGAGCGTCTGGTGGTGGTGGTGTTGCTTTTTGTGGAAGATCTTCAGGATCCTGGATCTTAGGTTTCTTCCTTCTCAATAGTTCTTTAAAGTGACCCTTGCTCAGGAGTTATCCAATTTCCCTCCTTAAGCCAATGCATTCATCTGTCATATGGCCAAAATCTCCGTGGAAGGCACACCACTTAGACTTGTCTTTGAAGGCGGTCATCTTCTCATTCTTTCGGGGTCACCTTGCTTTTTTCCCTAGATCCTTCGTGGCACAAATCAAGCCATGGGTATCTACGGAGAAACAATACTCGGAGATGCAAGGATAGTCTTCATCATCACCTCCTTCTTCAATTGCGCGTACGTTTTGACTGTTGAACTTGTTGTACGGCTTTGTGTTGTTGTTCCTGTATGAGGATCCTTTATTCTTGTCAGGGGATTCTTGCTTTGTTTGAGCCCCCAATCTTCCTTGGATCCTTTTATCATCTTCCAGCCGTATAAACCTTAATGCTCTGTTCCTTACTTCATCTAGAGACCTACAAGGAGTCATCACAAGATCATCATAAAAGGGGGAGCCCCTCTGAAGTCCCATCTTGAAGGCCTCAACAGCAGTTGTAACAACTCGGTGTATATTAAACCCGACCTGCTTTTATGTTCGGAGAATTTTATCCATTTAAATATTGTGATTATCGAGTAATTATTATATTTGTTTATTATATTCAATATACATAATAATGTTGAGATACATACATTTTTACCCCAGAACCTTAGTTTTAACCCTTTTTGTTTCCATCTTAGAACTGCAGGAACTTAAATGCAACTCTGGTCAAACATATTATATTATTATATTATATTCTTAACCCAAACCCAATTTGATTTCCAAACCCGTCTGGACCAAACCGTAGACCCGTTTTGATTTCTTGCTGCTTAATTCTCGTCACATAATTGGAAATAATCATTTAAGATCGTTTATGTTGCTTAAGCGCCTTCACTGACGAGGTTAATTAGGAAAACAAGATCACAATGATTTGAACTAACCAATATTACGAACCGACTATCCCTTATTGCGATATACCATTTAGACGTCATAAAAATCAAATTAGATTGGTCTGCACCCTCTTCGTGACCTCGCAAGCTTAGCCCTATGATGAATTGTTGTTTAACGGCCTGCTGGTATGATTAACAGATCACGTTACAGCCGGCTTCGGGTTGCTCAAATAAACCATTAATACGCAATGGATTCTAGTAATTATTATATGATTCTAGTTCGTTTTTTATCATTAATCAAAAACCCTATCGTTAATTAAACCTAAAACAAACGGATTGAACGATTTAGGAATTAGGGTTTATATCAGTATGGGGTTTCTTGATGTTTCTGCATATAATCATTTGTTTTCTTTTATTATTCATCAGTCAGTGTAGAGTAGATGGTTTGTTTGTTTGCTTGTTCTTTGTGACTCGGCTGCCGGTGCGGGTTCGAGTCCCGGCAGCCTATGTTTTTAGTTTTATTTTTCTTTTTAACTTGTTAAGGTTTAAAATAATCAATATTCATTAATATTAAGTATTAAATAAAAATTATTTTATTAAAGCCGACATATTAGAGTCCGTGTTTCTTGGTAAATCCCGTTAAAAGCTTTCGTTTACACATATATATACATATTACAAGTATATTTTAATAATAGTAAATTTTATTCTTTTTATTTAAAACCCGACACTTTAATTCACGCTTTCTCGTTGTTAAACGTTTTTATAAACTTCTATCTTCATTATATGTGTATTATTATTTAAACAAAAGTATAACAAACGTATTAGATATATTTTATCATTAAATTTCGTGAACGATTCAAAATGCATATTTGCTCAAATATTATTATTATTATAAATATTTATTTAAAGAGGTAGATGTTATAAATTTTTAATTATTGTATTGTATAATTATCGTACTTTAATATTATGTCTCGATTTATACTTACTCAACCCATTTTATTTAATTGGTGTATTTAATTAATTTATTTAGATATTTATATAAATGTATTATATTGTGTATTAGTGGTATTTTATAAATAATAAAGCAAATGATTATATTATAAATAAATGATTAACAATAATGTTTGTTTAGCATTAATAATAACGGTAGAAATCTATCGATCAATTAATAAACATTCTAATCCCAATCATAACTCAATCTCCATCGAAATCTTAATTTTTTAAAGTATGTTATATCTTTTATAATTAATATTGTATTATATTCAACTAGGAAATCATTGTCGGTGCATTCCGAATGGTTTAACTGTTACTATCTCATCATCATTTATATTTCGTTCATCCGATCAGGTGAGTAATCACTCCCCTGTTTTACTTGTTTTCAAATGTTTTGGGGACACTTGCGTACCATTTATCAAACTATTTATCTTATTATTTGTCAAACGCAAACTGTGATCTTTGTGTTGTGTATCAATTGAATGATTGTTTGTTACTTGATATTTGCTTACTTGCTTACTTGAATCGCATTCGGAGAGGTCCAACATAATCTCATTATAGTATGATCATACTACCGTCGTAGTGGCCGGAGCCCGATCACATTGGCAATGGTTTCACCGACACTCATTACTTGCTTAACACTTTCATTGTTTATACTCACAGATAACAATTTTGCTTATTTTTACCCTATTATTTATATCATTATATATTATCATTTTGTTTGTGTCAAAACTGGTGAATCTACTCACTCAGCATGTGTTGTTGACAAATATATATATTTTGTACGCATTTGCAGGTTATAGATTGGATTGCTTACCGAACTGAAGCTCACGTAGAGATGACCTTAGGATGTTAAACATAAACAAGAATAATTGGTTTTGTATTTGTAAATCTCATTATTTTTATTGTATTTAAATGTTGTTTGATAATAAATAAATTAATTAGGTATTGTCGCTTTATAATTGCATGATAGTACTTTGTGAGCTGTGGCAATCAGTTCACGTCCCGACATTTCCGCCATAGGTTGGGGTGTGACAGATTGGTATCAGAGCTGAAGGTTTAAGATAGGTCGTTAGTGGTGCCTTAGTAACATGCTTAGGAGCCTCATACGTGCTTATTTGTTTACCTGATGTGTTTTATTTGATTGTTTACAGCTTACGTAATTGCCTTACTAGATTAGGAAGTTATTTAACTGTTTAATTAATTGTTTACTTTATTTTTCGTGCACACACACATAACTCCGAAGCTATGCTTCACTCTCAAAATATTTTATTACTCCGAGACTATGTCTCATTCTCAAAATATTTTTATAACTCCGAGGCAACGCCTCATTCCCAAGATATATATTTACATTCAAATTTTTGTTGGTCGTTTTCGTTGATGGGAAATTATTTTAGGATTTCCTAAGTTTTGTTTTTACCTTTTAAGCGTTTAACGTGATCAGTTAACGGTTACATCTTTCCATTTCGTTTTATTGTTATTATTTTATTACTTTTTAAATGTCTAGTCAGGTGGAAAATCTATGGGACGCCATGAACACGCCAACTATTCATTTCCACAATTATTATATTTACGATATTTGGTTGGAGCATGTCACGTGTGGTGATACCTCGAAACAAAATCCCTAAGGGATTCATCACTTGGTTGGACAACTCGGTAAAGATCACTAGTTAACTTATCAAATTTCCTGTTACAGGAAAATTGACTGTTGAACAAGTTAACTAAGTGCGAAAAAGAAGTAATTGAAAAGGGAGGAAGACTTTGCACCCATTTCAATGTTGATCCTGTCAGTGTGGATCCAAAGCCTTTGCACAGGCAAGCTTCTTTGAGTATCTCAGGAATGGGGTTGATCTCCATCCTTTCTCTATATTGTGCCACGTGCTCTTCGGGATCTGTGGTTCCATCGTAAGTCTTCATGTTGGGGGTTTGGAATCGCTTCGGGATTTCAGCATCACAGATAGGTGGAGAAAATCTGGATAACTTGTGGCTTCCCTCAGGTATCTCGGGAATTGGTCGTATGACCCCGGGAACACTGGATATCATATCCTTAAGCTTCTGTAGCTCCTTGGCCATTGCTTGGTTAATACATGCATCCTGCATGGAACCACGGTTAGCGTTTAAGGATAAAGGATCATGCAAATTACCTCTTTTCTGGGCGAATGTTGGCATCTCGAATGAGTATCTGGGATAAGAAGACTCGGCAATAGGAGTAGGACCACCCGATGCGATAGTCTGCATGGGAATGAAATCTCCTTCATGGACTTTGGTGGATCATTGATATTGGATTCCTGAGGATCCTTGATTCTGAAAGAAGGATCCTTGTGGTTAGGAATTGTAGGACCCTTGGAGATATAGCCTAGAGGATCCTGGTTGAAGGATGGGTGATCCTTATTGAAACAGTGAGGGTCCTTGAGCCTGTTGACCCGTGGACCTCTATTGAAGGATAGACGATCCTGACTGAAACAGTGAGGATCCTTGAGCCTGTTGATCCATGGACCCTTGTTGAAGGATAGATGATCCTTGAGAGAACTGAGCCATGGATGCTGGGCTGGTGAAATCCAGCATCCTGAGCATCAGGGGAGTGTTATCCTCCGCCGGCCTCTTAGTTTTCTTGAGATCTTCTATCTCACGAAGGATCCTCTGGTTGGTCTTGTTCTGCTGCTCCATATATGCTTTAACCTGCGAAAACATAGATGAAATATCATTGTTAGTTGATGACCGTCGTTTGAGTCAATCAAAAACCTAATTATTTTAAATAGATAGAGCAAGTAGGGTATCGTATCACAAGGAGTATGTGGTCAATGCAATTCATGTAACAGATTTATAATTATGAAGTAACTGGTTTTAGTGCTGATCACACAAGCAATAGTTTGAATTAAAAGAACTAAGCAACGAATGAACAAGCGAGTTGTAAACAATTAACAAAACAAATCACACCCGGGAATTCAAGTAAGCAACCAAACAGTATCTCATCCAACCTAACAGATTGATCAACGATTAACTGAAAGCTGATCAACCAGACAAAACCTTAGACGCCAACAATTACTTTACACGCGACACTGGTTATCAAACAGTCCTTGCCAGTGTGACTCCGTTAAGGGTAATTGCACGTTTTATCGTATTCAATCTAACCAAACAGTTATATGACTAATTATCTAGCAACTGGTAACAGATCGTTCAGACTAACGTAAACCTAAACCGACCGAACACACAGAAATACTAAACATCAATAATCATATATCAATAATCAATAATCAAAACATGAGTATTCTTAATCACAAGAGAAAACTGTAAAGAGTTACAAACTATACATCCCGGGTGCGATTCTAGGAGATTAGCCGAGCCTAGACATCATCAAGTCTTCGATACGGATGATATGGATCATGTAGAAGGTCTTGACACAAGCTAAGATTGTGGAATCGCCGATTGAAACTGCTGGAAATCGCCTCTTCTTCAAAAACCCAGTTAGGGTTTCTTGTGATGAAAAATATGTTATTAACTAAAAATCCCGTCTGCACTCCCCATCGCGATACGCGATGGGGTCTTCAATGGTCCATCGCGTATCGTGATGGACCAGAAAGTCAAAGATAATTAACACCCTATAGCGATACGCTATGGGTGTTCAGGGAGCCCATCGCGTATCGCGATGGGTCTCCTCACCAGCAAAAATATTTAAACTTCTCGTTTCGCGTGCTAGACATCTCGGGTCTTCATTCCGTGCTACAACAGGTCCATATTGAGTACTTTAACGCCTGTGACCTGAAATCCAATAATATACGTATGAAGTATCGATAGTTCTAGAATAAACAGTTAAAGCTAAACAATAAACAAACTAAAACATATACAAATTAACCGACCATCATTAGTATTAACCACCGGCGTAGCAGCAGCGGTTTTAGAGCTCTGGAAGACTGGTAGTTGCGTCTTGCTTCCAGCAGTAACAGTCCGTTGTGCTCCCGTGATTGGCGGAGGTGGAAAAGTCCTTGATGAGAGAGGAACCGAAGATGGCATAGTTGATGAAGTAGAGGTTGATTGAGAGGCCATTGATAGTGATATGGGTATGAAAAAATCGAAATTTGATAGGAGTAATATGAATTATAGCACCAATTGCCCCACGGTGGGCGCCAAATTGTTTTGGATAAAAATCAGCTAAGGATAATGTATCCAAATCTGTCAAGTGAGGTATAGTTCTAACACGATAAAAGCGAATGTAAAATCGAAATCTTGGTGAACACAATGATTTGATCACAAGGGAAAAAACCCTTGATTATGATAATCTTCCTTCGGTCAAAAACTAGCAAGGTAATCTTTGGTCGAATTGCTTCGGTCAAATATTAACAAGGTAATCTTTGGTCGGATGGTACGTGATTATAATAATCTCCGGCACAAAAAACCCTCGGACGGTGAAAACTATCACCGTCAAGTTTATTAATGGTAAAAGGGTGGTTACAAGTGTTGTGGAGTTTATGATCTATGTTACAAAGTAAGCTAACGTGTAGAGAGAGTATATGGTTCTGCTCTGGTGTGTGAGTGAATAAAAAAGTGAGTCCTAATCGATCATAACTCGATAATTATAAAGAAAATACATATAACAATAACTCCTAAAAATCCGCAAGTCTTCCACTAGCCACTCCCATCACTTTGACCACGTGCCATAGAGGTCCAGTAGCGAAATAAACGGAAGAACAAGTCTAGGAGCCGTTTGTTGATATTTAAACATCAATCTTCACACGAAATCGTCCATTAATAGCTATGTTGAATAAGGATCCTGGATCCATACTCCAGCTAGAGAATACTCCATGAGGATAATTTATGCAAGCACGTCTTTAAGAATAACATATCTTGTCTTCTAGTACTTAGCAATCGATCTTATTATTCCATCACTTCTTGCTTTAGCTTAGTCTTCAATCTTGACCATGTGTTGTAGGTGCCTTGTAGTGGAACATACAGTAGACTGGATCTTAAAGTTGTTATACATGTCTAACACATCACCATAATAAACGTAATTATTAGTAAACAAATAACACCGAGGATCGTTGATCCTTTATTACCTGATACATATCTCAAGGATAATCTATCCATAAGAGAGTTAAGGATTAAGGATCATCAGCATAAAATTCATGCCCTAACAGAAAACGGGTCGGGTATTGGTATTAAATATAACAAATGAAAAATACGAGTTGCTACAAGTATGACGAAATTGTTTGCAATCTTTCTTAAATTGTAATATTCAAAGAAAAAATAGTCAATTTGCCAAATCCCGAACATCTTGATTATTTTTTAAAAATGTCACTGAAAATAATCTTGAAACCCGAATAATTTGTAAAATACTAACTTTCACCCGTAAGTAAACACTTTGAACCCGTAACAAATTTTACGATAAGTCTATTTGCATTCTCAAACCTTTAAAATACTCAGATTTCCCAATTTTGATCTGTAACAAATTTTGACATAAATGTAGTTAACTTGTACCAAACAATTTATTTACCAACTTTTGACCCATAAAAATCAAATTTGAGTTTACCAAAAAAACCCGAAACAAGCCTTGATAAGAAAATAAGAAATTAAATATGATAAACTTTATTATGTCTGAAAGTGACTGGTATATACTATCATTACATTTTAACATATATATAGTTTACTAAATTAACCGAAAAAATAAATGGATAGATTTAAAGCATATATTTATAATTTATAACTTTACTAGCTTTAGAAACCCGTGTATTACACGGGATAAATTAATATATCCCGTGTAAATACTAAACATCCCGATAAATTAATATATCCCGTTAATTATCTAGCAGCTGGTAACAGATCGTTCAGACCAACGTAAACCTAAACCGACCGAACACACAGAAATACTAAACATCAATAATCATATATCAATAATCAATAATCAAAACATGAGTATTCTTAATCACAAGAGAAAACTGTAAAGAGTTACAAACTATACATCCCGGGTGCGATTCTAGGAGATTAGCCGAGCCTAGACATCATCAAGTCTTCGATACGGATGATATGGATCATGTAGAAGGTCTTGACACAAGCTATGATGGTGGAATCGCCTATTGAAACTGCTGGAAATCGCCTCTTCTTCAAAAACCCAGTTAGGGTTTCTTGTGATGAAAAATATGTTAATAACCAAAAATCCCGTCTGCACTCCCCATCGCGATACGCGATGTGGTCTTCAATGGTCCATCGCGTATCGCGATGGACCAGAAAGTCAAAGATAATTAACACCCTATAGCGATACGCTATGGGTGTTCAGGGAGCCCATCGCGTATCGCGATGGGTCTCCTCACCAGCAAAAATATTTAAACTTCTCGTTTCGCGTGCTAGACATCTCGGGTCTTCATTCCGTGCTACAACAGGTCCATATTGAGTACTTTAACGCCTGTGACCTGAAATCCAATAATATACGTATGAAGTATCGATAGTTCTAGAATAAACAGTTAAAGCTAAACAATAAACAAACTAAAACATATACAAATTAACCGACCATCATTAGAATTAACCACCGGCGTAGCAGCAGCGGTTTTAGAGCTCTGGAAGACTGGTAGTTGCGTCTTGCTTCCAGCAGCAACAGTCCGTTGTGCTCCCTTGATTGGCGGAGGTGGAAAAGTCCTTGATGAGAGAGGAACCGAAGATGGCATAGTTGATGAAGTAGAGGTTGATTGAGAGGCCATTGATAGTGATATGGGTATGAAAAAATCGAAATTTGATAGGAGTAATATGAATTATAGCACCAATTGCCCCACGGTGAGCGCCAAATTGTTTTGGATAAAAATCAGCTAAGGATAATGTATCCAAATCTGTCAAGTGAGGTATAGTTCTAACACGATAAAAGCGAATGTAAAATCGAAATCTTGGTGAACACAATGATTTGATCACAAGGGAAAAAACCCTTGATTATGATAATCTTCCTTCGGTCAAAAACTAGGAAGGTAATCTTTGGTCGAATTGCTTCGGTCAAATATTAACAAGGTAATCTTTGGTCGGATGGTACGTGATTATAATAATCTCCGGCACAAAAAACCCTCGGACGGTGAAAACTATCACCGTCAAGTTTATTAATGGTAAAAGGGTGGTTACAAGTGTTGTGGAGTTTATGATCTATGTTACAAAGTAAGCTAACGTGTAGAGAGAGTATATGGTTCTGCTCTGGTGTGTGAGTGAATAAAAAAGTGAGTCCTAATCGATCATAACTCGATAATTATAAAGAAAATACATATAACAATAACTCCTAAAAATCCGCAAGTCTTCCACTAGCCACTCCCATCACTTTGACCACGTGCCATAGAGGTCCAGTAGCGAAATAAACGGAAGAACAAGTCTAGGAGCCGTTTGTTGATATTTAAACATCAATCTTCACACGAAATCGTCCATTAATAGCTATGTTGAATAAGGATCCTGGATCAATACTCCCGCTAGAGAATACTCCATGAGGATAATTTATGCAAGCACGTCTTTAAGAATAACATATCTTGTCTTCTAGTACTTAGCAATCGATCTTATTATTCCATCACTTCTTGCTTTAGCTTAGTCTTCAATCTTGACCATGTGTTGTAGGTGCCTTGTAGTGGAACATACAGTAGACTGGATCTTAAAGTTGTTATACATGTCTAACACATCACCATAATAAACGTAATTATTAGTAAACAAATAACACCGAGGATCGTTGATCCTTTATTACCTGATACATATCTCAAGGATAATCTATCCATAAGAGAGTTAAGAATTAAGGATCATCAGCATAAAATTCATGCCCTAACAGAAAACGGGTCGGGTATTGGTATTAAATATAACAAATGAAAAATACGAGTTGTTACAAGTATGACGAAATTGTTTGCAATCTTTCTTAAATTGTAATATTCAAAGAAAAAATAGTCAATTTGCCAAATCCCGAACATCTTGATTATTTTTTAAAAATGTCACTGAAAATAATCTTGAAACCCGAATAATTTGTAAAATACTAACTTTCACCCGTAAGTAAACACTTTGAACCCGTAACAAATTTTACGATAAGTCTATTTGCATTCTCAAACCTTTAAAATACTCTGATTTCCTAATTTTGATCTGTAACAAATTTTGACATAAATGTAGTTAACTTGTACCAAAAAATTTATTTACCAACTTTTGACCCATAAAAATCAAATTTAAGTTTAACAAAAAAACCCGAAACAAGCCTTGATAAGAAAATAAGAAATTAAATATGATAAACTTTATTATGTCTGAAAGTGACTGGTATATACTATCATTACATTTTAACATATATATAGTTTACTAAATTAACCGAAAAAATAAATGGATAGATTTAAAGCATATATTTATAATTTATAACTTTACTAGCTTTAGAAACCCGTGTATTACACGGGATAAATTAATATATCCCGTGTAAATACTAAACATCCCGATAAATTAATATATCCCGTTAATTATCTAGCAGCTGGTAACAGATCGTTCAGACCAACGTAAACCTAAACCGACCGAACACACAGAAATACTAAACATCAATAATCATATATCAATAATCAATAATCAAAACATGAGTATTCTTAATCACAAGAGAAAACTGTAAAGAGTTACAAACTATACATCCCGGGTGCGATTCTAGGAGATTAGCCGAGCCTAGACATCATCAAGTCTTCGATACGGATGATATGGATCATGTAGAAGGTCTTGACACAAGCTATGATGGTGGAATCGCCTATTGAAACTGCTGGAAATCGCCTCTTCTTCAAAAACCCAGTTAGGGTTTCTTGTGATGAAAAATATGTTAATAACCAAAAATCCCGTCTGCACTCCCCATCGCGATACGCGATGTGGTCTTCAATGGTCCATCGCGTATCGCGATGGACCAGAAAGTCAAAGATAATTAACACCCTATAGCGATACGCTATGGGTGTTCAGGGAGCCCATCGCGTATCGCGATGGGTCTCCTCACCAGCAAAAATATTTAAACTTCTCGTTTCGCGTGCTAGACATCTCGGGTCTTCATTCCGTGCTACAACAGGTCCATATTGAGTACTTTAACGCCTGTGACCTGAAATCCAATAATATACGTATGAAGTATCGATAGTTCTAGAATAAACAGTTAAAGCTAAACAATAAACAAACTAAAACATATACAAATTAACCGACCATCATTAGAATTAACCACCGGCGTAGCAGCAGCGGTTTTAGAGCTCTGGAAGACTGGTAGTTGCGTCTTGCTTCCAGCAGCAACAGTCCGTTGTGCTCCCTTGATTGGCGGAGGTGGAAAAGTCCTTGATGAGAGAGGAACCGAAGATGGCATAGTTGATGAAGTAGAGGTTGATTGAGAGGCCATTGATAGTGATATGGGTATGAAAAAATCGAAATTTGATAGGAGTAATATGAATTATAGCACCAATTGCCCCACGGTGGGCGCCAAATTGTTTTGGATAAAAATCAGCTAAGGATAATGTATCCGAATCTGTCAAGTGAGGTATAGTTCTAACACGATAAAAGCGAATGTAAAATCGAAATCTTGGTGAACACAATGATTTGATCACAAGGGAAAAAACCCTTGATTATGATAATCTTCCTTCGGTCAAAAACTAGCAAGGTAATCTTTGGTCGAATTGCTTCGGTCAAATATTAACAAGGTAATCTTTGGTCGGATGGTACGTGATTATAATAATCTCCGGCACAAAAAACCCTCGGACGGTGAAAACTATCACCGTCAAGTTTATTAATGGTAAAAGGGTGGTTACAAGTGTTGTGGAGTTTATGATCTATGTTACAAAGTAAGCTAACGTGTAGAGAGAGTATATGGTTCTGCTCTGGTGTGTGAGTGAATAAAAAAGTGAGTCCTAATCGATCATAACTCGATAATTATAAAGAAAATACATATAACAATAACTCCTAAAAATCCGCAAGTCTTCCACTAGCCACTCCCATCACTTTGACCACGTGCCATAGAGGTCCAGTAGCGAAATAAACGGAAGAACAAGTCTAGGAGCCGTTTGTTGATATTTAAACATCAATCTTCACACGAAATCGTCCATTAATAGCTATGTTGAATAAGGATCCTGGATCCATACTCCAGCTAGAGAATACTCCATGAGGATAATTTATGCAAGCACGTCTTTAAGAATAACATATCTTGTCTTCTAGTACTTAGCAATCGATCTTATTATTCCATCACTTCTTGCTTTAGCTTAGTCTTCAATCTTGACCATGTGTTGTAGGTGCCTTGTAGTGGAACATACAGTAGACTGGATCTTAAAGTTGTTATACATGTCTAACACATCACCATAATAAACGTAATTATTAGTAAACAAATAACACCGAGGATCGTTGATCCTTTATTACCTGATACATATCTCAAGGATAATCTATCCATAAGAGAGTTAAGGATTAAGGATCATCAGCATAAAATTCATGCCCTAACAGAAAACGGGTCGGGTATTGGTATTAAATATAACAAATGAAAAATACGAGTTGTTACAAGTATGACGAAATTGTTTGCAATCTTTCTTAAATTGTAATATTCAAAGAAAAAATAGTCAATTTGCCAAATCCCGAACATCTTGATTATTTTTTAAAAATGTCACTGAAAATAATCTTGAAACCCGAATAATTTGTAAAATACTAACTTTCACCCGTAAGTAAACACTTTGAACCCGTAACAAATTTTACGATAAGTCTATTTGCATTCTCAAACTTTAAAATACTCTGATTTCCTAATTTTGATCTGTAACAAATTTTGACATAAATGTAGTTAACTTGTACCAAAAAATTTATTTACCAACTTTTGACCCATAAAAATCAAATTTAAGTTTAACAAAAAAACCCGAAACAAGCCTTGATAAGAAAATAAGAAATTAAATATGATAAACTTTATTATGTCTGAAAGTGACTGGTATATACTATCATTACATTTTAACATATATATAGTTTACTAAATTAACCGAAAAAATAAATGGATAGATTTAAAGCATATATTTATAATTTATAACTTTACTAGCTTTAGAAACCCGTGTATTACACGGGATAAATTAATATATCCCGTGTAAATACTAAACATCCCGATAAATTAATATATCCCGTTAATTATCTAGCAGCTGCTAACAGATCGTTCAGACCAACGTAAACCTAAACCGACCGAACACACAGAAATACTAAACATCAATAATCATATATCAATAATCAATAATCAAAACATGAGTATTCTTAATCACAAGAGAAAACTGTAAAGAGTTACAAACTATACATCCCGGGTGCGATTCTAGGAGATTAGCCGAGCCTAGACATCATCAAGTCTTCGATACGGATGATATGGATCATGTAGAAGGTCTTGACACAAGCTATGATGGTGGAATCGCCTATTGAAACTGCTGGAAATCGCCTCTTCTTCAAAAACCAAGTTAGGGTTTCTTGTGATGAAAAATATGTTAATAACCAAAAATCCCGTCTGCACTCCCCATCGCGATACGCGATGTGGTCTTCAATGGTCCATCGCGTATCGCGATGGACCAGAAAGTCAAAGATAATTAACACCCTATAGCGATACGCTATGGGTGTTCAGGGAGCCCATCGCGTATCGCGATGGGTCTCCTCACCAGCAAAAATATTTAAACTTCTCGTTTCGCGTGCTAGACATCTCGGGTCTTCATTCCGTGCTACAACAGGTCCATATTGAGTACTTTAACGCCTGTGACCTGAAATCCAATAATATACGTATGAAGTATCGATAGTTCTAGAATAAACAGTTAAAGCTAAACAATAAACAAACTAAAACATATACAAATTAACCGACCATCATTAGAATTAACCACCGGCGTAGCAGCAGCGGTTTTAGAGCTCTGGAAGACTGGTAGTTGCGTCTTGCTTCCAGCAGCAACAGTCCGTTGTGCTCCCTTGATTGGCGGAGGTGGAAAAGTCCTTGATGAGAGAGGAACCGAAGATGGCATAGTTGATGAAGTAGAGGTTGATTGAGAGGCCATTGATAGTGATATGGGTATGAAAAAATCGAAATTTGATAGGAGTAATATGAATTATAGCACCAATTGCCCCACGGTGGGCGCCAAATTGTTTTGGATAAAAATCAGCTAAGGATAATGTATCCAAATCTGTCAAGTGAGGTATAGTTCTAACACGATAAAAGCGAATGTAAAATCGAAATCTTGGTGAACACAATGATTTGATCACAAGGGAAAAAACCCTTGATTATGATAATCTTCCTTCGGTCAAAAACTAGCAAGGTAATCTTTGGTCGAATTGCTTCGGTCAAATATTAACAAGGTAATCTTTGGTCGGATGGTACGTGATTATAATAATCTCCGGCACAAAAAACCCTACCGTCAAGTTTATTAATGGTAAAAGGGTGGTTACAAGTGTTGTGGAGTTTATGATCTATGTTACAAAGTAAGCTAACGTGTAGAGAGAGTATATGGTTCTGCTCTGGTGTGTGAGTGAATAAAAAAGTGAGTCCTAATCGATCATAACTCGATAATTATAAAGAAAATACATATAACAATAACTCCTAAAAATCCGCAAGTCTTCCACTAGCCACTCCCATCACTTTGACCACGTGCCATATAGGTCCAGTAGCAAAATAAACGGAAGAACAAGTCTAGGAGCCGTTTGTTGATATTTAAACATCAATCTTCACACGAAATCGTCCATTAATAGCTATGTTGAATAAGGATCCTGGATCCATACTCCAGCTAGAGAATACTCCATGAGGATAATTTATGCAAGCACGTCTTTAAGAATAACATATCTTGTCTTCTAGTACTTAGCAATCGATCTTATTATTCCATCACTTCTTGCTTTAGCTTAGTCTTCAATCTTGACCATGTGTTGTAGGTGCCTTGTAGTGGAACATACAGTAGACTGGATCTTAAAGTTGTTATACATGTCTAACACATCACCATAATAAACGTAATTATTAGTAAACAAATAACATCGAGGATCGTTGATCCTTTATTACCTGATACATATCTCAAGGATAATCTATCCATAAGAGAGTTAAGAATTAAGGATCATCAGCATAAAATTCATGCCCTAACAGAAAACGGATCGGGTATTGGTATTAAATATAACAAATGAAAAATACGAGTTGTTACAAGTATGACGAAATTGTTTGCAATCTTTCTTAAATTGTAATATTCAAAGAAAAAATAGTCAATTTGCCAAATCCCGAACATCTTGATTATTTTTTAAAAATGTCACTGAAAATAATCTTGAAACCCGAATAATTTGTAAAATACTAACTTTCACCCGTAAGTAAACACTTTGAACCCGTAACAAATTTTACGATAAGTCTATTTGCATTCTCAAACCTTTAAAATACTCAGATTTCCCAATTTTGATCTGTAACAAATTTTGACATAAATGTAGTTAACTTGTACCAAACAATTTATTTACCAACTTTTGACCCATAAAAATCAAATTTAAGTTTAACAAAAAAACCCAAAACAAGCCTTGATAAGAAAATAAGAAATTAAATATGATAAACTTTATTATGTCTGAAAGTGACTGGTATATACTATCATTACATTTTAACATATATATAGTTTACTAAATTAACCGAAAAAATAAATGGATAGATTTAAAGCATATATTTATAATTTATAACTTTACTAGCTTTAGAAACCCGTGTATTACACGGGATAAATTAATATATAAATCACAATGAATAAGTTAATACAAATAAAAAAATAATTAAGTCTCTTTATATTATGTAAAAAAATGTATTACAAATATAGTCGTTTGTTATCATCAAATATATTTGAATTTTAAATCAAGAATGAGTTGTTCTACTATCGGTATATAATAACGAAAAAAATGTCACTGAAAGCAACATTTAAAACAATGAGGCGTTTTGATGTGAAAGATGTAACTAAAGTCTTTCACAAAAATGTTATACGTTCCATACCCGATCATAGACAAAAAAGACAACAGATTTTCCTTTTTAATCAACATTCATGTTGTATTTATAAACACACTTTGTTCAACTATGGCCATAGACAAAAAAGACACAGATTTTCCTTTTTAATCAACATTCATGTTGTCTTTATAAACACACTTTGTTCAACTATCACAATAATCTTGTAATAAATATAAAAATGGAAAATTTGTTTATGATTTTTAAAACTAAATATTTGTAAAAGAAAATAAAAAAAATTATTATAGTTTTATTTAATATGAAGATGTCTCAAAAAATTGAATGTTAATGCATTCTTTAAACATAAACTCCTTTATGTATATACATTTCAATCTTAAAGAAAATATATTTATGACACATAATTATTATACTAATATTTTTTATATTAAATATGTTTAGAATATAATTTAGTGTATTAATAATTCAATCAATAGATATTGACCACTTAATACTATATTTTTAATTTATAATCAATACTATATTTAGAACCAAGATTTTTTTTTCTTTTCCATTAATAGTAGAGAAGTGATTTTGAAGGAAAATTGATAATGAAAATTAACCTCAGAATGCCATGTGTCAGAATAAACACCTCGCTTATGTGAAATAAACACCAATACCACTCTAATAAATTTTATGTAAACTTGAAAGAAACTAGAAAACTCTATATTAAAATAAATATTACTTTTATACAATTATAATTTCTATTACTACTTGAGAATAAGTTATATTTGAGTGTAATTAGAAGAAGAAAAAATATATATATACGTATAAGGTAACCTTATGGGCTATAGCCCAGCTGATTATTGAAACAAAAATAAAAATTAGGCTTTTTTCAAAGGTCATTTGCTGGTTTGTTTTTTTTTTTTTTTCTAAAAATTCTCATTTTGTTCTAGTTATAAGTTTTGCTGCTTTTTATTTTATATGGATTTGTTTATTATTTTAGTGTTCTTATATTGTTTTTTTTATATCCTTATCTCCAAGTTCGATAACAACAAAAAGTCAAAAAAAAATTAATAATTTATTTAACTAGATTGTTGGTTAATTTGTTTTACAAATTTTATGCAGCAAAACGGGGATTGTATCATGCATGCGTTACGCCAGAGAGTTTCGACTCATATAACGGCGTAACTGGTATCTAGTGGCATAAGAGGAAAATGTTTCTCCAAGGACGTGGGGAGGACCCGGGAACTAGGGTTTACGCCCTTCAGGAGAAACTCTCTGGGGTTCCAAACACCTGCGACCACCCAGTCATATAGTATATTGTCGTCATTCTAAAAAAAATGTAAGGCGTTGGAAAATAAGAAAACGTAAAAGCTCAATGCAGTTTATCGTGGTTGTTTTATAATTTATAAAACTAGGGGGTTATATTTAAACATTTAGACCCAACTTTATGAGGTTTATTATCAACTTCCCCAAATCTTCACTATTCGACGTTTCTCTTTCCGGCACCGGCGACGGCGACGGCGAGATCAATATTATCTTTTTAAGGTAAATATAATCACTCCACTTATATCTGCTGCACATATTCACCAGCTCTATATCCTGCAAGATCATACACACAATTAGCCTTAGCAACTGAAACGAGTTTTTTGTTCTTTTCATGGATTTAGTGTTCAATATAAGTTTTTGTTCTATTCATACTTTTGAAAATCGATTTATTATTAGTAGGGGTGTTTCTATGATGGGTGTTTGTTATATGAAAGTCTTGATTCATAATGCGTATCAACTGTTCGACGAAATGCCTGAGACAAAACTATTGATCTGGGTTTTGTTAAAAATTAAACTTTATTTCTCTGTGAATATTTGGAGGATGCTCTATATTGGTGTTATTGTGTTTGCTGTTTATTATTATTATTTTTTAATAATTTGGTAGATTGATAAGTTTAGTCCTTTGCTTATCCTTAATAACAACTAGGAGTAGGACCGGCAAACGGGGTCGGGTTGGGTGGGTCAGAACGGGTTAGGGTCGATTCATAAAAGGGTTTATTGCTGGTTACGTGGGTTCATGTGTCGGTTACGTGTGTTTAAATGCCAGTTGCACGCGTTCTCGTGCCGTTTACGTGTACCGAACCGAGAATGCGTGTCTGGCGCTACGTAACGTGCATAACTCGCATTTGTATGCACTTAACTTAGCGCTTGATGCGTAACTGGCTCTGCATGAGTAACCACCAGTTACTCGTGTTCAAGCACTGGTGCGGCGTTTGTTACGCGTCGTTAATGTCGGTTATGCGCATTCCGACGCCTGTTAGGTGTCTGATGAAGCGTTACACACGTACCAGCACCGGGTTGTGCGTGCACCCAATTTAGGGATGAGCAAATGGTACCAGGTACAAGTACCGAAATGGGCATTTCGATACCAGTACCTGTATCATGTTTTTAAGAAGTTCAGGGTCGGTACTGGTATATACCAATTTTTTTCCTACTGTACTAGTACTGAACCAAGGATTTTTGGTAACGGTACCAACTTTTCAAGAAAATCGGGATCGGTACCGGTATGGTACCAATCTCCTACTTATTCTGATCCGTTTGTAAAATAACACCAACCCAATCTGACCCATCACATTAGAAAGGGTTGTCTCAATCAACCCACTTGGACCTGTTCTATGAGAAACATCCACCCATATCAACCCAAAATTTTTAAAAAGCGACCCGTATCTACCCAATTTTGTGATGATGGTCAAAATTTTTAGGCCTAACCAGGAGCTGTAAATCTATATTGAAATTGGTTTCTTTATCCGTTAATCTAGGTACACTTGTTGGAAGACAAAAGGTTAAAGAAAGATGAGTTTGTTTCAGCAATGGGCCTTCTTAGTAAAAGAAGCACTAGACAAAAGCTTTCTAGTTGCCAAATTCTTCTGTGCAGTTCATGTCACCAATACCTACCTCGGCTCAACCGCTGTGGTAAAAAAAACTAAAAAGCAATCTTTACATCTTATATTATCTTTTTATCAAAGTCCACTAATCAGCTACCTGCAGGTCTATGGTCCTAGTATGCTCCCTACCTTTAGCCTTAATAACGATCTCGTCTTGCTAGAAAGAATCTCAACCCGCAATGGTAAAGCCGGTACCGGTGATGTGGTCGTACTCCAATCTCCTGAAAATCCAAGAAAGTTTGTCACCAAAAGGATCACTGGAATGGAAGGTGACAAAATTACCTACATTGTGGATCCCAAAAATAGTGATAAAACCGAGACCGTTATTGTATGATGATTGATCTACAATGTTTATCTTTTACTATTTCAGTATTTTGAGTGTGAATTTGTGTGATTAACACCTAACTGTTGATGGGTTAATATTGTGATATGTAGGTTCCGAAGGGGCATGTATGGGTTCAAGGAGATAATGTTTATAATTCTTATGATTCGAGGAACTTTGGACCGGTTCCTTATGGGCTGCTTAAAGGGAAGATTTTTTGGAAGGTAAGTTTCTCATCATTTGGATCATATCATATTACATCTGATTTTATAACTGTTAGGTAATTAAATTTAGTTAGGCTTGAGAGTGTATATATAAATGTATACAGATATGGCCCACTAGTGCATTTGGGTCAATTGGGAGGAGACCAGAAACTGTTGACCCGGCCCTTAAGGTACATTCTTTACACGACATTTTACTTAGTTTATATGTTTTCTCGGATGTTTCTTATCATATAAGAAGGTGATTGTATTGTCTTCTAGTTATGTTTTTTTGTTGAAATTTTGGTCATATTTGTTTTGGTCACAGGATTTGGAGCAGGCAAACCAGTCATGATAAAACAGTAGAGTTGTGAGTTTATCATGCCTTTAATACTGAGAATCCTTTGAAGGGTTATTTTTCTGATATTTTTTTTACTAATAATTGGAACATGTATACCAACTGTTAAATTTAGGAATAATATTTGTCCTAGTAAAGTTTTGCTGTTTTATCATATGATATGGATTTGTTTGTTTTCTTAGTATCTTCAGTTTCATGTTCAGTAACACAAGACAGGTTGAATACTATGCCAACGAAGAACGTCTTTATATAAATCAGATATCAAAACAAAAATCTGAATTTATAGAACCGTGTTTGTAACCAAGTTAAAAAGTTTTAAAATATTAACTTGCAAAATAAAATACCCTTTCAGGTTAAATAATTTCGTAACCGATTTTCAAGTTCGTGTCATGTTGAGTTTCATGTCAAGCTTGCTACTAAAATAATCCATCATTTTCTGATTATTAAAAAACAATATAAGAAGTTACTGAGGTTGCCTTTTGATAACAACGGTTGTATCATGATATTTTTTTATCAGGTATTTGCTTCATGAAAAATGTAAATTAATATTGTTTATTTGAGAGAGATTAAATAGTGAGTCTCGTTGTGTAAACATGCCGAATGAACATGAACAAGGGCATTCTCGCGTTCGTTCATTTCACTTTAAGCAAACATAAACATTTAACCAAACAAATATTTGTGCCCATGTTCGTTCGTTTAAGAATTAACATGTTCGTGTTCGTATACGTTCGTTCATTTAAATTCTAAACGAACAATTCATGAACATACATAAGCGAACATACTAAATGAACACAATTGAATAAATATAAAACATTGAGTAGATGCTTCATCCAAAGTTTCATCCAAAAACGAGCATAAACGGACATAATTAAACAAACGAATCATGTGTTCATGTTATTTCGTTTAATTAAATGAACACAACCTTTTTTTTTTCATGTTCATTCATTTAATTAGCAGTTCTTAAATGAATGCGAGGGTTTGTTTGTTTCGGTAATTAGCCGTTCTTAATACGGATGAGCAAATGATCCCGAGTATTGATACTGAAACGAACATTTCAATATCGGTACCATGTGTTTTAGAAAAATTGGATCCTAATCCTACCCCCAACCCGACCCGACTCCCACTCCCTACTCTCCTCTTCGTCCCTTGTAAACGTCTTCTTTGATCGGAGGTTCGATTCGCTGGTTATTCACTTCTCAGGTATGTCAGTCTGTCAAATTACCTGCTTTGTTTGTACACTTCCAATTGCAATTCGAAACTAGGGTTTTATAATTATACATCTTATTTGGCAATTCAAATTTATACACATTAACATATTTCTTAACTTCTATTAATCAACCTAATTTTATTCTTTTATTAGGGCTAAGAAGATGCAGTGGTTCATATTATTTACTTCAGTAGCTGTTATATGGCTGGCTTCACTCTGCAAATTCATCCTTCATGCATTATCATTTTACTCCTACCAATCTTCCTTCTTAAGCAACACTGGTCAGTTTAATAACTGTTTTCCCATATGCATATATATGCTATTATAACATTTAATTTTTCATACTTATATATATTAGCCACTTTAATAACTGTTGTTTTCTGAATCTATCAGCTGGATCAAAGACAAATGTCCTGCTAGTCATCGCCCATCCCGATGATGAATCCATGTATGGTTACTTGGTTGGAAGTGCAATGTTGTAGAAATCGCTAGTCGGCACGATTAATCGGGATAAATAGGAATTAGTCGGGATTGGAATTTATATGTAAATTTTCAAATATACTTACATTGTTGTAAAAATCGTTGGTCGCTAGTCGGGCGGTGGGGTGGGGACTAGCGATTAATCGGATCGGACTATAATGTATAATTTTCAGTTTTATATATACACGCACACATTTTTCTATGTAATTTTCAGTTTTATACATACACAAACACATTTTGGCCGGAAATTGGTTGGAATCTTGCTGGAAACCGCTGACTTTTGCTGGAATCTCTCCAGAAACCGCTGATTTTGGCCAGAACCTCATCAGTAAGATTTGACCATTAAACGATTAATTGGCCGATTAGCCCAAAATTAATCAATGAAGTGGGGACTAGCGATTTATCTGGGAATAATCGGTGCCTAGTCGGGATTTTTGCAACACTGATACTTATATAATCCCAATTTTATGTATAAAATTTTTAGTTTTGACCGACTTTGAACAAATAGGGATTAATTGGAAACAAGTCGGTGGGGTAATGACTAGCGATTAATCGGCGCCTGGTCGGGTTTTTTGCAGCACTGGTTAGAAGTTAGAACCCTAATATTTTTTATTTCAGGAAAATGTTATTAACTTTATGGTATTGAACTATATTATTTGCAGGTTCTTTTCACCAACAATCAGTTTACTGACTTCAAGAGGGCATAATGTGCACATTTTGTGCATGTCAACAGGTAATATGTCGTGTAACTATTATGAGTTGTCAATGTGACATGCATTTGCAGGTAACTATTATGATGTTGTATGTTGTTAATTGGTTTGCAGGTAATGCGGATAATATGGGAGATGTTAGAAAAGAAGAGCTTTACAGAGCTTCTGCTATCCTCAAGGTGATATATTATGTTACACAATATTATGTATATGTTTAATTTTGTTATTTATGATAGTTACTTGATCATATAGGTTCCTATTCAACAAGTCACAGTAATGGATCATCCAGATTTTCAGGTTTATTTCTTTCTCTACTAATAAGTAATATTAATCTTTTTATTTTTATTTTGTGTCTATGAATAATATATTAATATTTATTTGAATTTATCTTCAGGATGGTTTTGGGAAAATATGGAATACGAGTTTGCTATCAAAGATTGTTGAGAAGAAAATTAATGATCACGCGATTGACATTGTAAGTTCCGATCTCACTAATTTTGCACATTTCACGTTTAATAACATATAAACGTTAACCTTATACAATTTCATCATCATCATCATCATCATCATCATCGTACTCAGTATATCCCACCAATAGCAAAGCTATAGTAGGGTCTGAGGAGGGTAAGATGTAGACAGCCTTACCTCTACCCCATAAGGATAGAGAGGCTGCTTCCGGTGAGACCCCCGGCTCGATAGTAGTTTTGCATCAAGCCTTGGACATAAGGCACATAGCACTCAATCATTGGGACACCGGCTGATCGGTGCATGTACCCTTGTCTTTCGGCTATCAACGCCACTACATGACGCCTGATTAACCGTCCGTCACTTTTAACGTTATTTTCACGAGATTAGTAAAATAACGTCAAAATTAGTGCAATTTCACTTTTGCCCACCCGAGGGTTCACACATATATACATCATATGTGCGCACCGCAAGCAGGGCTATAACCTTATACAATTTGTTGCAGATAATTACTTTTGATAAATATGGTGTATCAGGTCACTGTAATCACCGTGATGTACACCATGGTGTGCGGTAAGTGTCATTGTTGTATAAAACTTTTCTGCAAATTTAAATTAGTAGTTAAGAAAGTATTATATAAATAACTGGCCTCCTTTTATTGTATTAGAAGGTTTATGCTTGATACTGCACAACAAGATATTGAAGCATGGGAGCTGGTATATTTTTCTTTCCCATTTTTTTAATGGTTGACTTTCTCTTATGTTTGACTTTTCGGTAGTCAACATGCCATTTGTGTTTCGTCAGGTGAGTACTAACATAATCCGCAAGTACAGCGGGCCAGTTGATATATGGATTTCTTTATGGAGTGCTCAAAGTTCGTTAAACGGACAAATGCATTGTGTGCTAAATGAACATCCACGTCGCAGTTATGCTGCGATGTCACAACACTTGAGTCAATGGGTATGGTATGTATCGTAATTTGACACTTGGGTTATTATTCTATCTTGTCCAAATTTTACTGACATTTGTGCATGTTTTCAGGTTTAGAAAGCTTTTTGTATCATTTTCAAGTTATACATATGTAAACACTTTGAGGAAGATTAACAAATAGGCAACCGGGAAGATATTTGCAGTCGACTATTAGTAGTTTTAAATTTTTGTGTACTGTTTTTTAAAGTTTATTGATGTTGATAATCAATCTTTTGGAGGTTTGCATCATCATACCAGGGTTTTGTTTCTTTTACACCCACTCATGAATTGTATAAAATATTTTGATTAATATAGCATCTGGTTTATGTGTTATGTTACCCAACAGCATTGGACATGGTTTTTCTATTTGAAACCATGTGTTAACAGTTGCTTCATTCAATTTATTTTCAAAACATTGATTTTATCATTTTGATATTGTAAATGAACACAAAACGAATGTCTTATAACTTGTTTTCATGGATTATGGCTTTGTGAGGGATCAAAACTAGAGTTGCTAAAAACAAGTTTGCAATAAAGCTCGCTTGAAATCACATTGGTTCGATTTGTAAACGAGCCGATCCCGAGCCAAGGTAAGCTCTCGTTTTCTTGTTGACTCGCTTGCTTAAATTAAAGCACAAGTTTTAACACAACCCTAATTTATACAAAAAAAAATATTACAAACACATACAAATCAATAAGTGTTAACAATACAAACTTTGAAAAATAAAATTAAACGAGCTGACTCAAGGAACTACATGCTAACTTTAGTTTTTTGGTGAGTCAAACTCGAGCTCAACATTTTAGTTCGTTAACACAAACGAGCTAATTCACCTTGCTTCTTGTTGTAAATAAGTTAACCTTTGCTTGCTTGGTCTGTAAAGGAGCAAAGCCCACCATGGTTTGGGTTTTACACTACGGGTGTGAACGAGCTCAGCTTGTGAGTTGTTTCTTCAAGCTCGACTTGTTTGTTATCTACTAGTAAGTGCCTATAAGTTTTTAATTATTTTCATGAATTTTTAGAAAAAACCTTAAACGAGCCTTATATCACGGGGTTACCTCTCAGATTTCGTGTTATGCCCAAAGGCTAGCCAATTGGTCCGCTCGTGATCAGGGTCTGCTGGCTTCGTCCTGCCTTGGACTCATCAGGCGAGCGGCAACAACTCGCTACCAGCTATGCGTTCGTCGTGCAAGCACGACTAGGCATGCACGCCTCCTTTCCCGCTGAGGGCGTGCCCGATGAAGTCCGGGACGAGCCAACAAACCCAAGCATTTCAACACAAATTAAGCTTCTCGATCTTCAAATATTGGTCCGTGACACTAAGGATAAGCTCAGTACCGACCGAAAATTCCAATACCGGAAATTGTAAATTCTTGGTACTGGTACTGAAATATTCGGTTCGGTACCAGTATGGTACTGGTACCGGGATAGTACCGGTACCGGAGGTAAAAATTCGGGAAATACCGGTACTGTACTCAAAACTTTGGTACTGATTCGGTACCGATATCGGTACCGATTTCGATACTGATACCGAATTTGCTCATCCCTATGTGACACTTAGCTCGGCTTGAGCTAGTGTTGTACTGTACGAGACAAAGCTCGGCTCTAGCTTGAGTGTGCTATGTAAATTAATACATAAAAGTTCAATAAAGAAAAAGATAAATAAAACAGGCTCGAGCTGATGCTCATTAACTAAACTAAACGAAATTTATTTGTGGCTTTGTTAAGCTCATTTCGAGTTTTTATATCAATCCGAGCTGATTACATATGCTTGAAGTTGAGGTTTATCGTGGCAGACGCAGACACCTTCCATTCCATCCATGGCGAAGATACCTTCTTCATCTTCCGCAACTGCTGAGTCTCCTACAACAACACCTCACACTCACAGGCACCTTCCATTCCATCCACAATGTACATTGGAGAAGAAATAGAACCGGAACACAAATGTGGATTTTTGTTAATATCGGTTTCTGTTGCTATCGGTTTAATGAAACCAATAAAATATATTGTAATGGTTTCTTCGGAATTAAACACGCATTTGCTTCATAGATCATAGCCTGTCACATGCTCGTATATGTGCTCCTACTGTCAATACCATGTGGACATAAACAATGCTAACACACGCAAGTAGTGTAGTAGTGGTGCATTGTTCTTTGTTCATTTCAAGTTTCCTTTCACATGTAAAGGCTATATAACGTTGTTCATATGTGATGGTAGTTCAGAGAAATCAATGCGGCTCTCTGTTGAGTAGAGTTGTTTATATACCTCCCACCATGCTGATCTGAGTATGCATTTAATGTTGGTCTACTGATCAAGATCTGTCTTTTTACAAAATGATGAACATTAAATGCCTTAGCATGCTGTTAGGGCATTCTTGGTCGAGATTGTAGTTTGGTCCTGATCTTGTGGTGGAGCCAGGCTATAGGCTATACATCCGGGAGACTGGACCCGGTTTGTTCATTCTTCTCATCTTTTATTTGCAGCTAGTCCTTTCAATTAAGTCATGAGCTCAAAGGCTAGAACCCGCTCTAGACATGTTTTATCTTATTAATCTAGCTTTGCCTCTTTATATCTTCTTGTCTCCTTTCATCTGGTCCTGAATTAATTGGGGGGGGGGGGGGGGGGGGTATACTGTCTGTTCCTATTTAGATAGTTTGATATTCGACATTCCAGGCTTCTAGCATTGGCTGGGTGGTAAAGGCGATGATTCGTACATTGACAGGTAGAATTTTCACTTGGTGTAATTTAGTAGGATATATGAGTGTGAGTCGCTGGTAGAAAAGAATAAACATAGTTGATATTCAACTATTTATTTATTTATTTATTTATTTATTTTGTTTTGCCAAAAGAGTAAATAAAATGATTTGGAATATTATAGCGAGATCTTAATTTAAAGATTATACAGGTATTTTAAAAGTCTTGTTGTTAAAAGTATACTAGCCCACTAAGGTTTGTGGTTGAATAATTTGTGACAATGATTCCAATTATATTTTTCTATCATGAAAAGGTTTGTGGTTGAATAATTTGAGACAATGATTCCAATAAAAAATTTTTATAACGAAACTAACTAAAGAACTAGTCGACTACCAGACTTATACTAAACCTACTGGACAAATGCGGCTTAGATTATAAAGGGAATAAGCTAGGTATGTATGAAGTTACAGAACCCGAAAGTAATAAGCCAAGACATCTTAATGGAACTCTTTCATTGAGCCATAGGCGTTTTGGGTAATCCAAATTTGCCATGACTCAAATTTGGATTTACTCTCTAGTCTATATTTTGAATATTACCGAATTTTCATGTCAACTCCATGCACTAGTGGTAATCAGACGTACCTATCTACGAATGAGTTAAAACATGTTATAAAATGGAGTTATGCAGTGTTCAAACCGATTACTCAAAAGAGTACTCTACAACATAGCAACCACAAGAACCATAGAAATCTTCATCATCTCATGTCAAATATAAAGACTTAAAACTCCAGAAATACAAATTTGAAACATCAAAGCAGTCATGAAACAGCACAGTTTCATGATAAGAACGATACTAGACAAATTAAATGCAACACACTAGAAGAAACACGCCACAAAAGACACAACGGCTGCAAGCACAGCTGGCACTTGCAACGCCATTCCAGCGCTCTCCATTGATGGGGAAGGTGCCGGGGCGGCCCCAAGCTCCTGAGCCATGGTTCCACAACTGGTCAAGACCATGAGGACCATGATTGTAATGGTGAGAGAAGTGGCTAGCTTAATGGTTTCCATTTGTTAAGAGTGTTATATTAAGTTGTAGCTAGAGATTAGAAAGATTAGTTTTGAGTAGTTTGTGTGAGTGAGATTAATGGGCTTTATAGATCGAGGTGGTTTAGTGGGGATTAAGAGAGGAATCTAACAGCTAATCATCTAGTTAATATTGTTTTTAAAGCAAAGGCATAATCATTTGACAGTGAGTGGTTGTCTAATGCAAACTGTTAAAACTATCCGTATTCCATTTGGCCATTGTTTTCCAGACTGGACAATTTGTTACACCCTGATTATATAAGTAAATTAATAAAATACTCTAGAATATTATTAAAATGAAACAAGAATGATAAGAAAAGCTTAGTAGAAGTAACTATCCCACACTAAACAAATATAGAAAAAACCCAACACGACTCTATATTAGAGTCAAAATAACTTCCAAAAATTAATCTTTTAACTTTTTTTTTAATACTAGATTATATATATGTTTTTTTGGTTTAATGTGGAAATATTATTCACAAACTTAATATATGGTTTTCTCAAATTTGATTTTTATCTAAACGTTTGTTACAACATATCTAGCCTTTTTGCTCCTGCTTTGTGTGTTGCATAACGTTTTACAACTCCGTCCAAGAGATGCGAAACTTGTCATGATTACACGTTAGCTCAATCGTTCATTTTAAAGGTTGTTTTACTTTCCTTTTATGTTGTTGGAATGACTTCAATAATGTGAGCCATGTGGGCAGTATTATTCATGTTAGTGAATTGTGAGGATATGCATACTAAGAATGAGGTGTGTTATCATATATATACCATATGTATACCTTTAATGCTTGTGAATAATATTTCCACATTAATGTAATAAATTACAATGACGCTTTCAATAGTTTGCTATAAAAACTTCAATATCTATTGCTGTGGGACCTATGTAGTCTCATTTTGTTTAAACATATATACTGCAAATGCATCAATGCTAGCAACGAACGAGAATTAAAAGGTGGAATTACGTAGTGGTTGGATTAGGTGAAAATTTGCGACATGATTCGAAACATGACAAGAAAATAGTTAAAGTTTTGGGTTGTCGCATCTAGCCCTTTAATAGTGTTCGGTTGACATGTTTAATCAAATGGGCCGTGTTCAGGGGGCGTATTTAACCCGTTTAATCAATAGGTCGACCCGTTAACCCAAAAATTTGCTCGTGTACCCAATCTTTTACAACCCATTAACCTGATTAGTGATTAACACGTTTACAACATGATTACCACTTGTCAATCCGTTTGACACGTTTAAATATATAGGATAACTATATGTCGTGTTCGGACGTGTCTGCTTAGGGTTGGTATTTTACTATTTTATACATCAATAAAAGTATGGGGGTGTGTTCGTGTTTAGGTTCACACCCCTAGGTTGGATCGTCACATGTAAACACTGGCCTCTTGGCAGTAAGAGTTTTCTTACCCGTCTAAATATCCTTCCGTACGTAGGCACGGCAGGCTCAACGATACTGGCCAGACCTAAAGCAAGTATTCTCATTAACGGGATTGCAAAGTACCCTTAAAAGTTGTTTTTCACTTTTCATTGGTAGGGAGTTGACTCCTTTCTGAAAACCAAATATTTCTTTCATCATAATGTTTTCCCATGTATATATTTGGTTTACAATAATGGTAGTAATATAATTAAACAAGTTTTTATACATCAAAACTGAAGTGAAATACCCCATTCCCTCTGTACAATATTGCAATATATATAAGATCATTCAACGTTCACCTCAAGTTCCATATATATTATATATACAACCTTTACACTTATATATATAAATATATGCAAACACGATATGCGTTCATTAGGCTTAACAACCGGATTTTGATTGTATTGATATTTGATATAAGTTCAATTGTGGACGTTGGATAAGTAGTGACATGCAAACTATCCATCATCGTCATTGTTCAACAAAAATCATAAAATCTTCATCATCTCATATTCAAATGGAACTTTGGTTACAAATGTAGAATTAAACTCAAGTTTGAAACAACAAAAGTAGTCATGAAATTGAAGAGCATAGTTTTAAGATAGGAAAGATACTATAGATAAATTAAATGCAACACATTAGAAGAAATAAGTCGCGAAAGACACAAAGACTGCGAGTAAAGCTGGCACTTGCAACGCCATTCCAGCGCTCTCCATTGATGGGGAAGGTGCTGGTGCGGCCACAAGCTCCTGAGCCGTGGCTCCATATCTAGTCAGGACCATGAGTGTAATGGTGAGAGTAGTGGCTAGCTTGATGGTTTCCATTTTGGTAAGTGTTATATTAAGTTGTAGAGATTAGAAAGATTAGTTTGAGTAGTTTGTGTGAGTGAGATTAGTGGGTTTTATAGAGGTGGTTTAGTGGGGATTAAGAGAGGAATCTAACAGCTAATAAATCACATGGGTACTATTGTATTTAAAGCAAAGGTATAATCATTTGACAGTAAAGTGAACACCAAAGCATACTCTTTAATAATACTCTTTATAAATCAAATCCATTTGGCTATTGCATGCTATTTTCTTCAATTTTATAAATTATGAATCAACTCTAACTTGAGTCAGATGAATAAGAATTTTCTTTAAAATTTGTTTTCGACAAAATACCCTACTAACAAGGGGAAATGTGTAAATAGTAGCTTGTGGCGGGAAACTGGCCTTCAAAGAGTTTTTAACATAAAACCAGTGAAATGTGGATTTGAACATGAAACCTAAAAACGTCCTTAATTAAACGATGATCACTAGCGGTGGATTCAGAAATTTTTTCAGGTGGTGTACTAGCTTTAAACGCTTCAATTTCATGGAACCAGGTATAAAAATTTCGGGCATGTTCGTCTGTTCGGGTAGGTTCATCACACAATAATGCTTTACCACTGGTTTAATTTGCTAATTATAATATAAAATTTAACAAATAATTTTACAATTAACAATATCAAGAACAATTAAAAATTATTCTAAACTCACTGTCACGGTTGGAGGATTCAAGAAAGAGTAGCAGCTAGCAACGCTGGAGGAAGGCGATAGGAGAAAAGCACGAACTTGCGACTGGCGGCGGTGGTCTGTGATCGACCGGATGTCCAGACTACCGGAGGAAGGAGGTGTGGCGCCTGCGTAATCGTGGTGGGGTAGGGAGAAAGACAGAGAGAGGCGTTTGTAGTTGTATCTTTGTTTAAAAGTTTTGGTTTACGAAACTCTAAAAGAGTGCATAATTTTTTTAAAAAAAATAGTGTTAAACGGATTCGAACATGTGACATTCAGTTAACAAACTCAGAGAGGTTATCCACTTGACTAGCAACTTAAATTCTAATCAAAATGGTTCCATTTTAATTTATTAGATGGTTCACTCTATTATTTTCTATATACCAATTAGGGGTGTCAATTCCTGGCACGACTTGAAATCCGACACGAAAAAATACAATTTTGGGTCGCTGACACGACCCGTTTGCTTAAATAGGTCAACCCAAACGCAACATGTTTAAAAAACAGGTCAACCCCTTGTTAAAAAGTGGGTCGACCTGTTAACCCATTTAACAATTTTAGAGAAGTTAATATTTTAATTTTAGAGATAAGATATTTTAAATTTTAAAATTAAATACTTAGTTATTAATTTTTAATATATCAATTAACTTTTAAAAGTAAAATATTTTGTTTTTACACTACTTTTATCTACTTTTTACTTTTAATAATTTCATTTTATTAGTTCTAACCATATATTCTCTGGTTAATATTTCATTATTTAATTCTTATCTTGAGCTAAATATGTGAACCTAAGTTTGTTAATTGAGAATGAGAGATATACACGAAAATAATTAGATTATCACAAATTATTAGGGGTGTAATCGGACTGAACTGGACCGAACGAGAGCATGTCCATGTTCATCCGTTAAGCTTTTGACGGACAACGGACGGTTCACGAACACTCTACCGAACAAAAGTTTATGTTCGTGCCCGTTCATTAAGAAATTGAGTTTGTCCGTGTTCATCAGTTAATATTGTCAACGGACGTTAACGGATAACAATGGACAAACGGACACTAATGGACAAACGGACATGCGAACCTTAATGGACAGCGGACACAAATGGACATTAATGGACAAACATAAACGGTTACATATTAATTTCAAACATAAATCCAAACAACTTCATCTACAAATTTGTAGTTACACCATATAACATTCAAATATATTTAACACTTAATATATTAACATAAAGTAGATCACTATAAGAGACATCAAGCATATGTAGTAATACAAAAGTGTGATCAATAACACTAAAAATTCCACAATTAAATTAAAATACTGGATGGATCTAAACACTTACGATACCGGACAGACGTTACCAGACGTACATTATCGTACGCAATCGGACGAACGCTACCTGACGTTCACGAACACTATCTAACGGACTTGGTCCTTGTCCGTGTTCGTCCATTAAGCTTACTGAACGAAATTTTTTTTCATGTCTGGTTCGTTTATTAAAAGGACGGACATAAACGAACTTCTTGCAGAATGGACGACCGGACGTCTGCCAGACGTTCGGTTTGCTTACAACCCTATTCAAATTATTAACAAGTTATATATGAATAAGAGTAATTAATTGTTTAGTTTATTACTTAGTCAATAGATGTTACTCATATTTGTCTATGAACGTAAAATGGGTTGACCCGAAACACATCCCGAATATGACATGAATTTAAATGAGTCAACACGACACAACACGAATAAAAATATGGGTTAGGTTAGGGTTGAAGAATCTCAACACGCTAACCCGCCAACCCGAAACCCATCAACTCATTAACACGTCAACTCGATACGATTGACACCCCTAATAACAATACACTATTATTTCGAAACTCGGGTGAGAAACCACCCATTAAAGAGGATGATTCGCCCATGATGACCACTACGTCACGATGTACTAAGTTTATTACTGCTGCCGGATCAACTTGTTTATCTTAACAAGTTAAAGTTTTGAGCTTGAGCTAACTCCCTTAAATTTAAATCAATTAATATTTAATACTACACATGACCTATTGGTCTTGTTCTAGTGATATAGTGTCCCTTTTACAATTGTTAGGTAGTATGTTCAAATCCTTGCAAATACAAAGTAAATGTAAAATTTAGGTGTTAAAGAAAATTTTCCTTCAAAAAGTATTTAATATTTATTTTTATACTTTTAAGTAAAAAACAGTTATTAAAATTAATAATTGGACGGGTAATTTTAATTGAGCTCATAAACGATAATCTTGTACAGACTTATCCACGAAAGAAATTTTGGTTATAACTTATAAAAAATAAAATTTGTGCTTGACTTAAAGAGCCAAAACGACCTAACCAACCAATGAGCGAGCTTAATCAACTTAGCTCAAGCTCGACTTGCTTAAATCCAAGCCAGCTTGGCTTCACTCGTTTAAAAACTAGTCGGTTTCATGTGGTCCATTAATTAATTAAGTTATTAAAATTAATGTGGTCCACGATGTACCCATCAGATTTTTGAACAGCCTAATTGCTGTGAACATACTTTTTTATACCAAATGTTCGGTCTTCGGAAAAAAATGACTTCAGTTATGAACCAACAAATCAGATTATTGTGTGTTAAATCGAAAAATATCATCACTACACTTTAGATTAAAGAATTATTTCAATGGTTTTTTTGTTACTATTATTATTCTGTTTCCTGTTCTTCTTTTCTCATTATTGAAAGCCACCTTCGATAATGAGAGCCATGTGAGTGTTTATCAAATTATTAATGTTTTGAATTGAGATATCAACGAAATAAATAATGTTTTTGAGGACATAGATATAATTACTAAGAATGAGAAGGTGCATTATTTGGGGATCTTTGTTGGATATGTATAAGGACACTAATTAACGGAGATATTTGTGGTTCATATTAATGTCTGAAGAGGTTGGGAAGGAGCAAATAAGATTGATGCCTTATGTTTTTGTAGTTGGAATCCTAGTGCATAGTTTATGTAGAGCTGGATCATATCTCGATACAAATGGAGGAAATAACATTTGTATTGAATATATTTACACTAATAATATGCTAGTTGTCCCGGTGACTAAATATCTACCACCCAAATATTTTCAAGAACTTGTAACGAGAATGGACATTAGTAGAGACCTTGTATGATAGCATATTGTATGTATAAATAAGTGTTACAAATTTCCATAACTATTTAATTTGTCTATAAATAATGTTTATATGCACCTTATGATCTATAGACAAATTTGTACAAACAATTAAGTATGGTATATTCTTGGTTTTGATGCTGGACAGTTGCTGTCTAGTCAAAAACAATTATAATCAAGTCTTAATCACTTAAAGCAAGCTAGTGTAAGTAGGGTGTCGAACCACAAGAAGTATGTGGTCAATGTAACTGACGGGTGGTCCGTTGGACGAGCCTTAAGTGCTAAAAAAACATTAGATATCATATATTTAATCAGTTTATTGTGTGGAATTTGATAACTATGGTGAAATGTTATTTCAGGTACAAAAGGCGTAAAAGAAGTGGAAAGGATGTGTTGGAATGAAGCTAGCCGAAAAGGGGAGCTCGGGCGACGGAAGAAGGATGTTTTCTAAGGAAATCATAATTTTATCAAGATCTCCACCATAGCTTAAGGTAGCCACCGTAAGCTACGGTGGCCTCTGAAGCAGAATCTGCCAGCGTAAGGCAGATAAATCCCACCGTAGAAAAAATATAAGCCACCGTAAGCTATGATGGGCCATCGTAGCTTACGGTGGGCCTGACGCAAGAATTGTAACTGCACTTTAAAAGTAATTTTTGGACAACTTTTTAGATTATCTTTTTCATATATTTTAGTTGGAGACGACCTGACATCGAATTTGAGGTTCCAAAACAATATTTGGTTGTGTAATCATTGGATATCGGTTGTTGAAAACATATGAACACTATAATCAAAGGGATGATGAACCAAATTATGCTTGGTTAAGTTTTCTTGTGTTTTCCCTCGGATTGTAAGGTTTCATTTGAATGTTTATGTGATTACTGAGATAGTAGTTTAATCTTTATGATTTCATTGCTATGGTGTTTATGTATTGACTGATAAATTGTTAGTTTGTTGATTTCTTTTTCTAAACCATCAGTTCTTGGTGCCATAGGCAATTAAGATTAATCGGGAGGGATTCGGGGTTGGATAAATTAATTGATCAAAGGGTGGTCACCTTGCGTTTTATAATCCGTACTTAGTCCACATTTATCACAATCAATCGCATAATTACGAACTATGTTTTTATAGTTCATCTCTGATTAAACCTTTATATTAACATTCATAGAAACCTGAAACCGATGGAGAGCATATCCTCTCGTATTTGATTTAAAAACTTGTTAAGTGCTTTTAGTTCTTTTTAGTTAATCAAACCAAACAATCAAATCATTGAGTTTATTTCTGCATTTAGTTACTTTACAAAGCTACTTGGTAACACATTTTCCACAAATTCCATGTGTTCAATACCCACTTACTGCTATCTATTTAGTGTAATTGGTTTATATTTGAGTGAGTCTACGACCTCACATCAGTAACAGGTAGCCAATTTCTAATTATGAAGTCACAGATGAGTGCTGATCACACTAGCAAAATATTTAGTTTAATATCAAACAAGTAAATAAAGCAAGTTTCAATCAATACATAAGACAAATCACACCCGGGTTTTAAGCAAGTAAATTAACAGTAATCCCATGTCACTTAACACATTAATTATCAATGATCAAATCGGATTGACTAACTAGGCACACCTTAGGCATCAAAAATCGCTAACACATGGCACTAGTTATCAAACAGTCAATGCCAGTGTGACCAAACTAAGGGCAATTCTATGTTTTATCATATTCAACTAGTAAAAGCAACCCTATAAACAATTATCATAGCAGCTAGCAAAATAATCGTTCTGATCGAAATAAACCTGAACCGACTGAGTGCAGATTAATACTTATAGCTTAATCAAAGATAATTACAAATCATTCCTTCTTAAACACATTAAAAAAATGAAAAATACAATACTCTACATCCCGTGTAACAACTCAGATTTTAATCTATTATTTTATTAACTATGACCCGACCATTTTTATAGTCGGGAAATTTTAATAGCAAAATATCGCGATTATCAAATTATTATTATATTATATTATATTATATTATATTATATTATATTATATTATATTATATTATATTATATTATATTATATTATATTATATTATATTATATTATATTATATTATATTATATTATCTTCTGTTTATTATATTTACTTAATATACATAATTAGCTTTCAAACATACACAAATTTAACCTTAAACTATAGTTTAACCTTGTTGTGTTCCCATCTTTATACTCTAGGGTCTAATCTGTAATATATATAAATATTGTTATAATATATATCTTATACCCAGATTCAAACCCATACCCGCGACCCAATTTGATTACCCATATACCCGTTCATCAACTTGAACCACAATTCTAGTAACAAATTAGGTAATTGAATCATGGTTGTTATTCTCCTTGCCAAAACGACCCCCAACGACGTTCTTAATTTTGTTAAATCGATCATACATATACGTATTTCTTATTATAACGAAACGACATAAACCTGTTCATGAAAACACTATGTAACGACCGCCAAAATTCAATTAAACCTTGTTACACCATCATCTTCACATCGCAATCAAAAACCCTAAGTCTAATTGCAATATGACAGCTCGTATAATTCAGTTTGGTTCGTGCTCTTGGCCGAAAGTCTATGTTTGTAATTTATCAGCAATTCGTAACAAAAACTTGTAATTCATACATGCTGCTAGTTCATTTTGATCAGTATTGTATTAACCCTAGCCTTAATTAAGCAAACATCTAACATATTGTTCAATTGAGTTTTCTAGGGTTTATAATAATATGTGTTTAACATTTACTGTATTAAACTATTTGTTTTCATTTGGTTACCAGTTGACCTCCCCAGTTCAGCTGGTTCGGGTGTGTGGTTAATAGTTGAGCCGGCTATGGGCGCGGGTTCCAGCCCCTTGGACGCGGCTTTTGTATTTTATTTTTCTTAATTATGTTTTTATGGATTAAATGAATTTTATTTAATATTAATTAAAAAAACATTATTTTATTAAGCCGGCACCTTAGGATCATGTTCTTGACAATTGTCACACCCTCAAAATCCACTAACGGAGTTTTACCGTCAGAGGGTGTGAACTGGCAGGATCGGAATCATTAGTTATAACCAAACCAAAGAAAAACGTTTAAATGAAAGTAAGTGTGGAAGCGTAAAACCTTAATTCAAAAGTTGGGTCACGCAGGACGACTTAAAACCAAATGTAACTGTTAAAATTAAGTTTGCAGAATAAAAGTGTTTTCATTAATGCATGCTCCTAAACCGCGCGCCCGCCTCGGCTACCTGAGAATAACATACTAAAAGTGTCAACACAAGGTTGGTGAGTTCACAAGTTAAATAAGATAAATCGTTTAGCGTTTTGCGTAACCTCGTTACGGCGTTTCAGTGTTGCGTAACCTCGTTACGACGTTTCAGTGTGTAACCACGTTACAACGTTTGAGTGTGTAACCACGTTACAGCGTTTAAGTGTGTAACCACGTTACAGCGTTTAAGTGTTTTGCATTACCAGATAGTGTTATGTCAAATTATATATCGATAGGTAGCTAATCTATACAACAAGTATCGCCAAGTGGTTCGCGACCGAAGCTGACTGTTTATCAAGTGCCCGTCACCAGGTCCTCCAGACCATGGTAAGTGTTAGCCAAAATTTACACCCACTCAACCTCCAGTTGAGCTTAGCGTCGGGTGGGGTTTGTCAAACCCAGTAGTACTACCCAAAAGTGACTCGCTATTCCAAATATTAACCGGTCCGATGTGTGGGACTTCAAATGTTACGTATGCCGCTTAGCCTTTACAAGTGATATATAATTTATAACAAAATCTTTCATATGCGTTTATCTCAGAAAATATGTTTATCGGAGTATGTTATCTCCCCCAAGTGAAAAACGTTTGAAAACAGTTTAAGAGTGGGGTAAGTGAACTCACTGTTTGCGAAGAATATCCGATCTAGATCACCGAGTGATGCGCGTCGTAGAAAACTCTCTAGCGTTCTAAAATAACAAAGAGATTTTCTAAGTATCGGAATGTTTAACGAGTCTCTAGACTCGGCACATAATACCTATGCACGTAACATGTTTCGTGTTTCGTTTGTGAATCGTGTGTGACTTAAACAAGTAAAATTGTGATACGATACATGAGTGAGCAATTACTTTCGTGTCACGTATTAATAACATACTTATTAGCAATTATTCCCGTAGGGGCATTTTGGTCAACAAACAAAGACTAACTAACCATTATTCCCCATAAGGGCAATTTGGTCAATTCATGGCAATCAACTAGCAACTATTCCCCGCAAGGGTATTTTGGTCAAAATACAACAATTTTATAAAAACTATCATATTTCATGCATTCCTATACAACTCAGCAGCTAGTTTCGTTATGACAGAATTTCTACTTGAAAGATTGCACTAGTTCACCGATCATAACGTCTCAATTAATTCACCAAAAATCACCACAGAAGCATACATATCTTAGGTTTCCAGAACATATTTTATCTTATTTTTATTCCACATATTTTTCTTATGATGACCAAAACATTACAGCAAACTCATATCAGTCAGATTCATGCGCAACAGAATGTTATTTACAATTCCCGTTAAATGAAAAATCCAATAAATGCAAGACCACTTGGGTTTGGTTCCTAACTCAGTGAGTCAACTTCCAGAAGTGGAACCAACCCAATTGGTCTCGTAGTTCATGAGATATAATATTTACAACATAACCTAACAGCAGGTCTAACAGCTCAGCTTTGCATCACGTTTTTGTAAAATCATAAAAGTATACTTCCACTTATCCAAAAATTACGAATTTATACTTTATAGAAACTAGACTCAACCTAGTTTACTGCAGTACCCACAATCTCAATCAATTTTCACGTTTACACTTCGTTACAGTCAGTTAAACATCATATATACGTTCTGTCCAGAATCTGTTCACATCAAAACTCATCATAATAACAATCTATGAACTATCATGCATCCATATAACCCTCTAGACACTATAACTACTATCCATGCATATCAATCACACCATACATACAAGATTAGGGTTTGTGTTTTAATTCAAATCAAGAACACAACAATTAACATGCAATACTATCAAACTAGTTATCAATTCATTATTCAAATAACAACAATCATATTAATCATATGCATGAACAAAATCGGCCAGCTAGGGTTTGTTATTAACCCAACAAACATCAAATTCAATCAACAAGGATGTGAAGGATGATCAAATATACCTTCCTAGTACTTTGTTCTTCAATCAAAGGCTTGAATTGATGGTGTATGTGTGTGTGTTTGTGGACGGCAGCCAAGAGAGAGCAAGGGGGAGGCCGATCGGGTTGTAGGTTAATAAAATAGGTTAGGGTTTGTAGTTAAGGTTATATTTATAGATATACAAGTTACACTCTAGCCCCTAATCTTTCAAGTGTTACATCTCTAGCCTAAACTAGTTGGTTCTTGTTTCTTGTTTAACATTCCACATAACAATCAAGTAACACACATATATCTAACACATAATAATCACATAATTAGTGTTTTGACGTTTGTCGTTTATTTATCAATCGTTCGCGTCAACTCGTTTGCGTTTCGGTGCAAATCCCGAAAGACTACACATGTAGTAAGTGTTAAGCGTCATTTAAACCCTAGTTTAAATGTAATGAAGTGTGCGTTATAGATTCAACGATCTTAAAGTTTGAATTGACGGAGTTGAGTTAACGGGGTTAACCTGAAATTGACGATTGTCACATCATTCCCATGTTAAAGAATTTTCGTCCCGAAAATTTGAGTCAAGTCGTGATGAGAGCCTGAAAAAGTAAGAAAGATTTTCAGTTTGTCATATCATCCCCTAGTAGAAAGAAATTTCGTCCCGAAATTTAGTTCATACCTCCGGTGATGTTTGACGGTTTGCCGGGTTTCGCGGTTTTCGGTGTTTGGTTAGTCCTTCAAAAAGGTGAGGATACTTTTTCATCATGTGATCCTCGCGTTCCCACGTGAACTCCGGTCCACGTCTCGAGTTCCAACGAACCTTAACGATTGGAATTTTGCTGCGTTTGAGCGTTTTGGTTTCCCAATCCAAAACCTCGACTGGTTCCTCAATGAACCGTAACTGTTCATCAACTTGTAGTTCCTCCAACGGGACTACTTGGGTTTCATCAGATAGGCATTTCTTCAAATTTGATACGTGGAATACATCGTGTACGCCACTAAGTTCTGTTGGTAGGTCCAGTCGGTACGCCACCGGACCAATGCGCTCAGTTATCCGGTACGGACCAACATATCGTGGGTTGAGTTTGTTTCGCTTACCAAAGCGAACCACACCTTTCCAAGGTGAGACTTTGTGTAACACCCGATCGTTCACTTGAAATTCGAGAGGTTTTCGGCGCTTGTCGGCGTAACTCTTTTGGCGATCTCGTGCTGCTGCCATGCGATTTCGGATTTGAACAATCTTTTCCAAGGTTTCGAGTATCAGTTCCGGACCAGTGATTTGGCTATCACCCACCTCTGCCCAGCAGAGTGGTGATCGACACTTCCGTCCGTACAGCGCTTCAAACGGCGCTGCCTTAATACTTGCGTGGTAGCTGTTATTATACGAAAACTCTACCAAGGGTAAGTGGGGTTCCCAACTTTTTCCGAAATCTAAGACGCATGCACGCAACATATCCTCCAGGGTCTGAATAGTCCGTTCACTTTGCCCATCCGTTTGAGGTTGGTATGCTGTACTCATATCGAGACGTGTGCCCAGTGCGCTTTGCAGCGACTTCCAAAAGTGTGAGGTAAAACGAGAATCTCGATCGGAAATGATCGAGACAGGCACTCCGTGTCTAGACACCACTTCTTTCATGTATACTCGAGTCAGTCGTTCCATTTTGTCTGGTTCTTTAATCGCTAGGAAGTGTGCCGATTTAGTCAACCGGTCAACGATCACCCAGATGGTATCGCATCCCGTCGGTGTCTTAGGCAAACCCGTAATAAAGTCCATAGAGATGTGTTCCCATTTCCACATTGGGAGTTCCGGTTGTTGCAGAAGGCCAGATGGTTTCTGGTATTCTATCTTGACTCTGGCACAAGTCAAACATTTGCTCACGTAGGTGGCAATGTCGGCTTTCATGTTCGGCCACCAGTAAAGTGCCTTTAAATCATGATACATTTTATCTGAGCCAGGGTGGATAGAATATCGGGACCTGTGAGCTTCGTCCATCACTAGAGTTCTCAATTCTCCGTATCGTGGAACCCAAATCCGGTTCTCAAAATATCGGACCCCGTCCGATCTGGTTTCAAGTTGCTTGCTCATGCCCCGCATGAGTTCCGATGGAAGATTATCATCTTTCAAAGCTTCCAGTTGCGCATCGCGAATCTGATCGGGCAAGCTGGCATGAATCGTGAGTTGCAATGCTCTCACCCGTCTGGGTTTATCTGTTTCTTTTCTGCTGAGGGCGTCGGCCACCACATTGGCCTTGCCAGGGTGGTACTTGATGGCACAATCATAATCTTTAAGCAGCTCGACCCAACGACGCTGTCGCATGTTCAGCTCCTTTTGATCGTAGATATGTTGGAGACTCTTGTGGTCGGTGTAAATGGTAAACTTGGTACCGTACAAGTAATGCCTCCATATCTTAAGAGCAAACACCACAGCTCCGAGTTCCAAATCATGGGTCGTGTAGTTCTTCTCGTGAACCCGTAGTTGTCTAGAGGCGTAGGCTATAACCTTCTCGAGTTGCATCAGCACACAACCGAGACCTTGTATAGATGCGTCACAGTGTACCTCAAAATTTTCCGTTCCCTCGGGGAGGGCTAAAATAGGGGCGCTACAAAGCTTGGTTTTCAACAGTTGAAAAGCGGATTCTTGCGCGTCACCCCAGATGTACTTAGTGCCCTTGTGAGTCAAAGCGGTGAGGGGTTGAGCAATCTTTGAAAATCCCTCGATGAAACGCCGATAGTAGCCGGCCAGTCCTAGGAATTGTCGCACCTCAGTCGGAGTCTTAGGTGCTTCCCAGTTTTTGATGGCCTCTACCTTACCGGGATCGACATGGATACCATTCTCGTTGATCACATGTCCTAAAAAGTGAACCTCGCGAAGCCAAAATTCACATTTCGAGAGTTTAGCATACAGTTGTTCCTTCTTCAGTAGTTCCAGAATTATCCTTAAGTGCTCTTCGTGGTCAGTCTCGTTCTTGGAATAGACGAGAATATCATCGATGAAAACAATCACGAACTTGTCGAGGTACGCCTTGCATACTCGATTCATGAGATCCATAAATACGGCTGGTGCGTTGGTTAGGCCAAAAGGCATAACCGAAAACTCGTAGTGACCATACCGTGTTCTGAAAGCCGTTTTTGAAATATCTTCTTCGCGCACTCTCAGCTGGTGATAACCGGATCGTAGATCGATCTTCAAGTAGTAACTCGATCCCTGAAGCTGGTCAAACAAATCATCAATTCGGGGTAAAGGATAACGGTTCTTGACCGTCATCTTGTTCAACTCCCGGTAGTCGATGCACATTCGGAAAGTCCCGTCTTTCTTTCGGACAAACAAGACAGGGGCTCCCCATGGCGATGAGCTAGGTCGGATAAAACCTTTATCCAACAAATCTTGCAACTGAGTGGACAACTCCTGAAGTTCCGCCGGTGCGAGTCGATACGGGGCTCGTGCTATGGGTGCTGCACCGGGTGTCAACTCGATTTGAAATTCGACTTGACGAATAGGAGGGAGTCCGGGCAAATCCTCCGGAAAAACTTCCGGAAAGTCTCTCACAACCGGTATGTCCTCAACTCGTTTCTCCTCCGCGGGTTTCTCAACAATCTGCGCCAAAATTGCCGGATGACCCTTTCGTAAATACTTCTGTGCCTTCAAAAGGGTAATGACACTGGTGGTCATGCCGCTTCTCTCGCCTCGGACCGAAATGATCTCGCCAGAAGGGGTGGTAATATGGACTATCTTATCATGGCATATAATCTCCGCTCGGTTCTCGGATAACCAGTCCATGCCGACAACGACATCGAAACTACTAAGCGTAAAAGGAATAAGGTCGATGTCAAAGACATGACCTGACAGTTTCAACTTACATCCCGCAAGTATATGAGTTGTTATTACAGTTTTACCGTTAGCTAATTCAACAGGAAACTTAGCGTCTAACGGGGTTGGAGTAAGGTTTAAAAGTTGGCTAAAGGCCTTTGACACAAAACTCCTATCAGCTCCAGTGTCAAACAAAACAGAAGCAAAACAATCGTTTACAGGGAACTTACCAGACACCACATGCGGATCTCTGCGGGCTTGACCTGATCCAATCACAAACGCTCTTCCTTTGCCATTTCCTCCACCATTACTGCCACTTCCATTGCCCCCATTGTTGTCATTATGTTTCAGCTTGGGGCAATCCTTCCGGAAATGACCTTCCTGTCCACATTCAAAACATCCCTTAGTCGTCATCGGTGGCTTAGGAGCACCCTTCGCCGCAAGGTCTCCTCTACATTCCTTCGCTTGATGACCTATCTTTCCGCATCTTTGACACTTGACACGGTCACACTGACCAACATGATGAAAGTTGCACCTGTTGCACTTTGGATATTTCCCAACATATCCGCTCGAAACCTGCCCGCTACCGTTGTTGTTGTTGTTGTTGTTGTTGTTGTGATTCTGAGTATTGAAACTCCGAGTAAATTCGGGCTTACGGTAGTGGTGTTGCGGTGGGAGGTTTGAGGATGAAGTTCTGGTGTTGTCAAACTTTCTCTTTCCGCTGTTCGGGTTACTGTTGTTGTTACTGTTGCTGACGTGGTCATTACCCGGGTTGTCACGGGCTTTAGCAGTCGAACCCCGCGGTGGTAACGCACCCTGGGTCACAGCCTGATCCGTCAGTTTGTGAGCCAAACGGATCGCTTGTTGTATCGTGGCTGGTCGGGAAGACGTCACCATGCCCTGAATCTGTGGTGCTAACCCATCAATGTACAACTCTATTCTCTTGCTCGGCGGATCCACCATCCGCGGACACATCACTGCCAACTCGTGCGAACGAGTAGTGTAGGCTTCAATCTCCGAACCCACCATCTTCAACGACCAAAACTCCGACTCTAACTTCGCAATCTCTTCCCTCGGACAGTACTCCTCTCGCATCATGTTTTTGAACTCCTCCCAGTTCATCGCGTTAGCTAGCTCCAATCCAAGGATCTGGACGTTCGAATTCCACCAAGTGAGGGCGGAATCCTCAAGTGTCCCAGCAGCGAATTTGACCCTACTGGCAGGGGGACAATTACACATCTCAAAGGCCGACTCGGCCTTCTCAGCCCAACGCAGGAAGCCTATAGCTCCCTCAGTGCCCTTAAACGTACTGGGCTTGCAGTCAAGGTAGTTCTTGAAAGTACACGTTCCACTTGGACCTCCAGTTTGATTCTGAACGTGTGCGGCTAAAGCGGCCGCCACATGGTCATTCAGCAGAGTTTGGAGTTCAGCTGCAGTCATGCTGATGTTACCACGTCCTCGTCCAGCGTTTCTTCCGGCCATTTCCTAGAATCACAGTATAAAATGTTAAACATGAATTTTTCTTTCATATACAACACACCATACATGTAATAAGAGATAGGTAAGAAAAAAAAAATCACATCACAACCACATATTAGTCTAAATAAAAATCCATGATTAAAACCATTGTATTCGCTACAAAGTATTTCCAATCAATCCTTAAAATCATAGAAAAATAATAGTTAGGATGGAGACAACCCCTCCATCTAAGTATCATCATCACTAGATGTCGTCATCTGAGGACACTTCTGAATGTGCCTCCTCCTCAGCCGGTTCTTCCTCCGGTTCTTCTTCGGGTTCCTCCTTGGGATCTTCCTCGGGATCCTCCTCAGGCTCCTCTTCGGGATCTTCTTCAGGTTCTACTTCAGGCTCTGCCTCGGGCTTGGCCTCAGGCTCTGCCTCAGGTTCTGCTGCGTTCTGAGCAAGTTGCATTTGTAGGATATCGCAACGTTCTAACGCTATCTCAGTTCGGGTCCTTGCTTCTTGGACTTGCTCCTTCAAGTCTATCATTTCGGCTTGCATCTTCATCATAACCTTCATCTGTTGATCACTAGCCCCTTGCATATCTTTCATTGCCGCCGCCATGCGGGCAATCTCCTCCTTAGTCTCGGTTTCGTCTTTTAACAATCTGGAAACGTTCTCTCTCGTGTAGCGCATGTAACCCACATCACGCTCCAAACAAGAAACGACAGCTGCGAGAACTCGCTCTACAGGTTCGGTTATAGGTGGTAGAGTGTTAGGGTAAGCAGGGTGGTTCGGGTGAGGCAATGGTGGAACTTGTTCACGGTAGACCATACGTCTGATCATGTTGGGGTACCATTCCCAGCTAACGTTGTTGTCATACAAGCCTCCGGATAGGCGGTACCTCTTTGGTGCAGGAGCTTCGAGTTCCGGGACTACACGGGGTGGCGAGGCAGTAGGTAACTGCGGTTCCTTCCCGTGAGCATGCGTCATCGAATCGGATGATGATGAGGGTGGCGTCGACATTCCTACAGGTAAGCCGGGTATATGCGCGCGTATGAGTGAAGGAGATAAGGAAATAAGATTTCAAGACTACACAAACCTATGCAGTGCGTATCATTATAACTAATGGGTCGTCGCGGTTATAGTCTAGTATGCATGCAGTTTCTAGTTCGCTATAACCAATGGCTCTGATACCAATCTGTCACACCCTCAAAATCCACTAACGGAGTTTTACCGTCAGAGGGTGTGAACTGGCAGGATCGGAATCATTAGTTATAACCAAACCAAAGAAAAACGTTTAAATGAAAGTAAGTGCGGAAGCGTAAAACCTTAATTCAAAAGTTGGGTCACGCAGGACGACTTAAAACCAAATGTAACTGTTAAAATTAAGTTTGCAGAATAAAAGTGTTTTCATTAATGCATGCTCCTAAACCGCGCGCCCGCCTCGGCTACCTGAGAATAACATACTAAAAGTGTCAACACAAGGTTGGTGAGTTCACAAGTTAAATAAGATAAATCGTTTAGCGTTTTGCGTAACCTCGTTACGGCGTTTCAGTGTTGCGTAACCTCGTTACGACGTTTGAGTGTGTAACCACGTTACAACGTTTGAGTGTGTAACCACGTTACAGCGTTTAAGTGTGTAACCACGTTACAGCGTTTAAGTGTTTTGCATTACCAGATAGTGTTATGTCAAATTATATATCGATAGGTAGCTAATCTATACAACAAGTATCGCTAAGTGGTTCGCGACCGAAGCTGAATGTTTATCAAGTGCCCGTCACCAGGTCCTCCAGACCATGGTAAGTGTTAGCCAAAATTTACACCCACTCAACCTCCAGTTGAGCTTAGCGTCGGGTGGGGTTTGTCAAACCCAGTAGTACTACCCAAAAGTGACTCGCTATTCCAAATATTAACCGGTCCGATGTGTGGGACTTCAAATGTTACGTATGCCGCTTAGCCTTTACAAGTGATATATAATTTATAACAAAATCTTTCATATGCGTTTATCTCAGAAAATATGTTTATCGGAGTATGTTATCTCCCCCAAGTGAAAAACGTTTGAAAACAGTTTAAGAGTGGGGTAAGTGAACTCACTGTTTGCGAAGAATATCCGATCTAGATCACCGAGTGATGCGCGTCGTAGAAAACTCTCTAGCGTTCTAAAATAACAAAGAGATTTTCTAAGTATCGGAATGTTTAACGAGTCTCTAGACTCGGCACATAATACCTATGCACGTAACATGTTTCGTGTTTCGTTTGTGAATCGTGTGTGACTTAAACAAGTAAAATTGTGATACGATACATGAGTGAGCAATTACTTTCGTGTCACGTATTAATAACATACTTATTAGCAATTATTCCCGTAGGGGCATTTTGGTCAACAAACAAAGACTAACTAACCATTATTCCCCATAAGGGCAATTTGGTCAATTCATGGCAATCAACTAGCAACTATTCCCCGCAAGGGTATTTTGGTCAAAATACAACAATTTTATAAAAACTATCATATTTCATGCATTCCTATACAACTCAGCAGCTAGTTTCGTTATGACAGAATTTCTACTTGAAAGATTGCACTAGTTCACCGATCATAACGTCTCAATTAATTCACCAAAAATCACCACAGAAGCATACATATCTTAGGTTTCCAGAACATATTTTATCTTATTTTTATTCCACATATTTTTCTTATGATGACCAAAACATTACAGCAAACTCATATCAGTCAGATTCATGCGCAACAGAATGTTATTTACAATTCCCGTTAAATGAAAAATCCAATAAATGCAAGACCACTTGGGTTTGGTTCCTAACTCAGTGAGTCAACTTCCAGAAGTGGAACCAACCCAATTGGTCTCGTAGTTCATGAGATATAATATTTACAACATAACCTAACAGCAGGTCTAACAGCTCAGCTTTGCATCACGTTTTTGTAAAATCATAAAAGTATACTTCCACTTATCCAAAAATTACGAATTTATACTTTATAGAAACTAGACTCAACCTAGTTTACTGCAGTACCCACAATCTCAATCAATTTTCACGTTTACACTTCGTTACAGTCAGTTAAACATCATATATACGTTCTGTCCAGAATCTGTTCACATCAAAACTCATCATAATAACAATCTATGAACTATCATGCATCCATATAACCCTCTAGACACTATAACTACTATCCATGCATATCAATCACACCATACATACAAGATTAGGGTTTGTGTTTTAATTCAAATCAAGAACACAACAATTAACATGCAATACTATCAAACTAGTTATCAATTCATTATTCAAATAACAACAATCATATTAATCATATGCATGAACAAAATCGGCCAGCTAGGGTTTGTTATTAACCCAACAAACATCAAATTCAATCAACAAGGATGTGAAGGATGATCAAATATACCTTCCTAGTACTTTGTTCTTCAATAAAAGGCTTGAATTGATGGTGTATGTGTGTGTGTTTGTGGACGGCAGCCAAGAGAGACCAAGGGGGAGGCCGATCGGGTTGTAGGTTAATAAAATAGGTTAGGGTTTGTAGTTAAGGTTATATTTATAGATATACAAGTTACACTCTAGCCCCTAATCTTTCAAGTGTTACATCTCTAGCCTAAACTAGTTGGTTCTTGTTTCTTGTTTAACATTCCACATAACAATCAAGTAACACACATATATCTAACACATAATAATCACATAATTAGTGTTTTGACGTTTGTCGTTTATTTATCAATCGTTCGCGTCAACTCGTTTGCGTTTCGGTGCAAATCCCGAAAGACTACACATGTAGTAAGTGTTAAGCGTCATTTAAACCCTAGTTTAAATGTAATGAAGTGTGCGTTATAGATTCAACGATCTTAAAGTTTGAATTGACGGAGTTGAGTTAACGGGGTTAACCTGAAATTGACGATTGTCACAACAATTAAGCTCGTTATAAGTTTTTGGTTATATGTATTTATATATATGGATATATATACATATATCTATAATCTATAATATATATATAAACGAAAACCAAAAAATTCTAGGTGTCGCGATGTGGCCGCTCCCCTTTTTTTTGGAGTCACAAGATTTGCTTGATTTTTAAATGGAGGCTTCTCATGCATTTGACCCGAATTCATGGGTATGAGTCTTACCAAACTTAGATATTCCTTAAATGGGTTATAACATCTCATTAAATTAAAAATTATTCTCACCAAATTATTGATGTAAAAATCTTATAAAATTGGATATACTAAAAATTAATATCTTATTTATTTTAAAAAAGATATAAATATTATTTAAATTAAAAAACCATTTTGATAGTAAAAAAAATAAACGGGTCTTGGGTCTCATCAAACCGTAAGTATATTATTAACTTTCATAAATATTATTTATAATTAAAAAACCAATTTATAGTAAAAGAAATAAATGGGTGTTCGGTCTCATTAAAACCATATAGTTTTTAAATCGGGTTATAACATCTCATTTATTTGTCAAACAATTTATCATCAAATCATAAGTATATTATTAATTTTCATAAAATAAAAAAATATAAATACAAAAAGTAAATAAGTATTAGAACAAATAATATAAAACAACCCCCGTAATACGATGGATAAAAACTATATATATATATATGTGTGTGTGTGTGTGTGTGTCTGTGTGTGCGCGCGCGCGCGCGTTTGTGTGTATTATTTTCAAGCAAGGTCAATATAAACGTATTAACAGTATTACCATTAGATTTTCTCGTTTAGAGATATTAAGATATATATTTTATACTGATTAATTATTTAAACGTTTGTGTTATAATTATTTATTATTATGTATTTTTTCATGTAAATATTTATCTTATTATCACATATTATTATAAACTATATAACCATTTATTATTATATTACATCTCAACTTACGTTTATCTATTACCTTAAACTTTTATCTATTTAAACTAAGAGTTTACAAATTCGGTCAAATATATATTATTTTTAGGTTAAAGGTGATTTTATAAATAATAAAAAGTGATGTTTCTTATAAATGATAATCAACAATATTAGACTTTGTAATAATAATAATTATGGAAATCAATCGTTCAATCAATAAACATTCTAATCTCAAAACATAATTTAATTCACATCGAAATCTTAATATATAAAATTATGCTATATTATTTATAATTAATTCATATTACTATTATTTAACTAGAAATTCTTGACGGTATATCCCGGATGATTTATCTTTCTCACATCATCACTTATATTTCGTTCATCCGATCAGGTGAGTAATCACTCCCCTCTTTTACTGCTTTTAAATATTTTAGGACATATGCGCATTTACAATATTTATCTATTTTCTAGTATTCAAAACCGCAACTGTTTAATCCTTGTGTGTATATCAGTTTATGCCTAACTTGTTATATGTTTACTTGCTTTATTTGAATACATTTAGGATGTCACACCCCAACCTACGGCAGAAATGCCGGGGCGCGAACTGATTGTCACAGCTCTCAAGGTTACTATCATGCACAATATTTAAATGAAAATATCTATTAATTGAATTCAATTATCAAATAAATCAAATACAAGACTGAGATTATGTTGGACCTCTCCGAATGCGGAAACATACAAAGCAATTAAGCACATAAACAAGTAAGGTATAAGTTGTTAACACATAAGACAATAGTTGCAGTTTTAAGTATAAGTATAAATGAGAAATATATTTACGCATATGTCCCCAAAACGTGAGAAAACAAGTAAAAAGAGGGGAATGTGGTACTCACCTTAGAGATTAAGCAAGAGATATGGATTCGTTAAGCTATAAAGATAGATCGATTCTTCAGGAAATACCAACGAGATATCCTAATAAGGAATAATTGCGGAAAAATAAATATAAAGCCCACCACGAATATACAACTAAATAGAGACTCTGGAATTAAAGATCGAGTATGTTCTTTGCGAAAATTAAATATTACTTAGTTTTATTGTTAAGTTTATTATCAAAATTTTATCGTAATAAATATGATTTAATAGAATACTAAATGACACGAATATAAATATTTATAAAATTATTGGATAAATTATATAAAGAGATTGTTGTAAATGAGTATTTTAAATCCAAAAATACATTTTAATATATTTAAATATCATTTTATCATTAAAAATAAATAATGGATAATAAATCATAATAAAATATAATATTTTACAAAATACTTAAACTCTATTTTTTTAATACGTGAAATTTATTAATTTTAATAACCGGATGATACATACATATGTACATATATTAAAATAAACTCTTTTTAAAATATTAAAGCCTTTAAATAAGCTAGTGTATTTACATACATGTATAATAATATATATAATTATAGTTTTAACAATTACTAAAGTTAATGTTTCGGGTTTAACGAAATACTGAACAGTTTTTATATTTTTAATATCATTAATATTAATTTAAATTATTAAATGAGTTAGTATCAAAATTGAATGGCCATTAATCAAAAGTAAACTAAAAACATGGACGAAAGATACGAGAAAATACAAGTTCTATAGTCGGTTTTAAGGTAATAACTTATATAATAATTATTATTACTATTATATTTAATAAAAATGATTTTTAAAAGAAAAGATATCAAATCTAACAAAACTAACGGGGTGGCAAGGGTCAAACCCGCGACCTGCCATCCCACCAGAAACGATTTAACCAGCTGAGCTACCCAGCCATTTGCATTTTATGTTAGAAATCAAAACATATAAACAGATGCGGCATAACAGATTCTGAGTAAGAACCCTAACAATCTTAATCACATAATCCGTTAAGTTATTGATTTATTTGTGTTAGGGTTTTTGTTAAGCAGGTATAAACGACCTGTAAGCATGTTTTACCTGAAACGATGAGCGGTTGATGATGATTGACGAACACTAAACAGACGGCCAAGAATGCTATTGGGACATCATCAAAAGACAACGGCAACAAAATTAACCTTAGGGGTTTATACGACGACACCATGAGGATGGTAAATATTGGTTTAATTGAATTATGATGTTTGTTAACGCGTCCCGTGAATAACGAGTTGAGGTCTTTGATGATCAATTTACCATACTGATAATGTCGGCAGATCATGTAAGGCAATAATCACATAATTTTGATTCGATTACTATGTTTATATGCGAAGATTAAGGTCCAAGAATGTTACTCGGGTCACGGGTTCGCTAAATGGGTCTCGGGTTAGGGTTTGGATATGGGTTTGGGTTAATGGATATAATAACTTTACTGATTTTTGCAGATAAGCCCCTCTACCATGAAGGTGGAGACATATATGGATTAAAGCTTAGCTAAGGGGTGAAATGTGGACATTAATCAAAGTTAAATGGATATTAAGTATTTATAATTAAATAATAAAATATTTTAATGATTAGTTTACCAAAAAAAATGGAAATGAGTCGAGTAACGGATATCATATATTAGGTGTAAAACCCGAGTTGTTACAGTCTCCCCTACTTTAGGGAATTTCATCTCGAAATTAAAGGATGCTATAACAAAACCATTAAATTTGAGGAAAAGAAAATTTTAAAAATAAAATTTAAAAATTTATCATAACACCGAACTTTGAGCAATTAAAATAACGCTCCAAATGCAAATCCGATAAGGGTACTTATATATAGGATGTACCAGCTGCGTATCCACCATGTCCTTATCATTTTTACATTCGTACCGTTACCTCAACTACTTTCGATTCTATATTATGACACACAATCTTACGCTCCATGATTTCCATGCGAGGACTTTGATAATTATGTTCCGAACCATAATTATTTTCATCGTTGGATGGTCCACATGAATCGTCCTATCGTGTGGATTTACAAAACGTTTGATTAAAACATGACTTTAAGAACACAAAAGTTTCAAGGAGTTTTTTTTAATTTTTTTTAAAACACTAGAAAGTCACCAATGTATAATTAGAAAAGTTATAATGGATTTTAATAAAGCAAGAAATTTTCTAAAACATCGCAAAAATATAAGTATTTAAAGTTGAAGAAATGAAAAACTTAATACTAGTTAAGGGTAAGATAGAAGTAAACAAAAATAAACAACCTATTAAACAAAAGGGACTTTATTCATAAGATAGAAGATAAAAAGTTTAAATGGGGAAATAATTCAAGGCCATAAAGAGGCGTTACATAACGTGATTAAGAAAAAGACAAAATAAGGTAAGATAGATAAAGGAACAACAAAGGTCTTCGTGATTGTTGAGTAGCTTAATTGGCGTAACTTGAGGCACTATGAGGAGTTGCAGGAGTAGGAATTGAGGTAAGTTGATTTTGGGTAACTTGAATAACGTGAGCTTGAACAGTTTGCAAGAAGGTTGTTTGGTGGAAATATGTCTGGTAAACTCTAGCTTGTGGTTGCGAGGCGTGGTAGTGTTGGGTTAGGTAAGGTTGACCTTGATTGATGGAGGAGCTTGACGAACATGAGGTTGATGGGTTTGAGCATGGTAAGCATGGGTCAAGTAGTTTGGTGTGGTCGTAGATTGGGTTTGGTGAGCTTGGATAAGTTGAGGACACGCATTTCGAAGGTGATTTGGGTTTCCACAATGGTACCAAGCACGGGTATTATGAACATTAGGTTGAGCATGAGGGGTAGGTTGTTGCGGGAAAATTTGTGCAGTAGGCGGGACACGACAGGTGTTTTTAAGATAATCGAGAATAAAGGAAATGAGATGGAGATACAAGATCCTAATTAATTAATCTTTGATAAAGGAATTTTATTAAGGGGATGAATTATGCAAAGTTTAATTTATAACATTTCTTAAGATCGAGAGTATAAGTTTAAACGAAGATTTTGGTGTGTCGAGTTCAGTTAGTTGAGAATTTATGAGATTTAAAGAGGAATTAATCATAAATTTATAGTTTTTCAAGTTGGTGATTTTGAGATTAGATTAATTCGTTTAAGATGTTCTATAAGATTATAATAGTTAGTTATTAATAATTTAAATATTAATTATAATGCGAAAATATACGTATTTGAATTAAATTGTTAATAGATTAAACTGGGAAGCGGATATTCCCGAATCAGCGAGATAGTCCTATTCAAATTAAAGATTTAAAATTATATAAAATATAAGGTAGGTAATTGATAAATTAGATTAAATTGGGAATTCGTGGATTTTTCCTTTTTCACAAAATCGTTATAAATATTAGGGAGTAAGTAATTTGAATTACCAATAATGGAAATTTGAGTAAATAATAAATTTTAAATTAAAGTGAAGCATACAATATATTGAGATAAATGCGAGGCTAGAAATGCATGAACCACCATAACTATTCTAACAACTACAAATTTATCATTTAAAACGTTCCAATTTATCATTTAGAGAGTTGAACCAAGGATGAAATTTTAATGAAACGATGGGTAAGTTGTGGGAATGAGTTGATATGAGATAATCGGGATGCGTATATGTATAAGTATTAGTACTAGTGAAGATTCAAAATTTTTCAAAAAATCAAAGTAGAGAGTTGAAATATTTACGATGAAGGTTCAATCAAAAAGTCAATTTAAAAATAAAAGTTGAATTAATGAAATTTTATTTTATTTATTATTATTATTATTATTATTATTTTTAAATAGAAATTAAATTTAGAGAATACATAATTTAGTTTAGTAATAAAATTTACAATAATTGAATTTTAATAATGAAGATTTATAGAGTGGAAAATAAGTTGTGAAAACCATCATGATATTGAGAAAAACAAGAGATAATAAAATATTTATAGTTTAAAGTTGAGGATAAGGATTTAAATGTACTTAGAAATTTATAGTTTGAAGATATGGATATAAATAAGAAAATACAACTTAAATAATGTTTTAATGGATATGAGTTTGTATAAAATTTCTTGTTCGGCGTATTTTAGTTTTGTCGATATTGGCGGTTGGTAATAGCATACAACAGCACTCCTTGGTGATTCTAGTAGTCGAACAACAATCATGAGAAGTAGGTGAACGACGTTGATTACGATAATTTCCTAGGGAAGACATTCTACGAGAACCAAAAATAGAGATTTATATGATGAAGGATGAGTTGAGGAAAACATTAGGATAATAAAATGTCTTAGTATGTAGGTAACTTATAATAACATTGCCTTGAGAAGTAAAGGAAATTGCGTCATGAGGATTAAAAGTGAGTTTATAAGGTGAGGGGGGTACATTGCGTAAATAGTTGTTAAATGATGTAGTCAATAAGATTAACGTGTGATGACTACACGAGGAGTCAAGTAAGTTTAAGATTTATATTATTAGGTTAACAATAAACTAACACAATATAAATTGTGGGTGTTGGCCTCCCATGAGCTTTCCATGGCAATTTGAATGGCCCAACGAACTAACGAAAAACAACTGAGTTGGACAGCCCAAAAGTGTTACATGCAATTTGATTGTCCCAACTAATTAACGAATTAAAAATGCAATGAAGTTTGTCTGGCCAATGAGCGTTACACGGCGTTTTAACCGACCAAACTAAATAACGAACTATCGAAACAAAATATGGGTAGTCGGAGTATCTTGTGAACCACCACGTTTGATTACACCAACAAAAATGCGAAAACTAGTTAAGGAATGGATAGTAGGAGTGCCCATGGGTTCCATGGATTTTTCACCCAACTAACCATTTAAATAACGGAACACAATAATCGGGAAAACCGAGTTTAGTCACGAACCACCGTGAATTCGGTTAAAATCAACCTAAGGTGTCGGTCATATGGCATTTATGGGTCTCACTCGGGTCCATAGGGTTGAGTACTGTGGTCAGGTTATCACCTAGGTAAGGAATAGCGTCTTATAGTTTCTCTTCCCCTTTCATTTATCGCAGGGTCATGCCACATAACCTAACCTTAAGGTGTACGAGTTAAAACAACAGGTGGGAATTCTTAAGGAATTTCCCGAAAATAAAAGCAATCTACTTTTCGAAAAGTTTTCTTTGACTGTTGAGGCATAGCCTCGGAGTTTGTGTGTGTGTGCATAACAATACAATAATTAATAAATAAATAATTATCTAAGAAAGCTATAAACAATTTAATTTGAACACGTAAAGGTAAACAGATAGGCACGTATAGGGTTCCTAAACATGTGTCTAAGGTAATTTCTAACGACCTATCTTAAACCTTCGGCTCTGATACCAATCTGTCACACCCCAACCTACGGCGGAAATGCCGGGGCGCGAACTGATTGTCACAGCTCTCAAGGTTACTACCATGCACAATATTTAAATGACAATATCTATTAATTGAATTCAATTATCAAATAAATCAAATACAAACAAGTACATAATTCATACAACAATACAAATTTTATATTTCTTGATTAAAATATTCTTCTAACTAAATTCTTCACTAAGTCTTCACCAACCTGTATATGCGTATAAAATAAAGTTTTGTGTTGGTGCATTTTGTGACCGTCGCTATGCAATTCTGATCAGCGGAAACGAAGTACGAAGTTAGAACAACTTCGCCATAGGCGAAGTTATAACAACTTCGCCGTAGGCGAAGTTGTAACAACTTCTGCCATAGGCGAAGTTAGAACAACTTCGCCTACAGGCCCAAGCCCGTGAAGTTGTTTATATATATATATGTGTCTTGGTTAGGTTCGTGTATCCAGAAAGTTAGAGTTTTGAGTGTTAAGTTCAATTGTCTAGAGAGAAACAGAGAGGGAGAGCCGTGTGCGACGGCCCGAGGTAGAGCTCACCTCGGGTCGGCCGTGTTTCTGTTTATGTTCGGTATGTAACGTGGTTTTGATTATTATAAAAGATCTGCAGATTTGTTTATCCCATTCGTGTGCTTGTTCGTGTATGTGTTTGTGTGTAATTGTGTTCTTCGTCTTCTACACCAAAAACGAGTCTAGGAGGATTCCGCACTCCTAGACATCGTGCGGATCTCGTATCGATCGGCGACGCCGCGGGGGAACCTACAAGTGGTATCAGAGCCTTAGGCTCTTATGCTATGGTTCGAGATCTGCGTTTTGGTGTTTCTGGCACGTTTCTGATGCGTTTCTGGCCGATCAGCGCCGCAGGCGAAGTTATGGAGTTCAGGCGAAGTTGTCGCTTAAATTTTAGGGTTTAGGCGAACATATAAGGTTAAGCGAAGTTATTCACAACTTCGCCTACCTCACAAGTTCGCTTATCTCATGCGAAGTTATCTGTCAGGCGAAGTTTTGGTCAGGCGAAGTTATGGTCAGGGGAAGTTATGGACAGGTGAAGTTAAGGAGGAGCGAAGTTGACTTTAGGCGAAGTTAAAAAAAAAAAAAGGAAAGAAAAAAAAAGTGTTTGAAGTTTTCGTCTGTATGGCCAGGTGTACACGATTATTGTGAGACCGAAGACGTTGTTCCGTCAACGAGTGAAACTTGTTATCTCTTGGTCTTACGTGTGAACAAATACGTGTCAACTCTGGATATGGAGTTGAGGTTGTGAATGAGATATTGATTGAAACTGGATATTGACACATAATTGGGTGTTTGTGGGCAATGAAATTGTTGTTGTTCGAGGTTGACCAACTGAAGAAAGTCAAATTGAACTGAAGGTTTTCGTCATTACTGGATTGCGGTCAGAGCATATTATTTATGTTATTTTCAAGGCGTTCGAGAATTGGATCCTGAAACGTGATGCTTATTTATTAAAGTGAAAATTCTAGAACAAGTTGGATTTAATCGGGAATTAAAGTGTTTATGTTCTTGATCGTTATCCCTGGTGATTGAAGATGCTTCGGATTAATTAATGGTCATGTGTGTTAGATTCTGTCAAGGTGGTTTTGTGATGAAATTGATCACTTGATGTTGAGTAGTTGAAGATTAAACCTTATCGTATGCCGACGTGTTGGTGAAGTTGTGGAGGGAGCCCAACTTCACGTGTTGTGAAGTCAGAAGGACTCACGTGATTGGTTGAGATGATCAATTAGGCACGGGGATGCATGCATTTCAAAGACCTCAATCTATATAGTCGGAGAAGCTTACACTGAAGGGGAGATCTGATATGGAAGACGCTGGGTGATTGGTAGATTTGTGAAGCTACAAGATAGTTTCAGACACGGCTGGTTGAAGAGCAAACAGAAGATCATCAGTTAAGAGGGAGTCTGTTGGTGCATGTTTTGTAACAGATGATCTTTTGTGTTTGTTAGAATTGAGAGCAACGGTCAAAGGGGAGTCTGTTGGTGCATTTTGTGACCGTCGCCATGCAATTCTGATAAGCGGAAACGAAGTACGAAGTTAGAACAACTTTGCCATAGGCGAAGTTATAACAACTTCGCCATAGGCGTAGTTGTAACAACTTCTGCCATAGGCGAAGTTAGAACAACTTCGCCTTAGGCGAAGTTGTAACAACTTCGCTTACAGGCCCAAGCCCGTGAAGTTGTTTATATATATATATGTGTCTTGGTTAGGTTTGTGAATCCAGAAAATTAGAGTTTTGTGTTACAGTTCAATTGCCTAGAGAGAAACAGAGAGAGAGAGCCGTGTGGGACGGCCCGAGGTAGAGCTCACCTCGGGTCGGCCGTGTTTCTGTTTATGTTCGGTATGTAACGTGTTTGGTTATTATATAAAAGATCTGCAGATGTGTTTATCCCATTCGTGTGTTTGTTCGTGTGTTTGTTCGTATATGTGTTTGTGTGTAATCGTGTTCTTCGTCTTCTACACCATAAACGAGTTTATGAGGATTCCGCACTCCTAGACCTCGTGCAGATCTCGTATCGATCAGCGACGCCCCGCACGGGGACTTACAAGTGGTATCAGAGCCCAACTTCACGTGTTGGTGAAGTTAGAAGAACTTCACGTGTTGTGAAGTCAGAAGGACTCACGTGATTGGTTGAGATGATGTAGGTTCCTGGACGGATCGTACACGGGATGTTCTCTAACAACGCAGGTGCGGAATCCCTGCGTAAGTAGGTTACGAGTGTAGATATAGAATAACACAAGCAATGAATCAAACACGTAATATTATTAACCGAACACGTGACTCGTAGTCACTATTACAGACACTGGAACTAGCAAACACGTCTGCTTAAACTCGAACACTTGACTGAAACCCTAAACTCCTTCACACGACGATTCGGCTGTAATAATCAATATATACACGACAACTTCGCCACAGGCGAAGTTGTCTGTAACTTCGCATATTCAACAAGTTCGCCTGAGCGAACTTGTTGACAACTTCGCTAGTTACACAAACAAAAACATAATCAAATACACAATTACAATACAGACTCGATTACAATTACAAGACTATGAACTACTGACAAACATGTACCAACAGACTCCCCCTTGGCAGTAGCTTCATATCTTGATTCTTCAAAACTCGAGTCTTGTAATCTGCATCTCTAAGCGTGCGCCCCTTCTTTCACACATACTGTCACTACACTTTGATATCTCCTAGCTTGATCCTTCCAAGCAGGAATGTAGAAGATCTTCTTGTTGTTGAGTACTTCCAGATCAGCTTGCGACAGGTTAACAAGATGCATCGGGTCGTAAACCCGAAGCAGTTCTTGTTCATCCTCGTCCTCCATTACTGCCTCTGCAGTCTCACAGTCCACAAACCACCATTTCAAATCTTTCAGCACATCTCGAGGCATAGCTTTCATGGGTACCTCCTTGATACATCGGACTGGTTTGTACTTCATCACCATCCACGGTTTACCATCTGCTCTCATACCTCTCTCTGTATCCTTCACTAATTTTCCCTTTTGTGGCTTTAGCAACTCAAACTTCTTTTCTTTTACTCCTTCTTTCCACATTATCTTCTCAATCATTCTAGCCATATTGTCGTTGTTTCGGTTTATCAGGCCCAACCTGGCCAAATCTTTTACTTCGCATTCAGGCAATGTGTTGAACGATCTCAACATTCTCTTGAAATATTGAACGCCATCATAACGCTTCACCACAAACAACTTGAGCTGTTCATCATAGATCCAACAAATAATCCCCTTTTTCGCCTCTGCATACCCTTTAATGTTGTAGCTCTTTCTGAACATGGTTGGAACAGCAGGCTTCTTGGTCTTGACAAACCAATGAGCATATTCTTCCTTCCATCTAGGCTGCTCTTCCCACACCGTCTCATCCAACACCGTTTCATCACCAACACCCGACTTTTCCACTTCGGGAATGTCATGCTCAACATCATCATCCATTATCTCACCTTCTTCTAACACATTTTCCACATTAATCTTTTCCCCAATCCTCTCAATCTCATCCACGGGCAACACGTCGTCATCATCCATAAACTCATCGTCTTCCTCATCATCCAACTCCTTTAAAGCATCGATAACGTCCTCAACATCAGCATCATCACCCATAACTCCAACATCATCATCATCTGCATTTGTAGACTCCCCCTCAGTTGTGGAAGCTCCAAGAGCCTGAGAGGTTCTTGGCAGCTCATCACCTGCACCTGAAGGTGCATTGGGATCATCGTCATGATCTTCTCGTCTTTTCGTTCTCAACTCATCGCCCCTACACGTCTTCTCCCCCTGAGATGCCAAGTAATCCTTGAAGGCATCTATTATTCGTCCATGTTCTACCAGGAGGGCAGCTTGTAGTTGATTGGATTCCACTAGGCGGTCAATAGTCTTTGACTGTTCAGCAACAATCCGCTCTAGCGAAAGAATCCTCTCGGTATCTGAAGTAGGCAATGGAGTTGGTGGAACATCAGCAGAAGTGACCGCAGGTGGTACACTTGGTAACCCTGCAGTAGAGGTGATTGTCGACTCCACAAACCGTGCAACTACCACCGGTGGATTAAGCGGTTGAGGTGGTAGGGACACAATTGTTGGTGCCGACGTCTCGATCGCTGAAACCTGTGCAGTTGTAGGAATAAGAGACATACCAGATAAGGCAGGTGGAGCAAAACGTACTAGTCTTGAAGATTCTCCAGCTCCCGAACCTATCCCTCTCTGTTCTCTTCTTGAGCGTCTTAGCACAATCTGTACTGCCTCCTCTTCATCCACTTCATCCTCATCCTCCCCCACCGTTCTCGGCCTCTTTCCCGTAGTCCGTTCACGAGACACCATAAGTCTTCTTGCCTCAGCAAACGTCTCGTCTAGATCAGAGTCAGCTACCGAAGTAGCTGCTCTGGTAACATCCATAAACTGAGGACCCGAGACATCCATATCAAACAAACCATGTCCACTAAAAGCAGCATCTAGATCAACGTTTTCAGCAGTGGACACAGCCTGAGATATTGTAGCTGGCACAGCAGCAGAAGATACAACAGGCGCAGCTGATACAGCATGAGGTGCTGCCGCCTGATGTGGTTGCGGATCCCTGAACTCGTCCCCTCCTGCAGGAACATACTCCGGGTTAATGAGATACCCGAAAAGTGGAGTATGCCTGGGACGCCGCTCAGGGTTGCTTCGAGTGCTCGACGTTCTGCACTGAGCAAAGATACGTTTTGTTACGCACTCAACGTATCTGATAGGGCGTCTTTGCGGTACAGACGGAGCGACATGATTGATAATCATTTGAAGAAATCGCGGATACATGATAAATCGTTCTCGCGCCGTCGCCCGTCTCTGACGATCAATCTCATAGAAAATCATCTGACTAAAAGAGTAACGACGATTGTAAGTCAGGGCCGTCATGGCAGATTGCATCGTCGCACCCATCCCGTCTGTTCCTGCTTTCCTGCCGGACATGCACACAATTAACACGTGCATCAGAAAGCGCCATTGGTCCAGCAGAAAGCCTTTCCTCCTCTGCGAGTCCCCCAGCGGACCCGAATAACCCATTCTCAAGTATGCTCCGTCACGGAAAGGAGCTACGAATTCCGTTGGGTCGTCTCTCGTTTCTACACCGAACTGCAGAGCCAACCGTATGTCTTCCGAGGAAAACTGTATGGCATGACCATTGACAGTTGCTCGCATCACTGGAGGCTCCGGTCTGCAATCATAATACACCGTCTGCCAGAAATCTTGAATGTTGGGCAGAGATATGGGTAGTGTATTAGTGATCGCGTGAAAAACTCGTGATCGTTGGAGAAATGTGATAATCTCCCTATAGTCTTCAACGCCTCGTGCGTCTGGATCCAAAGTGATGTATTGGTTATGAGCTGGGAAGAATTGTCGTTGCTCATCACCATCATCACCTCCAGCACCTCCAACAGCAGCCATATCTGCACAAAACAAATCAAGTTAGAGACGTTTTACGTAACTCACAAGTTCGCAGTGTAGCAAGTGCGAAGTTGTGATGTAAGATACACAGGCGAAATTAAAGTTGAGGCGAAGTTGGGGACAACTTCGCATCATCAGTAAATTCGTCAAAAAAAAAACAGTTAAAAGAAAAGGATATAGGCGAAGATAAGGATAACTTCGCCACGGCGAAGTTACAGTTAAGTTCGCCAGGGCGAAGTTGTGGATAACTTTGCCAAGGCGAAGTTGATGATAACTTCGCCACGGCGAAGTTGTGGTTAACTTCGCCCAGGCGAAGTTGTGGATAACTTCGCCCTAGGCGAACTTAAGCGTCTGGCGAAGTTGAGATTAACTTCGCCAAAACCATAACTTCGCCTGAAACAGAATCGGCGACTGTTCGGATTCTGAGGTCGAAATCCGATGTTTTCGGACCGATTAAACGATAGAAACATGAAGAACAACATATTTCAAAGGTGTATGGATGAAAAGATCGTCCATGAACACGTAACGAGAGGTCGAAAAAACTTGGTTTCGAGGGTTAGACGACCCGAGGTCTCTAACCGGGTAAAAGTATAAAGTGAATGAAAGAATGAAATCGACAACACATACCACTCAGTATAGTAGAAACAAGGAACAAAAGATCGAAATCGAAAGTGTATATAAAAAAGGTTAACCGGAATTAAGGATAAGTTCGCCGGAAAAAAGTTAATAAAAAAAAATTTCACTGTTGAAAACCCCTTTTATAGGGCTGAGTTGGTTTAGGCGAAGTTATTCTTAACTTCGCCTAAGCGAAGTTAAGTACAACTTCGCCGATTCAACAACTTCGCCCGATATTTACAAAAACAGCCCTTTCAGTTTGAAAAAATCTTGAATATATCCTTATAAGTTACCAAAAAGAGTTAAACAAAAATGATCAAGACCCAGTAACCAACAATAAAAATATAACTACAAAAACAGAAAATACTTATAAAATTTTAACGAAATAAGGGATCAAATTTCAGTCTAGTCAGGGACCACTACGTTTTAGAAAAGATCCGAACAGGAATCATACTAACTATGTGACTGTCACTTGGATCCGTGTTTGGCTGTATTATGACATAGAGAAACAGGTTGTAAGCATGTAATAACTTAAATGGTTTTCATTGTTTCTGTGATACGGATTAAGGTTCAGTTAAGCTCAAAAATTTAAGTTGGCAACAACTCAGAGGTAATGATGCCTTCTATCTATTCTCAAAGCGTATTTGGCTATACCCAAGTCACCCCGAATTGACTTCGACCCATAGTGTCTGATTAACTTGTAGATACTCGTTGTCTGCTTCCCGTTTTCTTCTTACTCCAAACTTGAGAAATCTTGAGAAGTTTCGGTTCTCGTGTTTATTGTCACTATTTCTCATAAGTACAAAAATTATACATGTTTTTTTTTTTTTTTTTTTTTTTTTTTTTTTTTTTTTTTTAATCAAACCTAAGAATTTTCATCGGAGTACTAAACTACTGCAAGTCCCGAATCTGGATCACTGCAGTGTCTTTAAATGCTTTCTTCACGGGAATCAGAACACTCACGGGCTCGTGTATGACTGGGTAGTTGCTTTTCTGCCTATCCTTCGAAAAGATATGTATGAAGACATACAAAACTCTTAAGAGGTTTCCACATAAATTCGAGTAAATTTAAGTTAGTATCACATCTACTTTTACGCACCATTAAAATTACCATGACATACAATGACTGTTCTAAAGCCTTTTAAGCTTATTAACTTCACTAGTTAGGCACACATAGTCAGTATATATATCATTTTCCAAGGTTGGATCAATTTTCTTTTAAACACAGCAAAGAACTTCTTACGAAGTAATAGACTTGAAAAGTAATTTCATTTCCCTAAAAAAATTTTGAATTCAATCGCCCCAATCATGTCAAAGTCATCAGGTAAACGGCTATCCTGAAGATCCATTGGATCAGCTGGACCGACCACATACAAGTATGTGTCCTTCTTACTAAGAATGACCGACTAATTTTCAGCAACTGAAAGAAAAACATGTCAACACTGCCCCAGTTACTTTCAGTCTTCCGGTTAATGGCTATCCTCATTTCCTAAGTCGAAAACAAGGACCAAAACATATCCGAGGAGATGTCCATCAAACTGAGGTAACCGACTAATTTTAAGCAATAAAGACACACATTTTTTTTTTTTTTTTTTTTTTTTTTTTTTTTTTTTTAATCAAAAACAAAGACATGGTTACTCGGGATTGATCATCCCATTTAGCTCAATTAGGTTTTGAAATCTGGATTTATCAAACGCTTTTGTAAACAAGTCAGCAAAATTTTCAAGTGTATCAACTTTTTCGATCTTGATCAGTTTCTTCTCAGCACAATCCCGTATGAAGTGATGACGAATGTCAATATGCTTAGTTTTACTGTGCTTCACGGGATTGTTAATTACTGAGATGGCGGCAGTGTTATCAATTAAAATAGGAGTGAGTAAGAAATTCAGACCATAGTCGCGCAATTGTTGCTGAATCCATAAAACCTGAGAGCAGCAGTTGGATGCTGCCATGTATTCAGCTTCGCAAGTTGAAATTGCAACTGATGTCTGTTTCTTGCACTGCCAGGAAACTAATCTTCCTCCAAGAAACTGACAGCCTCCTGTTGTTGACTTCCGACTCTGATTACAACCTCCATAATCAGAATCAGTATATGCCACCAGTTCAACGTCTCCTCCCTTTGGGTACCACAATCCTAGTTTCGGCTTGCCCTTGAGATACCGCAAAATCCTCTTCACACCTTTCATGTGAGATTCCTTTGGGTTTGCCTGAAAGCGAGCACAAAGACAAACAGAAAACATTATATCAGGCCTAGAAGCAGTTAAATACATTAAAGAACCTATTATCGCCCGATACAGAGTAGGGTCCACATCTGTGTCACCATCTGATTCAGCTCCCAATTTGTGATTGATGCAGATTGGAGTGTCATATGGAGAACTGTCCTCCATCTTGAATCTTTTCAGCACATCATGAACATACTTTGTTTGATGAATGAACATCCCATCTTTCTTCTGATCAACCTGCAATCCTAGAAAGAAAGTTAGTTCACCCATAGCACTCATCTCGAATCGTTTCTTCATGACAGCCTCAAAATCTTGACACATGGATACTCTTGATGCAGCAAAAATGATGTCATCCACGTAGACTTGAACCAGTAAGAAGTCACATCCTTCTCTCTTCACAAACAGCGTACTGTCGATCAAACCCCTTTCAAAACCATTTTCCAGCAAGTAGTCCGATAACGTTGAATACCAGGCACGAGGTGCCTGATGTAAACCATATAACGCCTTGCTCAACCTGTATACATGATCAGGAAAGTCTGGGTCAGGAAAACCCGGTGGTTGCTCAACATACACAACCTCGTCAACTTTCCCGTTAAGAAACGCACTCTTTACATCCAACTGAAACACCTTCATCTTTTTGAAAGCAGCAAACGCCAAAAACAATCGAATCGCTTCTAACCGGGCAACAGGAGCGAAAACCTCATTGTAGTCAATACCCTCTTGCTGATTAAAACCTTTAACAACCAGCCTCGCCTTATTTCTCACAATAATCCCCTTTTCATCTCTCTTGCACTTGAACACCCATTTCGTGCCTATAGCATGCACATTCTTTGGTTTTTCGACCAAAGTCCAAACTTCCATTTTCTCGAACTGAGCCAACTCTTCTTGCATAGCTTCGACCCACGAACTGTCCTTCAAAGCCATTTGATAATTCTTCGGTTCAATTTGGCTTATGAAGCAAGAGTACAAACATTCATTCATAATACCTGTATCTTTAATGCTTGTATAAACACAGGTGTGCTCATTCAAGCTACTTCTGGTTTGTACACTAGAGGACACATCACCTATAACATTTTCCAGTGGGTGATCTTTGTGAATTCTAGTGGTCGGAACAGCACTGACATGCAAATTGTCTTCCAAGTTTGAAGAGATCTCATCAATGGTTGTTTCAGGCTGAGAGTGAAAAGGATTAATAAACTCATCTCCAGCTGAGGATGCAGGGGTATCGATAGAGTTTGATGTGGAAGGCTGAGATTTTTCTGTCATCTGATGTTGCACTAGCTCCTCTTCCTCATCAAATATCATCTTCGTCACAACTCTTTCGTCTTCTTCAGCAATTTCCAAATTAGGTACGTTAAACGACTTAAACAGTTTAACATAGTCAAAAAGCTCAGCAGGTCCATTGCTTGGTTTTGGCGGTTGATAACTAGTAATGTCGGTGTTACACACCACCTCCACCTTGCAAGTTGTCGTATTGAAGACCCGTCTGTTGGGAGTCCCAACAACATAACCGACTAGGATTCCCTCATCGGCTACTTCACCAAATTTCGAGTTAGTCTTCAAAATCGAACAAGGAGAACCAAATGGTTCAAGACCGCACAAGTTGGGCTTCCTACCGTGCATAAGCTCGTAACAAGTTTTTCCAAGTCTCTTAACTGTTAACACCCGATTCAGAACATAGCAGGCTGTAGCCACTGCTTCAGCCCAGAACATCACAGGAAGCTTTGAGTCTGCCAGCATAGTTCTGGCTCCTTCAATCAACGTTCGGTTCTTCCTTTCAGCTACTCCGTTCTGTTGTGGCGTATACGGAGCGCTGTATTGATGCTCAATACCCTTCTGTAGACAAAAGATTTCCATCTCAAAGTTCTTGAACTCTGTCCCATTGTCGCTTCTGATGAATTTAACTGATTTACTCATGACATTCTCGACTTTTGTAATGAGATTCTTTACCATCTGAGTCGTCTCGTCTTTCGTTTTCAGAAAATATACCCACGAGTATCGCGAGTAATCATCAGTTATCACCAAGCAGTAAGAAGTACCGCCTAGACTTTGTACATTCACCGGACCGAAGAGATCCATATGAAGTAGTTCTAGAGTACCAGCAATTGAGTTGATCGTCTTGGTGAGATGGCTTTTCTTGTGTTGTTTTCCCTTCTTGCACGCTATGCATTTATCTTCAAAGTTAAAACTCTTTAAGGGAACGCCCATCACAAGCCCATTTTTGACAATGTAGTTCATCTTACGAAGATGAATATGTCCCATTCTCCTGTGCCATAATTCTGATTCAGATTCGCTTGCCTTTGTCATTAAGCATGATTCTCCGGTGGCCATTTCAGTAGACCTCATATCCATCACGTATGTATTCGTTTCACGTGGAGCTTTCATTACTATCCATTCTTCTGGTATATGAAAACCAGGCTTCAATACAATCGCTTCATTCTTAGTGAAATGGACAGTGTATTCTTTATCACAGATCTGCGACACACTCAGCAGATTGTGCTTTAATTCCTCAACAAAGTTTACATTTTCAAGTGTCATTCTCCCATTCGACACAGTTCCTCTCCCAGTTATTCTTCCTCCGCTTTCACCAGCAAAACTAACTCTAGCTCCCTGAACAGGTTTTAAGTCTTGCAACAAGTGTTTGTTGCCTGTCATGTGCCTGGAACAGCCGCTATCTACAATCCAAAGATTGTTTGCAGCCCTGTTCAACTGTTCCTGCACCATAAAACAAAGAGTTAGAATCTTGGGACCCAAGACCAATTGGTCTTGGATCGATACATCCCGTATCCTGGCTTTCTCAAGTTAGCATCAGGATAATTTCTGTACGTCCTGTTAGGGAATCTCCCTGCAGATTGAGTGTAATGCCTTCCAAACCTTTGAGAATAGAAAGTGTTATTTCTTGTGGTTTGGTTGTAAAAATGAGGTTGGTTTTTATGAAAATTTGAATTCGTTACATTTTGGCATTTTTTAAAGTTTTCATTTTTAGCAGGAACAAAATGACGCTTATTCTCATTTTTATTTGGCTTCACATCTCTAAATCTCGGTTTCAAAGGACAATCTGCAACTAGATGTCCTAACTTGTTACATCTAAAGCAACATCTACTCTCCATTTTCTTGTCAAATGTTGGTTTGGATGTAGAGGCAGTGTTACCAGCCGTTCGTCTCACATAAGGTGGGACGTACGGATTGAGTGGAGAACTCTTTTTAGAAACTTCATTTTTATCTCCATCGGTGGGTAAACCTACCTTCTCTTTTGTCTGACCAGATTCGGACAACATATCCGAATCTGATGAGACTGGACTTGATACAGAAATATTCACACTAGAAACAGGCGAACTTGTTTCGCCACAGCTAACACTTGGTTCGACACTAGTAATTTTGATAGTAGTTGTCTGAGGAACTTCGAAATCAACAGATTTCTGAACACTTGGATTATAAGTATAATTGTGGTTAAAGGGTGGTGGAACTTCGTGATATCCGATTCCTCCCCTCTTTGCAGAGGTACCTGGATCACTCACGAGGTGATCAAGGATGGCCGAGGAATTCCTGAACTGCTCAAGTTTGCGGTTCAGTTCCACCACCTTTACCTGGTGGTCAGCAATCTGTTTATCCCGATCAGCAATCACTTTAGTTTTTTCTTCCAAAACTTCATAACTAAGATCAATTATTTCAATTTTCTCAGCAAGTTTAAGCTTTAAGCTTTGAATGTCTTTTTCACATGCTTTTATTTTAATTTTATAACTTGTTTCTCTTGCTTTTGTAAAATGGTGATCTTCTTTGATAGTTTTAAAGTCAGCATCTAAATGGACATACTGATCAGTTATTGTTTTAAGTTGCTCAGACAAATTCTCACAACTAATACAAATAGTTGTAGGACTTACCTCGGAGCGATTATCTTTGTCATTTGCCATGAAAGCGGTTTCTTCTTCATTTGTTTTCTCAATTTCTTCAACCTTCTCACATTCTTCAGCTTCAGACTCAGCCATGTTTGCTTGCTCACCAGAACCACTTGGGCGTTGATTCCAGTTGTACTCTCCTGCCTCTCTGGTCAACATGGCATTTATCTCTCTGTTAACTCCTGAGTGTTGTGTAGGTCGACCTTGTCCACGTTCAACCCTCTCATTTCTGCATTCCTTGGCAAAGTGCCCGTACTGTTGACAATTGTAGCACCTTACCTTGGACTTGTCGAACCCGGGCCGACCACCAACGAACTTTCTCCCCGTTTTATTCATGAAACGCTTGACTCGCCTCACTATCATGGCCATTTGCCATTGCAAGTCCATCTCCTCCAGATCATCAGCATCGATCTGGTCATAATCCTCATCCAGAACAGCAGGGTCCACAATCTTCCCCTGGATGTAGTTTTCGTAGGAAGCAATAAATGAAGCATAGACTGCAAACTGCTCTTCAGCAGATTTTACACTCATAGGCATCTTGGTATAATTATTGCTTGATGCATTTACAGAAAAACTACTTGTGGATGCTTGAGGCTTTGAAGTACTAGATCCTCCAGCAACGAAACATACATCACCATTCGTGTTTACAGAAACGTTTCCATCATGAGGAAAGTCGGGACCTGACTCCCCTTTTGAGTAAAAAGCTGCAGATTCAGGTCTCGAACTTGAGCCTGAGTTAATCTTTGCACCATACATACCAGGGTCTTGTATCTGGTCTGTTGGTGTTTCTTTTCGAACCATATTGAGCTCATAAGTTCTGAGCTTGTTTACTGCAGTTTCCAAATCACAGTTAGGAAAGTCTCTGTCTTCCCTCATAAGGACGGTGTACATTTCCCACTTCGGTGGGAGAGCATCGAGAAGCTTTTCGACGATCTCTTCTTCTCGGTAGGCAATCGAATAATTGCTAAGCTCTGTCATTAGATGATAGTATCTGGTGATAATATCATCCAAAGATTCATTCTTCAAATATTTGAAGACGGAGAACTGGGTCTTCAAGAGTTTAATCTTTGAGGCACGGATACCTACGTTCCCCTCGAATCTGTTTTCCAGAGCATCCCAAAGCTCTCTTGCAGAAGTGTACTTTCGGAACGTATGGAGAACTTCTTGAGGAAGTGCCATTGTTATCGCTGCATGGGCCTTGCTCTCGGCCTCATACATTTTCTTTTCTTCGTCCTCCATTTTACTGTACTTCTTCACCACGTCACGTCCTTCGTATTGCATGGTTGGAGGGACGTATCCATCTTGAATGCACACCCACATTTTGGCATCCTGATATTTAATGTACTGGATGAATCTATCCTTCCATGCCACGAAGTCTGTTCCCTTCATCAACCTCGGGGCCTTAGTGGCTGACCCTGCCTCAACTTCCATCTTGACCAAATCGGAGATGTTGATCGATGACATCCTTGTAAAACCTGAAAAACTTGAAAAAAAAAAGAAAATATTAAAACAGCTCAGTAGGCGAAGTTAAGGATAACTTCGCTTGAAGGTCAACTTCGCTGAACAGAGAACTTCGCTGAGGTCTTTAATTCGCTTGAATTGGCGAAGTTAAAGTTAACTTCGCTTAGCTCTGGCGAACTTATGAGTTGAGCGAACTTGGGTAGTAAGCGAAGTTGTGGATAACTTCGCTAAGGCGAACTTATGAAATCTGCGAACTTAAGTGTGAAGCGAAGTTGCGGATAACTTCGCTAAGGCGAACTTATGAGTTGAGCGAAGTTGTGGTTAACTTCGCCAAACTTTATATCTTCGCCAAAAACCCTAATTCCAGTGACGGCAACTTCGCCTGAATTCAACAACTTCGCCTGAAGATCAGCAAGTTCGCCCGATGAACCTGGAAGTTTTTCCAGATCTGTTTTCTTCAAACCAGAAGCTCCCGATCAATGCTAAGGCTTGAAAAAGACTGTCAAGCACTAGTAGAACACAATCCCAACAAAAATACGTCTCGCGAATAGGTCAAACGAGACGAAACTACACCCGCGTGAAATCCCGAACCTCACAATCGAGCCGATGGCTCTGATACCAATTGTAGGTTCCTGGACGGATCGTACACGGGATGTTCTCTAACAACGCAGGTGCGGAATCCCTGCGTAAGTAGGTTACGAGTGTAGATATAGAATAACACAAGCAATGAATCAAACACGTAATATTATTAACCGAACACGTGACTCGTAGTCACTATTACAGACACTGGAACTAGCAAACACGTCTGCTTAAACTCGAACACTTGACTGAAACCCTAAACTCCTTCACACGACGATTCGGCTGTAATAATCAATATATACACGACAACTTCGCCACAGGCGAAGTTGTCTGTAACTTCGCATATTCAACAAGTTCGCCTGAGCGAACTTGTTGACAACTTCGCTAGTTACACAAACAAAAACATAATCAAATACACAATTACAATACAGACTCGATTACAATTACAAGACTATGAACTACTGACAAACATGTACCAACAGATGATCAATTAGGCATGGGGATGCATGCATTTCAAAGACCTCAACCTATATAGTCGGAGAAGCTTACACTGAAGGGGAGATCTGATATGGAAGACGCTGGGTGATTGGTAGATTTGTGAAGCTACAAGACAGTTTCAGACACGGCTGGTTGAAGAGCAAATAGAAGATCATTAGTTAAGAGGGAGTCTGTTAGTGCATGTTTTGTAACAGATGATCTTTTGTGTTTGTTAGAATTGAGAGCAACGGTCAAAGGGGAGTCTGTTGGTGCATGTTTTGTGACCATCGCTATGCAATTCTGTTCAGCCGAAACGAAGTACGAAGTTAGAACAACTTCGCCTATGGCGAAGTTATAACAACTTCGCCATAACTTCGCCTACTGGCCAAGCCCAAGCCCGCGAAGTTTATATATAGGTGTGTCTTGTTTAGGTTTGAGTATCCAGAAAATTAGAGTTTTGTGTTACAGTTTAATTACCTAGAGAGAAACAGAGAGGGAGAGCCGTGTGGGACAGCCCGAGGTAGAGCTCACCTCGGGTCGGCCGTGTTTCTGTTTATGTTCGGTATGTAACGTGGTTTTGATTATTATAAAAGATCTGCAGATTTGTTTATCCCATTCGTGTGTTTGTTCGTGTATGTGTTTGTGTGTAATTGTGTTCTTCGTCTTCTACACCAAAAACGAGTCTAGGAGGATTCCGCACTCCTAGACCTCGTGCGGATCTCGTATAGATCGGCGACGCCCCGGGCGGGGACTTACATTTTGTCAACAACACATCTTGAGTGAGCAACACACCAGTTTAGTTGTACATATAGTATATATAACAAAATATGTAGCTGCAACAAGTCATATGAGAATAACAAAATAACCAAATGAGCAAGTATAACTGAGATGTCGAGAAGCACAAAGGCTAACGACTGGCGTATGATCATACTAGACTGAGATTATGTTGGACCACTCCGTATGCGGAAGCATACAAAGCTATTAAGCACATAAACAAGTAAGGTATAAGTTGTTAACACATAAGACAATAGTTGCAGTTTTGAGTATAAGTATAAATGTGAAATATATTTACGCATATGTCCCCAAAACGTGAGAAAACAAGTAAAAAGAGGGGAATGTGGTACTCACCTTAGAGATTAAGCAAGAGATATGGATTCCTTAAGCTATAAAGATAGATCGATTCTTCAGGAAATACCGACGAGATATCCTAATAAGGAATAATTGCAGAAAAATAAATATAAAGCCCACCACGAATATACAACTAAATAGAGACTCTGGAATTAAAGATCGAGTATGTTCTTTGCGAAAATTAAATATTACTTAGTTTTATTGTTAAGTTTATTATCAAAGTTTTATCGTAATAAATATGATTTAATAGAATACTAAATGACACGAATATAAATATTTATAAAATTGTTGGATAAATTATATAAAGAGATTGTTGTAAATGAGTATTTTAAATCCAAAAATACATTTTTATATATTTAAATATCATTTTATCGTTAAAAATAAATAATGGATAATAAATCATAATAAAATATAATATTTTACAAAATACTTGAAATTTATTAATTTTAATAACCACATGATACATACATATGTACATATATTAAAATAAACTCTTTTTAAAATATTAAAGCCTTTAAATAAGCTAGTGTATTTACATACATGTATAATAATATATATAATTATAGTTTTAACAATTACTGAAGTTAATGTGTCGGGTTTAACGAAATACTGAATAGTTATTATATTTTTAATATCATTAATATTAATTTAAATTATTAAATGAGTTAGTATCAAAATTGAATGGCCATTAATCAAAAGTAAACTAAAAACATGGGCGAAAGATATGAGAAAATACAAGTTCTATAGTCGGTTTTAAGGTAATAACTTATTTAATAATTATTATTACTATTATATTTAATAAAAATGATTTTTAAAAGAAAAGATATCAAATCTAACAAAAATAACGGGGTAGCAAGGGTTGAACCCGCGACCTGCCATCCCACCAGAAACGATGAGTAAGAACAGATGCGGCATAACAGATTCTGATTAAGAACCCTCACAATCATAATCACATAATCCGTTAAGTTATTGATTTATTTGTGTTAGGGTTTTTGTTAAGCAGGTATAAACGACTTGTAAGCATGTTTTAATTACCTGAAATGATGAGTGGTTGATGATGATTGACAAACACTAAACAGACGACCGAGAATGCTATTGGACATCATCAAAAGACAATGGCAACAAAATTAACCTTAGGGGTTTATACGGCGACACCATGAGGATGGTAAATATTGGTTTAATTGAATTATGATGTTTGTTAACGCGTCCCGTGAATAACGAGTTGAGGTCGGCTATGTATAATAAGGAAAACGAATATTTTGATGATCATTTTACCATACTGATAATGTCGGCAGTTAATGTAAGGCAATAATCACATAATTTTGATTCGATTAATTTGTTTAGATGCAAAGATTAAGGTCCAAGAATGTTACTCGGGTCACGGGTTCGCTAAATGGGTCTCGGGTTAGGGTTTGGATATTGGTTTGGGTTATTGGATATAATAACTTGACTGATTTTTGCAGATAAGCCCCTCTACCATGAAAGGTGGAGACATATATGGATTAAAGCTTAGCTAAGGGGTGAAATGTGGACATTAATCAAAGTTAAATGAATATTAAGTATTTATAATTAACTAATAAAATATTTTAATGATTAGTTTACCAAAAAAAATGGAAATGAGTCGAGTAACGAATATAATATATTAGGTGTAAAACCCGAGTTGTTACATAGGAGAGGTCCAACATATTCGCATTATAGTATGATCATACGACCATCGTCGTAGCCATCGTCTAGTTCATTTGGCATCGAGCTTACCGACATCTCATTTTTGTAACCAATGCCCACTCGCATGGCAACAGTTTAGCCTTTTCTTTATGATTTGATTGATTGTTTATATGCTATGGTTTAACTATTTATTTTCACAGGAAAAATTTGCATTTTTCTTTATTTATTATATATTATTATTGTAGTGTCTTAAACTGGTGTTTTACTCACCAAACATGTGTTGTTGACAAATCTTTCTATTTTATATGCATATGCAGGTTATTATTTGAACTAGTTGCAAGATTTGGTGAAGACTTAATGATGATTTAAGTTAGAAGAATTATAAACATGACTTAGATTTATTTTCATTGGTTGTTTAATGAGTTGTATTTTGTATTTGTATTTATCTGGATTTTATATTAAATTAAACGGATATTGTCATTTTAAATATTGCATGATAGTACCTTGAGAGCTGTGAGCAATCAGCTCACGCCCCTGCATTTCCGCCTTAGGTTGGGGTGTGACATCCCAGGTATGATTCGAGAAGACTAGCCGGGCATCGTCATCGATAGGTCTTCAATTATGATGAGGAATGCCATTAGGACTGATCAAGATATGATTGGTAGCTGTGAAATTCACCCAAAATTTATTACCAGCAGCTGGAAGTCGTAATAACTAATTAATGTTCGTAAAATAGAAGATATAGGTCAAGACCCGATTTTTCACGTTTTTTATGTCCTCATTATTGGATTACTCTTGTTGAGAAACACAAGATTCATATATTATGGGTCCCGTAAATCATTTTCTAGCCCAGGATATGCTCGTTTTACTTCTTGGTCGTTTTTTGTCAACCCATCTTGTTTAGTTTTAGCATCAGCTTTAGGTATCTCATCCAAACTCTTCCCGAATCCTTCTAACACTACCCAAGACTTCAGTTTATACTCCAGTCTTCCCAAGTTATCATTACATGCTCGTACAAGTATCCAATTTAGCATCTTTAGCGATCAATTATCTAAAATACAAAAGCATGTATAAAGTACTAAAATTCTAACAATATACTCAATGAAAATACACAATTAACACACTAATATATGTATACAAATCCCCGACCATCACATCCCCCCACTTATCTTTTGTTTGACCTCAAGAAAACTCAAAGTAAACATCAACCTCCATCATATGTATGTCAATTATCACCATTAATAACTGATAACTTCTTTTTGACTTTTTCTGTTTTTTTACTAAACTGATAAACAATACACTAAAAAAAATATATACAACTCTAACATTCAAATATTTACAACTCTTCTGACTATATACAACTCGATAACGAACTGTATTTCATCACACAGGGAAAAAATAAAACGAAGGCCAAGGCTAAAATGGTGTGTAATGTGGGTTTAGCAAATTAAGAGTAATAAGGTCCAAATGGGGTCATAGGGGATAATGTCGGGTGAGGAATATTATTACTGGGGGAAACTGTATGTACGGGTTTTCTAAAGTCCAAATCTCCATAAATGTGGTGGTATTAAGATCACGATAAGCATATGATAAGCAAGTTCTAATTCTGTGAAACATACCGGTTACCCTCAAAATCATCATATGACATGTTTAATATTTATTAAATAATATGTGTATTAAGTATCACACCCCAACCTACGGCGGAACATGCCACGACGCGACAATATTGTATCTTAGCTTAAAAGACACTAAATAATTACACGTATCAATATCTAAATTATTTCATTTCATATATCAATTAAACACACAAAAACATTAACAATTTCTTAACGGGAAAAAATAGCATTACAATCAAAACTTAAAATAGAAATTGTTCTTTATTCATCATGCAACCTAAGGTATCAACTAAGCTTCAATCATTTGCTTTATCCCAAAAAGCTACATGCGTCATGCGTGAAAATATATAAGTTTGTCAACATAAAATTGAGCAAGTAATCACAATTTTTGTATATAATAACATTGAAAATGACAATTCCTTTCGATAATACGAATTAAAACAACTAGCATAACAATAATATAAAAATGCCATTTCCCTCGTCCCGAATGAGTCGAGTTACTCTGGCAGCGTATGATTAAACAAATGAGGATGAGGATGAGATACCAACCACCAAAGATACAAATAAACACATAGTCACATTCTCACGTATAACTAATTGAGCAATATCATACAAAAGCAAATAATGAAATTGTAGTGAAAATGATAAGCTATTTAAGTTGTGAACGCATAATGCCCCCAAAATATAAAACGGTAAAAATGGGATGTGAGTTACTCACATTAACAAGTGGATTAATGTGGATGAGATAATGATTAAATGATAAAACGGTTTAGCTCATCGGGATTCGTCGACAAGAGTTCCTAGATGCTAACGACATTATTAATTGTAGACGAGATAATAAGAAGGCTATGATGACTTTAGGATTCGATCGGGTTTTAAGTAAAAGTTGGATTGGTTTAATTATTATCAAGACTGTTATATTGTTAATGTTGTTGTTTTTATCATTATTATTGTTATAAATTTTGGGTTTCAATTTCAAATAAATAATAATTATTAATAAAAAAATAAATATAATGACATATATTAAGGGGAGTTTTATTTAAACATCAAATAGTTTGGTTCGTTAAGTAACAGTAATAATAGATATTATTATTATTATGTTTATTTTATTCATATGTATGTCTATATATATATATATATATATATAATTAATAGAGGAAATGACAGCTCTAAGACAAGAAAACAACAATTCAAAGGATCGGTTTTAAAGAATAACAACATTTATTTAGTGTTATATACAAGAAATGGTTAAAAAGTTGATGAAAAGCATTAAAAATATAAATATAAAAAATACAGGTGCTGGGGGGGGGGGGTTCAAACCTTTGCCCCCAAGCTGGTTCAATAACTTAACATTCGTGCACCTGCCACAAGGGCAAGTGTCTAACTCGTTTATAACATGAAACCAATAAAATATAAATCAAACCCTTCGTTCATGTTCTTCCCCAAATTAAATATAAATCAAATCGTTCACCACATCATTCAAGTTTTGGGCTTGGTGAGCATTGATGGTGAAAATTTACCCTTGAGTTCCTTAAGGTGCTTGGGTTTGAGAAGTCGAAGCTTGAGGGCTTGGAGCTTAATAGGCTTGCATGACCAAGGGTTGGGCTTTGAGAGTTGGAGGAGCCATGAGTTGGGGTACTTGGGGGTGATAATTTTGCACTTGATATGCTTGGGAGGTGTAGTAGGGTTCTGGTGAAACATAGGCTTGGTGGGCTTGGACTAGTCGAGGGCATGCGTTGCGGAGGTGATTGGGTCACCCATAATTGTGGCAGCCCTAATGGGGTTAATGACTGGAGCACGACGGAGACTCGGTTGGGTTGGTTTTATGGTGCGAACTGCGGTGGAGCGGCTTGCACACGAGGTGCTTCTCGACAATATTGGGCAAGGTGGCCGACCCGGTGGCAATTGGCGCACACCCGACAAGTGTATTGGGCCGGATGGAGGCGTTGGCAGATGTTGTAGTACGAGTGTGGGCCGGTGTAGGGTTTCTTGTTTGGAGGGGCTTGTTGGGCTTGTGGTTGGGCTAAGACATAATTTTGGGAGTTGGGTTTTCTCTTGGTTTTGTGGTAGTGGGATGAGTTGCTGTGGTTGTTATGCTTGGAGGATTGGGCTTTGATTCATTAGTGGGCTCGGGTGTGGGCTTATCACTGGGTTTCTTGTAACTCTTCCACGTCAAGGTCCCGGTCTTAACGTGTTTCTCGGTGAGTGTACTGGCTAGAGTGATGGGATCGTGTAGAACTTTCAGGTCACGACTCAGAACGGAATCTTAGATTTGCATAGGCAAACCCGAGATGTACTTATCAATGCCCCGCTCAAAAGGAGTGACCATATGTTGGATGAGAAGGAAAACCCGGTAATGATATCCTTTGTTTTATGATCTTGACGGATTCCTTCCGTGTATTTCCATCAATTATACACTTTAACTTTCAAAGTTCGGATAACTTATTTTCTTTGAGTAGACATGTTCTTATGTCTTAGTTTAATTCACTCATTTCATCTTTCTATAGATGATGATTATTGAATAACATAGTTTCGAAATTTTTTGAAATTTAACTATCTCTTTTCCTTTGCATATAAGAATTCTTGTGTAAAGAAATGCTCTGTATGCTAATATCTTTATATACATTAGAGATTTAAATACCCTTATATGATTACAAAATTTCTTGTTTAAAATGAGATTACAAACAGTTTGCTAGAGCTAACTAAACTATTAGTTATTTCTAATGCCTTTGGATCTTGAACATTCATTTGGCATAATCTTGTCTACTTCTATTCTTTATTGTCCAATGCTCCTTGTGCGTTTAACACATTTATTTTAGCTTTTCCTTTCTTAGCACCGCTTTCAATTGCGTTGCTTGTGTTTAGCGGACATTCTGAACTGAAGTGTCCATTTTCTTCACAACTGAAACATACAACTGTTTTCCTTTTGCAATTTTCTTCCGAATGACCGAGTTTCTTGCAAAAGGTGCATGTTATTAATGGAATATTTTTGGTTGGTCTAAAATACTTCCCATTATGTCTTCTGCCACAACTCGGACAGATTGGTCTTGTGAATTTAAAAGACCCTTTCTCATTTTCTTTGTTTTTTTCCTCGATTTCTTCTTTCTTTCCTTTGCCATGCTTATATTCTTCTTGATCCCTGATAAGACCATTCATGAGATAACCGGATAATTCCATGGCTGAATTAGCGGTTTGAGGCAAATGAGATCTCACCATGTCTCTAATTTCCTGAGGTAAAACCCAAATAGCGCGGGTTACTTTATTGGATTTGGGTGTTACTAAGTGTGGTACCAATCTACAATACTCATGAAACTTAGTATTGTATTCCTTGAGATTAATGCCTTCCACCTTGTGGTTCAAAAACCTAGTTTGAATAAGATCGGTTTCATGCATTGGGCAGAACTTTTGTAGCACAAGTTCTTTGAATGCTTCCCACTTTAATTGGTACATAGTTTCTCTACCCCTTTGACAAGTTTAGGGTATTCCACCATTCTAACGCTTCGCCTTTAAAGTATTGAAAAGAGTACTGAATCTTTTGAATCTCAGTACATTGGCTGATGATAACAATGGACTCGATTTCTTCAAGCCATCCTAAAGTTGATATGGCGCCTTTACCTCCATAGAATTATTTTGGTCCATATGCTGTGAAGTTCTTGAAACTACAGCCTTGCGTTACTAATTTTTTCTTGAATTTACGATTGAATTTGCTCTCAACGTTGGAGCTATGAACACTTTCTTCGTGAGAAGGATTTCGGTATGGATGAATTTAAGAAGATTTGTTGGAATGTTGAATTTTACTTTTGTGTGACCCTTCTTTCATTGCATCGATAAGAGGAGTCATTGCATTATGAATCATTTCTTGTACTTTAACCAGATACTGATCAGGAATCTCATAAGCGTGTTCTGATACTTTCATGTTGCTTCTCTGAATTAAAGCTTCATCATTATTCTCTTGATTGTTTGGGTTAGACATTTTGTAAACAGAATTTAGTTTAGTATGAACAAAATTTCTTATTTTTATACTAATGATAGAATGTTTTTCAATAAGTCTGTGACACTGAACAATTGATACAAGTACGAAAGATTGATTTGTTTATGAAATGTTTAATTAAGTTTGTCGCTTTTCGAGGAGATTTCTTTCAAATCTTTCTTGAGGTTGTTCATCTCGTACATGACACAATTCAGTTGTTTATTCTTAGTTTTGAAAATTGATATTTAGGATAATCTATATTACATTATAATGTACGTAGGCAACTTTTCATCTACCTACATAAGATACCGTGATATTTTATGCTATTAAGTCTCCGACCAACTCTCTAGCAATTCTCCAATCTCCGGTGCATTCAAGGCTACGTTCATTTAGGAAAACTAATGAACCGGTTCCTTTCAATTCTCAGTAACGTATATCCTTTATTTAATTCGTCTATTTCTTGCTCCCAATTTTATGTATATAAACAATAAGAATATATCGATAAGATTGAGAGAACCATGGCTGTAAATATAACGATGACAATACCTAGAATTTTTCGTTACTTGGTCTCAAACCCATCATGCTCAATCATCAAACAAGGGTTACTTCTATATAATTCTATTTCGACTGTCTAACAATATACGAATGAAGTTGATTTCGATTTGGGGATTTGTAGGCATCCAAACTTCATTGATCACTGGTGTTTTATTTACGATATAAAATTGATAAACCTGTATTTGTTTTGATTGAATCTGTATATTATAGCATGCTCAACGAGTATTGATCGCCTAACAAAGTAGCTACAATGATTACATGAAGTAGAAAGCTAAATACGAGTATGTACAACTTTTGGGTTTGTATTTATTTATATATTTAACATATAAAACTATGCTAAAAGATTGGTATGTGTTGGTTCCAGAATGTTCAAAGCTGAAAGTATGTTTGAGGAAAATCTGGGGAAGATATGTGCCTGCCGAAGCCGAAAGAACTGTGCAACTCAAGCGCCAACTTAAGTCAAATTTGAGGCAAATCTGGTCCGTAAGGGTACTTTTGTCACACCCCAAACCACGGCCTAGGCGTATGACACATATGTTGGTACCACAATATTAATTAAATCAGAGTTACGGTTTAATAGCGGAAGTCTAAAAAACATGTGGATTTAAATAACTATTTACATACAAAAGACGGGATTTAAAAGTTTCCCGTTTAACGTTTGAAAGATTACTTGTTTAAGTTTTGCAAAACCGCCATTTACAATATATTAAGTTTATTAAAAGATCCGAGCCATCGGATATCTTGAGTACTTCGTTACTCCAAACCCTAACCTTGATCACATTCAAAATGTTAAGAAAATACGTCAGCAACGAATGCTGGTGAATATGCTGACGCTAAAAATATTTTATTTACTTGATCAACCCTCGAGACTACGTAGGTCTCGGCCCAATGTGACTTAGGAATAACCAAGTTAAAATAACACAATTCATAAACTTAAGTCTCTACACTCGGTCCCCCAGCAAACACTGCAACGTTCGACTAGTTGAGTGCCTATACGTATACACAAGGTCATACTCCCCGCAGGCGAGCGTAATTGTGACCAGGTGTGATGCGCCCATCACATATTTAAGGATCCACACAAACGTACACGATAGCCTGAGGCCAGTGTTTATACTCTTGTTTATAAATGTTTTAGAGACACTTAGTCTCATGTAAAGTTTTTCATATAACAGGTTTGTAAAAGTTGGGGCGTATTCACCTTTTTGATTTGGATCGGCTTCAAACACTGTCCAAGGGTCTTTCCCGTTGCTATCTCGTACCTATAGTACGAGTATAACCCTTTGTTAGTCGGATATACAATCCGGCTTAAGACCTTAAGTCTTATTTTATAAACTTTACCTCGTTGAACCTTTAGTTCAAAATCTCTTTTACTTAAAAACCTTTAGTTAAAAAGTAATATTATAAATCTTTAGTTTATTTATAAAACCCTACGTTTCTTCTTCTATAAAAAACGTATTCTTTTCTTTTCTTTATTATTAAAGAATAGTTATTATTACTTAAATAATATTTTCATAACAAAGAATTTCACACATATATATAATCACACACACACACACACACACATATATATATATATAATATTCTTAATTTCTTTCTTTTATTATTTCTTTGTTATATATTCTTTTATTTATCAAGGTATCGAGTATAACCTCGACTTAAGGTTTAAGCCTTTATAATATTTTATTATTATTTTATTTGGGCATTATGCCTACCTTTTCTTGGCTTATAAACCCTAAATATTTGAGCAGCACCTCAACGCCTCTTTGCCATCTTTATCTACTTGTTCAACCCTTTTTTCCACAACACGATGAACACCAATACTTCACCAATCGTCGGTACGCTTTACGAGACTAACCACCATGATGTTGAGATATAACAAACTCCTTCTTGGTTGATACGTCGGTGGAATGTGGCACGAACAATGAGGGAATGGGCACAGAAATCGAGATAACGATCGACAATCGGCACGAACTTCGAGGTATGTTATATATGACTTAGAGAGATGTTCTAGAGAGAGAGATATCAGGTTTTGGTGTGGGGAAAAGCGAGATCCCAGACTTGCTATTTATAGGCAAAGTCCAGAGGCTCGTCGCGATATGCGATGGCCATAAGCCCCGTCGCGTATCGCGACGTAGACTTGCTGTGTCACCATGTAGGTCTGCCACGTGTCGCCACATGGCAGATGTTGTGCCATGTGTTGACACGTGGCGGGACACTTGGCGGACGACGTGCCACGTGTTACCACGTGGCAGGCCACGTGCCTCGTTGTCAGATAACCCATCGCGATACGCGACGGGCTCTCTTCTGATCCATCGCGTATCGCGATGGGTCAGGAAAATCAGAATTTTCATTTTAAACCCTAAGGTTTGGATTTTGACATTTTAGGTACTTTGACTTTGGAAACTTAATAATTTGAACCCGATATTTTCACGATGTTACATCCTCCCCACCTTGAAATAAATCTCGGCCTCGAGATTGCTTCTTTAGAATAGATGGGGGTATTTCTTTCTCATTTCGGATTCAAGTTCCCATGTATACTCGGGTCCTCTTCGTGAGTCCCATTTGACCTTTACGATTTTCAACGTTCGTCCTTTTTAATTTCTTTGTTTTCGAATTTTCTATTTGAATTAGTTTTTAACAAATTTTAAGTTTTCATTTATTTCGACGTCTTTTAAAGGCATAGATAGAGATTCGTCAACTAAACATTTTTGAAGATTAGAGACGTGAAATACATCGTGTATCCCTTGCATTTCTTCTGGTAGTTGCAAACGGTATGCAAACGTCCCGATTCGCTCAAGTATATTAAATGGTCCTACTAATCGTGGGCTGAGTTTTCCTTTCTTCCCGAAGCGAACTACGCCTTTCCATGGCGAGACTTTCAATAAAACTTTGTCACCAACATTTAATTCCAACGGCTTACGATGGGTGTCGGCGTAACTCTTTTGGTGGTCACGTGCCTTCTTAAGTCGTTCACGGATTTGAAGAACTTTGTCGGTGGTTTCTTGGACTATCTCGGTCCAGAAAATTGATTGTCTCCGGTTTCAGACCAGCACACGAGCGTTCTACATTTACGACCATATAACGCCTCGAATGGTGCGGCTTGAATACTTGTGTGATGGCTATTGTTATAAGAGAATTCCATTAGGGGTAAGTGGTCATCCCAACTTCCACCTAAGTCAATCACATAAGCTCGGAGCATGTCTTCCAACGTTTGAATTGTCCTTTCGCTTTGCCCATCAGTTTGTGGATGATAGGCGGTGCTAAGGTTTAGCTTGGTGCCTAAGGCTTGTTGGAAGCTTTTCCAGAAGTGAGACGTAAAACGACTATCTCGATAAGAGATAATAGATAGCGGTATTCCGTGTAAGGAAACAATGTTGTTCACATAGATTCGGGCTAGTCTATCCATTGAGTACGACTCATTGATAGGTATAAAGTGTGCAGACTTTGTTAATCGATCTACAATAACCCATATGGCATTATACTGTCGAGTCGTTTTCGGGATTTTGGTGATAAAGTCCATGGTTATTAACTCCCACTTCCATACAGAAGTTCGGGTTGCTGAAGCAATCCTGAAGGCTTTTGATGTTCAGCCTTGACTTTCAAACAAGTTAAACATTTTGCCACATGCGAAGCGATGTCATTTTTCATTCCATTCCACCAGTAATTTGGCTTTAGGTTTTGATACATTTTGTCACTACCGGGGTGCATCATGTAATTGGACTTATGTGCTTCATTCATTATCATTTTACGCAAGTCCCCAACGACTGGTACCCAAATCCGAATTCCCATTCTAAGGATACCATCGCCACCTTTGACTAGTGAGTCAATGGTGCCGTTACGTTTCTCGTCGGATATCTTGTTTTCATTGATCACTTGAGTTTGAGCGGATTTGATTTGTTCAATGAGATCTATCTGAAGTTCTATTCTTAATGCTCGGACTCTTTTTGGCTTTTCATGTTTTTTACGACTTAAGGCATCGGCCATGACGTTAGCTTTGCCTTCATGGTAAATGATCTCGCAGTCGTAATCGTTGAGAGTTTCCATCCATCGTCGTTGTCGCATGTTAAGCTCTTTTTGATCGAAGATGTGTTTTAAGCTTTTATGATCGGTATACACGATAAATTTTACTCCATAGAGATAGTGCCTCCATATACGAGAGAAATTTTTAATGAACCTTCGATAATAGCCGGCCAAACCCAAGAAACTTCGGATCTCGGTTTGCGACTTTGGAATTTCCCACTTCAAGATGGCTTTTTATAGCGGGATCGACTTGAATACCATTCACATTTATGATATGCCCAAGAAATTGCACTTCGTGCAACCAGAATTCGCATTTGAGAACTTGGCCTACAATTTCTCGGTTCTATGTAATTCAAGTAAGGTTCGGAGGTGGATTTCATGATCATCCTTAGAATTAGAATAAATAAGTATGTCATCGATGAATACGATAACAAATTTATCCAATTAAGGCTTGCAGATTCGATTCATCATGTCCATGAACGCGGCCAGCGCATTAGTAAGTCCAAATGGCATAACGGTGAACTCATAATGGCCATACCTTGTTCGGAATGTGGTTTTCGGAATATCCTCGGATTGGACTTTGAGTTGATGGTAACCATAACGAAGATCGATTTTTGAAAAGAAACTTGCACTTTGGAGTTGGTCTAAAAGATCATCGTGGATAACGATTCTTGATTGTAACTTTGTTCAATGCTATATAGTTGATACACATACGCATGGATCCATCCTTCTTCTGGACGAAAAGTATTGGTGCTCCCCATGGCGATGAACTCGGTCGATTGAAGCCTTTCTCGAGAAGCTCGTCGAGTTGTTTCTTTAATTCTTTCATTTCAGTTGGAGCAAGACGATATGGTGCCTTAGCGATCGGAGCAGTACCAGGGATAAGATCGATCCTAAACTCTAATTCACGATCGGGAGAAATTCCAGGAAGTTCATCAGGGAAGACATCAGAAAAGTCGGAGACTATAGGTACGTCCTTTATCTCCTTTGATTTGGATTCTTCAGTGACGTAGGCCATGAATGCTAAGCATCCTTGTTAATCATGGAAATTATGCTAACTTGGCCAGCGACTTTGTCCCCTTTAATTTGAATAGTTCGTTTATCAGGGGCTTGAAGTTCGATGGTTTTGCTATTGCAAATGATACGAGCATGGTTGTTGGATAACCAATCCATACCAAGTACAATATCAAAACCAGCAAGAGTCATTGGTAAAAGTTGAATAGGCAGAATATAACCAGCTAAGAGAATTTTTCCGTTTTCAAAGACTTCGGAGATTTTGACTATTTCGCTACTAGAAGTCTCGACGCTTAGAGTTTTATTTAATTTTGTTAAAGGTTCGTTTAATAGATTACAAAACTATAATCTATAAAACTTAAATTGACACCCAAATCAAAGAAAAATCTAGCATAGGTGTCGTTGACTAGAAACGTACCGGTGATGGTTTCCGGCATGTCAGCGGCCTTTTTCGTGTCAAGAACGAAGACTCTTGCGTTTCCCTTTTTGTTTTGGCCACTTCCACCCGCACCACCAGTCGCGGGTTTGTTCTTTGGGCACTCGAAGCTTGGATGCCCCATATCCTTGCAGTTATAACATGTCATTTTCTTCTTCCAGCAATCAGCAGTTGCATGGCCAGGTCTTTGACAATATTCACAGACTATTGATGAGACGTGTCGGCATTGCCCATGGTGGCGCTTTCTATAAATCTTACGAAATGGTGCGTTTGAATTAAATCTGGTTCGGCCTTGATTTTCACCCTTGCCTTTGAAGTGGGTGCTTCCACCTGTTCTACCTTGGTTGTTGGTTGTTGCCACTTTCTTGTCTTCCTCTTTGTTGCGGACAAGGCCGCCCATCAGATATCCAGCTAACTCCATCGTGGAATCGGCTGTTTAAGGAAGGTGAGACGTCACCATATCGCGGATTTCCCGCGGCAATCCCCATATATATCGTGTGACTTTGCTGGACTCGGGGTTAACCAGCTGGGAACCAGGCAACAGCACTCATGAAACTTGGTGTTGTACTCTCGAAGATTTGTCCCTACGACCTTATGGTTAAGAATCTTAGTTTGTATTTGGTCGGTTTCATGCATTGGACAAAATTTCGTCATCAGCATTGCTTTGAATTCTTCCCATGAAAGGTTGTACAATTCTTGACGTCCTTTGCTCAAAATTCGTGTGTTCCACCATTCCAACGCCTCACCTCTGAACATCTGGGAGGAGTATTGTATCATCTCTTGATTCGAACATTTGCTTATAATAACGATCGATTCCATCTCCTCGAGCCATCTAACAGTCGTTATAGCTCCCTTGTCTCCATAAAATTCCTTCGGTCCAAAATACTTAAAATCCTTGAATGAACAGCCTCCAATATTCAACTTCTTAAATTCTTGACGAATTCCACCATCGGCATTCAATTCGTGAACACTCTCCTCTACATGGGATGGCTTTGGAAGGGATTTAACAGATTTACGAGAAAGTTCAATGGATTGGGAATGTTTAGAGTATTTGGATTGAGATCTTGCCATAGATTCTTCCCTAACTGCTTCTTTAATCATTCTTTGTATTTGATTCATATATTTATCGGGAATTGGTTCTTCTTGTTCTTTCTCGGGATTTTTCCCTTTTTCTTTTCTTTTGTCGGCTTCTTTTCGAGAAGCCTAATGATTATTACTTGATTGAGACATTATCTTTTTATTTTCAATCTTTTCTTTAGATCTGAAATTAAACAAATTATTTCCTTAAATACACATATTTATTTATTTCACATTATATATATATCATGTTAATATCATAACATGATATATATATATATATATATATATATATATTTTACAACTTCAAATGTATATCGTTTACTTGATATATGTAACAACTCGGTTTGTCCATGTATATTAACCCAACCCGAGAATCAGATCCAAACCCGTTAACCCGATTCATACATGTAAACCGTAACCCATATGAATTCTTGGACCATAATCTTTGAACTATTATCGAAATTGATCTTATAAAATCGCTTATCAATCAAAAACGAATTTATACCCCGGTTTAACTGGAAAAACAATCTTGTCGTTAATCTTGATCTTGATTTCGACCAAATATAATAAACCGACATACAAATTGATATATATACATCATAATAATGCAATTAAACGCTCCTACATCTTCTCTATGCAATCACGATTCGAAACCCTAACCCTAATCACATTCAGATTGTCTTTGGGGTCCTTCTCGTCATCATCATTATCCGCCGCAATGTAATGGTTGTTCACAATCAATACGCGATTAGATCTGGTAATTTAGATATGCTTATAGTTCGTTTAAATCAGTAGTATATTAACCGGCCAGGGGCGCGGGTTCGAGTCCCCCTGGACGCGGTTTGTTATTTTATTATTTTTTAATGGGTTTTAAATGTTTTGTGACTAATATTAATCATTATTAAATAATAAGTAAATCTTTTTTTATAAAACCGACAGTTTTGATTCATGTTTTTATCAATTAATCTCGATAAGTGTATGTATGTATGTATGTATGTATATCTATATAATTATATATGTGTGAAGTATTGTAAACATATATTAATAGTACACTTTAACTTATTTTAATCCGACATTATCATTGGGGATTCTTGTCGTTGGACGTCTTTATAAACTTATTTTTATTTTATATATTATATGTATTCTTGTTAAACGAAAGTATAATAAAACATATTAAACGTATTAGACTAATTGACTATATTTAACCATTGGGTTTCCTTAAAGATTCTAAAATATAAATCTTATTATAATCAACTATTTAAACACTATTATTATATATCATAATTAAATATTCAAACGTTTATTATTATAGTATATCGTAACTCGTATTTATTTAAATTAATTATTCATAACTTAGATTATGATAAGCAAATAATTCTTTTAATTTAAATAATGACTAATAATATTGTTTTCATAATAACAAGTAATCCTTAAATATCAATCGTACAATCAATAACGTATTAAATCACGAACATAACTTAAATCAAATCAAAATCCTAAATTCATTATATGCGTTATCTCATTATTAATTAATTTATAATGTTATATTATCTAATTAGGAATCATTGTCGGTGAATCCCGAAGGGATTTAACTGCCCTCATCCTCACATCCTTACTTTTACTTCGTTCATTTGATCTAGTGAGTAATCATTTCTCTTTTTATTTATTTTTAACGTTTTTGGGGACATGTGCATATCTTATATATTTAACTATTATCTAGTATTCAAAACCGCAACTGTTAATCCTTGTGTGTTTATCAGTTTATGCTTAACTTGCTATTTGCTTACTTGCTTTGTTTGAATGCTACTTGCTTATTTCGGCAACCGATGTCCATTTTTATGGCAACGGTTTAGTCCTTGCTTTGGTAACCAATGTTCATTTATATGGATTGGTTGAGCCCTTTCTTTATGGGTTGTTTTCTTTATGGGTGATTATTTGTGTATGTGCTATGGCTTAACTGTTTATTCTAACAGGAACAGTTTGCATCTTTCTTTATTTATTATATATTATTATTGTTGTGTCTTAAACTAGTGCTTTACTCACTCAACATGTGTTGTTGACAAATATTCTATTTTATACGCATATGCAGGTTATCGTAGAATTTAATGCAGGTTGGTGAAGACTTAGTGAAGAATTTAGTTAGAAGAATATTTTAATCAAGAAATATAAAAATTTGTATTGTTGTATGAATTATGTACTTTTTTTGTATATGATTTATTTGATAATTGAATTTAACTAATAGATATTGTCATATAAATATTGCATGATAGTACCTTGAGAGCTGTGACAGTCAGTTCGCTCCCCGAAATTTCCGCCTTAGGTTGGGGTGTGACAGATTGGTATCAGAACCGAAGGTTTAAGATAGGTCGTTAGTGGTGCCTTAGTAACATGCTTAGGAGCCCCATACGTGCTTATTTGTTTACCTGATGTGTTCTATTTGATTGTTTACAGCTTACGTTATTGGCTTGCTAGATTATGTACTAGTATAACTACTTTGTTAATTGTTTATTTTATTGTCATGCACACATACACAACTCCGAATCTATGCTTCACTCTCAAAATATTGTATTCCTCTGAGACCATGTCTCATTCTCAAAATATTTTTTTTAACTCTGAAGCTACGCCTCAACCTCAAAATACTTTTATTTAATTTTATTTGATTGTCTTTTATTGTCGGAAATTTCCTTGAGATTTTCCTAGCTTTGTTTTTGCTATTTTTCACTTAAAACTAGGGAGTGTGACAAAATTTCTCGCCATAGTGGAAATTGTCATGCGACCGACACTTTAAGTGTTTAACGTAATCGGCTAAACGGTTACACCCTTTATTGTGTTTTATTGTTTTTAAAATGTCTAGTCGGGTGTATAACCCATGGGACGCCACGGACACGCCAACTGTACATTTGTACAATTTGTTATATTTGCGATATTTTGTTGGAACATTATCATCCGTGGTGATACACGAGATTTTTCAACTACTTATGCTTGAGTTCATTCATTCGTTATTTAGTTTGGTCGGTCAAATCGCCATGTAACGCTCATGGGCCGACAAACTCAATTGATTCGTTGATTCGTTAATTAAGTTGGGCCATTCAAATTTCCATGTAATGCTCATGGGAGGTCAACTCACACATTTGTTTTGGTTTTGGTATGCTAATAACTTGGGGAAACAAAATGCCATGGAAAGCTCATGGGAAACCCAACACATCGAAGAACATTTATTATTTGTTTGTTTTTTTGTTTATTTGATTTTATACGAAATGATTTATGATTTGATTTAATTATTTAATTATTCTATTATTCAATTAATCAATTATTTACTTACTAAATCATTTTTGAATCAAGATCTACTGATTCGATCTATTTATACACTCAAAACATTTTTATCCTCTTGATCGGATACAAATTCTTCATTTAAAAGACTCGGTTATCACGAGCCAATCAAAACAATTTACACTCTATTATTGATTTGGTTTTCACCTACTCATGTTACCATGTTATTATTGCACAAACTAATAATCAAATAACTTTCTTATACTCATGGTATCATATACATAAACTATTAAACGTATTTCAAGTATTCAACCTCAAAATTTCAATTTGTTAAAACATGTCCGACTTTGATAAAACTCTTTCACTCGTCAAAGTAGCTCATTGATTTTCAATTTAGATTCTAACTTATCCTTAAGTTATGAATAAACATCAGCATAACCTATTTAAGTTTCGTTTTACACAATCACTCATATGAAATATACACAACTATCAAGTCTTCTCATTAAATTACATCTTTATTAATCATAGAATGTCGTTCTCAACATCAAACCACATTAATCATTTATTTTCAATAAACACCACATGCTACATGATAGTCAAGGAAATAGCTCCTGCAATCTCTAAAATACCAACTCCATTTCCAAAACATAAATGCAATCTCGTTCATTAACTTCTTCGCTAATAAATTCAATTCATTTATCCATACTCATTCTCATATAGAACAACAATAACAAACGCAAGTCAAAACATCAACTATACGTTATTAATCAAATTAACCATTAATCTCAACAAAACCTTAGCGTCTCAAACAAGAAACTTTACGTCAAAATTTACTCGTTATGCTTCATTTGCCACAACTATGGAAATCCTAATCACCTACACCATGTATGCTCCCGATTCAATCATATTCATCAAGCTCAAAATTTCCAAACTTACTCTATTAAACCTACTTTGCGACCTAATCAAAATATTTTAGTTCAATTAACTTTAATTATTCAGAATGTTTATAGAACTACTTAATCAAGTTATTCATAACTAAGTTTATTAAAGAATGTGTTTTTGTCACTTTTATCTAAGCATACTTTACTTTTCTCAATCGTATATTATAACAAATCTTTATTCGATTTTTGGATTTAAGCAATTTTAATACTTATAGCTTATTTGTTTTAAGTGATTATGTACATGCAGTAAAATCTATCTTTTCAAAGACAACTATTACAATACTACACTTTCAAAAGATGTTTTGAAATTTTAATATTTTATTAAAACAACTCAAAAAAAAATAAAAAATAAATACATAAAAATATTCATTTTAGCAATATTTTACACAATGACTATCTTTTACTTATAACCAAAACATATTAAAGATTTTTGTTTTCTCTAAAATCATGTCATTCAAATGCTTTGTAACCCACATGATGGGACGAGTTACGTGGACCATCCGACGATCTAAGTAATTATGAAGGCCTACATAATTATCCAAATCCTCACATGGAAATCATAAGACGTACAATTGTGTGTCATTATATAGAATCAAAAGTAGTTAAGATAACGGTACAAATATAGAGATGATAAGGACATGGTGGATACGCCGCCGGTACATCCTATATATAAGTGTCTTTATCGGATTTTCATTTTTAGCGTTGTTTTAGCTATTCAAAGTTCTATATTATAATAAGTTTTTAAATTATACTTTAAAAACTTTCTTTTCCTCAGAATTTAAGGGTGTGGTTATAGTTTTCTCTAATTTCGGGACGAAATTCTCTAAAGTAGGGGAGACTGTAACAACTCGGTTTGTCCATTTATATTAACCCAACCCGAGAATAAGATCCAAACCCGTTAACCCGATTCATACTTGTAAACCGTAACCCATATGAATTCTTGGGCCATAATCTTTGAACTATTATCGAAATTGATCTTATAAAATCGCTTATCAATCAAAAACAAATTTATATCCCGGTTTAATTGGAAAATCAATCTTGTCTTTAATCTTGATTTTGATTTCGGCCCAAATATAATAAATCGACCTACAAATTGATATATATACATCATAATAATGCAATTAAACGCTCCTACATCTTCTTTATGCAATCACGATTCGAAACCCTAACCCTAATCGCATTCAGATTGTCTTTGGGGTCCTGCTCGTCATCATCATTAGCCTCCGCAATGTAATGGTTGTTCACCATCAATACGCGATCAGATCTGGTAATTTAGATATGCTTATAGTTCATTTAAATCAGTAGTACATTAACCTTACGAGTAATTGAATAAACAATAGCAGATTGATCGATTTTGGGAATTAGGGTTCATAGTTAATTAAGTGTTCGTTTGTATATATATGTATGTATGTATGTATGTATGTATGTATGTATGTATGTTTGTATGTATGTATGTATGTATGTATGTATGTATGTATATATATATAATTATATATGTGTGAAGTATTGTAAACATATATTAACAGTACACTTTAACTTATTTAAATCCGACATTATCATTGGGGATTCTTGTCGTTAGACGTCTTTATAAACTTATTTTTATTTTATATATTATATGTATTCTTGTTAAACGAAAATATAATAAAACATATTAAACGTATTAGACTAATTGACTATATTTAACCATTGGGTTTCCTTAAAGATTCTAAAATATAAATCTTATTATAATCAACTATTTAAACACTATTATTATATATCATAATTAAATATTCAAACGTTTATTATTATAGTATATCGTAACTCGTATTTATTTAAATTAATTATTCATAACTTAGATTATGATAAGCAAATAATTCTTTTAATTTAAATAATGACTAATAATATTGTTTTCATAATAACAAGTAATCCTTAAATATCAATCGTACAATCAATAACGTATTAAATCACGAACATAACTTAAATCACATCAAAATCCTAAATTCATTATATGCATTATCTCATTATTAATTAATTCATAATATTATATTATCTAATTAGGAACCATTGTCGGTGAATCCTGAAGGGGTTTAACTACCCTCATCCTCACATCCTTACTTTTACTTCGTTCATTTGATCAGGTGAGTAATCATTCCCGTTTTTATTTATTTTTAACCTTTTTGGGGACATGTGCGTATCTTATATATTTAACTCTTATCTAGTATTCAAAACCGCAACTGTTAATCCTTGTGTGTATATCAGTTTATGCTTAACTTGCTATTTGCTTACTTGCTTTGTTTGAATGCTACTTGCTTATTTCGGCAATCGATGCCCATTTTTATGGCAACGATTTAGTCCTTGCTTTGGTAACCAATGTTCATTTATATGGATTGGTTGAGCCCTTTCTTTATGGTTTCTTTCTTTATGGTTGATTATTTGTGTATGTGCTATGGCTTAACTGTTTATTCTCACAGGAACAGTTTGCATCTTTCTTTATTTGTTATATATTATTATTTTTGCGTATTAAACTGGTGATTTACTCACTTAACATGTGTTGTTGACAAATATTCTATTTTATACGCATTTGTAGGTTATCTTAGAATTTAATGCAGGTTGGTGAAGACTTAGTGAAGAATTTAGTTAGAAGAATATTTTAATCAAGAAATATAAAAATTTGTATTGTTGTATGAATTATGTACTTTTTTGTATTTGATTTATTTGATAATTGAATTTAATTAATAGATATTGTCATTTAAATATTGCATGATAGTACCTTGAGAGCTGTGACAATCAGTTCGCGCCCCGACATTTCCGCCTTAGGTTGGGGTGTGACAATATACATATGTACCTATTACACATACTATTTCACATTACACATAAATTACATTCATACATACACATATCACACACACTTCTCTCATCTTCAATCCTTCATAAACTTTTTCACCACCTTGGTTAACTTATTGCATTTCCGAAGAAGCGTCTCTCCTATCTTCTTCTTTTTCTTCCCATCCACAGCTACCTTCTTTTTCAATTCATCTGTTTCATGAAAGGCTCGATCTGGATGCTCCTCCTGTGACTGAGGGATGTCATTGGGATATCCGTAGCGGGGTGGCGGATCACGGTACTCCAACATGACTACGTCGAAATGGTTCTTCGGGTCCGGATATGGTGATGCAGTAATATCGGATTGGTAGTTGAAGAAAGCTTCACCAATTCCGGGATCTTTTGCATCGAAGGCCTGTCATCGAATTCTTCAAACCTGGGGCATGTCGATCCTGAATGAAACTAAAGATCATTGATCCTACTATCAAGAAATCCGTCATACAAAGGCCTAACTCTGGCTCTCTCTACGGGTGGAAGGAAGGGCAACAGCCTTGTCAAGGCGCGGGCCAAGGACAAAGAAAGATCAAGGCAGCATACCTCAGACATTCAATCAACCGGTTTAGACAAAAAGTAGGGCAAGTCATCAGGTATCGAACTAAGGCATCGTCTCTTGGGCTTTTGAATGGCTACCGCCTAATGTGTCATTTGACCTCAGTCATTCCAGGCAAAAGGATCCGTTCCTGGACTTCGGTTAGGGGAGCAGCCTCGTTCTGCTCCCGGATTTCATTCGCTTGATCTTCAATTGATGGGACCTTGCCTTGATACGGTGAGAATCTTGATGATGCTTTGCCAATAAGTTCCTGGAGAAATTGCATGTAGGGATCAACAGAACCATAACTTGGGTTTTGATGAGAGAATGGTTCTTCCATCGGCGTTGTTACTTCATTAGGATTGTCGGGGTGTTCTTCCTCTGGATTTTCTTCTGTTTCTTCTTCTTCCACGTCCTCTTCCTCTGGTCCTCTTCATCCATTAATTGGGCAGTCTCTTTTGATATTGCGGGCATGCGAAAGTTCTCGTACGGCATTATTACCTTCATTTTGGGTTTGCGGGATGGTCCTTATTTGTTGGAGCGGGAGTTGACAGAATCCATGGTAGAAGTTCCGGTATGCCATCTTCGCTGTTTTGAGTGACATTGCATCCAATATGATGTGGGAGATCTTGGTTCCTCTTTGATCGGTCGGTTGGAGAGAAAAGCGTAAGGAGGGTGAGGATTCGGTGGTAGGAATATCGGAACACCAGATGGGTAGTATGGCGGGACCTCAGATGGTTGGTAGGTAGGAACCTCAGAAGGATGATACGTTGGGACTTCGGATGGTTGATACATGGGTAAGCTTGACGAGTGGTAGCTTGAGTGTCCCGGTGCTTGATATGCTTGACTTGGAGTGTTATTGGGAAAGTTAATTGGACTTTGTTCTATACCGGAATACTGAAATGGTTTGGTTAGTTCATGCTCTACGTTGGGATTGAAGAATGCTTCATAGTAGTCCTCACTCATGTTGTCCTTTGGAGTAGTAGATTCCGGCTCTTTTTGCTTCATGATCATAACTCTCCATTAATTCTTTGAAAGACATCTAAGTTGGGTTTTTTAGAATGAGGAGGGAAAGAAAAGGTTACCAACCTATCTTATCCCTTTTCAAATAAACAAGTAATAGAAAATATTTTTCTTATGCTTGGATCGAAGCTTAGGTATTATCTTGTAATACCTAATTCGCTAAGATCGATGGCTCTGATACCAACACTTGTCACACCCCAAACCACGGACTAGGCGTATGACACATATGTTGGTACCACAATAGTAATTAAATCAGAGTTACGGTTTAATAGCGGAAGTCTTAAAAACATGTGGATTTAAATAAATATTTACATACAAAAGACGAGATTTAAAAGTTTCCCGTTTAACGTTTGAAAGATTACTTGTTTAAGTTTTACAAAACCGCCATTTACAATATATTAAGTTTATCAAAAGATCCGAACCATCGGATATCTTGAGTACTTCGTTACTCCAAACCCTAACCTTGATCACCTGCAAAATGTTAAGAAAATACGTCAGCAATGAATGCTGGTGAATATGCTGACGCTAAAAATATTTTCTTTATTTGATCACTCCTCGAGACTACGTAGGTCTCGGCCCAACGTGACTTAGGAATAACCAAGTTAAAATAACACAATTCATAAACTTAAGTCTCTACACTCGGTTCCCCCAGCAAACACCGCAGCGTTCGACTAGTTGAGTGCCTATATGTATACACAAGGTCATACTCCCCGCAGGCGAGCGTAATTATGACCAGGTGTGATGCGCCCATCACATATGTAAGGATCCAGACAAACGTACACGATAGCCTGAGGCCAGTGTTTAAACTCTTGTTTATAAATGTTTTATAGACACTTAGTCTCATGTAAAGTTTTTCATATAACACATTGACTCGTTTGAAAACAAGTTTGTAAAAGTTGGCGCGTATTCACCTTTTTGATTTGGATCGGCTTCAAACACCGTCCGAGGGTCTTTCCCGTTGCTATATCGCACCTATAGTACGAGTATAACCATTTGTTAGTCGGATATACAATCCGGCTTAAGACCTTTAGTCTTATTTTATAAACTTTACCTCGATGAACCTTTAGTTCAAAATCTCTTTTACTTAAAAACCTTTAGTTAAAAAGTAATATTATAAACCTTTAGTTTATTTATAAAACCCTACGTTTCTTCTTCTCTAAGAAACGTATTCTTTTCTTTTCTTTATTATTAAAGAATAGTTATTATTACTTAAATAATATTTTCATAACAAAGAATTTCACATATAAATATAATCACACACACACTCACACAATATATATATATATATATATATATATATATATGTATATATATATATATATAATATTCTTAATTTCTTTCTTTTATTATTTCTTTGTTATATATTCTTTTATATAACCTCGACTTAAGGTTTAAGCCTTTATAATATTTTATTATTATTTTATTTGGGCATTATGCCTACCTTTTCTTGGCTTATAAACCCAAAATATTTGAGCAGCACCTCAACGCCTCTTTGCCTTCTTTATCTTCTTGTTCAACCCTTTTTTCTTTATACTTATCTCTTGGCACGCAACACGATGAACACCAATACTTCACCAATCGTCGGTACGCTTTACGAGACTAACCACCATGATGTCGAGATATAACAAACGCCTTCGTGGTTGGTAACGATGGAATGCGGCACGAACAATGAAGGAATGGGCACAGAAATCGAGATAACGATCGAGAATCGGCACGAACTTCGAGGTATGTTATATATGACTTAGAGAGATGTTCTAGAGAGAGAGAGAGATCAGGTTTTGGTGTGTGGAAAAGCGAGATCCCGAACTTGCTATTTATAGGCAAAGTCCAGAGGGATACGCGATGGCCTTAAGCAAGCCCGTCGCGTATTGCAATGTAGCCTTGCTGTGGCACCACGTAGGTCTGCCACGTGTCGCCACGTGGTATACGTTGTGTCATGTGTTGACACGTGGCGGACGGTGTGCCACGTTTGGCCACGTGGCGGGACACGTGGCGGATGATGTTCCACGTGCCTCATTGTTAGACAACCCATCGCGATTCACGATGGGTCTCTCTTCTGATCCATCGCGTATCGCGATGGGTCAGGAAAATCAGATTTTTCATTTTAAACCCTAAGGTTTGGATTTTGACATTTTAGGTCCTTTGACTTTGGAAACTTGATAATTTGAACCCGATATTTTCACGATGTTACAACTTTCACATCTTTTTAATGAATTTTATATCTTATATTTGAAAGTATGTTTTCTTAGTTGGTAATTTTTGCCAATTCTGAAGATTCTAAATAAGATTCTTCGATTTTTCCAATTCCAACAGGCCCACAGGCCGCAACAATGGTGATGAAAATACCTCTGGTGAGTTATTCGGTGACCATCAGCAGCTTCAGTTCCTCTGAATGAAGTTTACGTTGGTTTGTTTTCAGCCATTGTTTTTAAGTTTGAGATACATGCTTGTTTTGCTAATTACTCAGTTCGGGCCATAAAAAAAGAATCCACTTTGGTTTGTGTTAAAACATGCTATAAGCAAAATGAGTTCAGGTCATTTAAAAAAGGTCTCACTTTTGGTTCAGATCAAAATGGATTATATGCAAAATGAGTTTTGGTCATTTTTAAAAAAGTATAAACATTGGTTTGGGCAAAGATTAATGAATTTAAACGGTCAAACCTTGTTTGGGTTAGAACGGTGTGTTCGAAAAGTTTATGGGGTAAGGGTATTCCACCTTCCATTTTTATAATTCAATTTATCGTTTTATGTAGGTTCCCAGCCGGATCTACACGGAAGTATCTCGTACTACGTAGGTGCGGAATCTTTACGTAAGACAATACGAGTGTTCGATGCGATATACGTTAAAACCAAGCATAAATACACGTTGCAATACACAAAGGACTCGTTGTATTGCAACTCCTTTAACACGTGATATACCAATCACAAGTACACGTTCTTAAAAACTATCACAAACACAAGCCGTAGCTACAGTATATAAGGACTTCGACAACTTCGCCTAACATGCTAGGCGAAGTTGTCAATAACTTCGCTTGTTCCACAAGTTCGCTTATAACAGGCGAACTTGTGAGACAACTTAACTAAAACACAAAACAAAACCAACTAACACGATTACAGACACTAGATACTGAACTACTGACATCATGTACCAACAGACTCCCCCTTGGCAGTAGCTTCATATCTTTAACTTCAATCACGTGTCTTGTAATCCCAAAATCTTGTCTCTCCCATCTTCAAGCATGAACTCCTTCTCTGATACAAACAGAAACGACTCTCTGGTATTTCTTGGCTTCTTCTTTCCATGCAGGAATATAGAATATCTTCTTCTCGTTCAGCACCTGCAAGTCAGCTTGAGACAAATTCACCAAGTGCATAGGATCATACACTCTCAGCAACTCTTGTTCATCTTCATCCTCCATCACCGCTTCAGCTGTTTCACTATCGACATACCACCATTTCAGATTCTTTAAGATATCCTTGGGCATTTGTTTCATCGGCACTTCTTTTAAACACCGGATTGGTTTATACTTCATTATCATACAAGGTTTGCCATCAGCTCTCATACCTCTGTCTTTATCTTCAACGAGCTTTCCTTTCGGCGGTTTTAACAACTCGAACTTTTTATCTTTTATACTTTCTTTCCAAACGATCTTCCCAATAATCCTAGCCATATTATCATCACTTCTGTTTATCAACCCCAACTTGGCTAAATCCTTCATCTCACACTCCGGCAAAGTATTCAATGATCTCAACAGCCTTTTGAAGTACTGAACTCCGTCAAAACGTTTAATCCCAAATAGCCTCAACTGCTCATCATACAACCAGCAAATAATCCCCTTTTCGATTCAGCATACCCTTTGATGTTGTAAATCTTCTTGAACATAGTAGGAACCTCTGGCTTCTTTGTCTTCACAAACCATTTAGCGTAGCCTTCTTTCCATCTCGACTGCTCTTCCCATTCAGTCTCATCACTTCCCATGTCTTGACCCACATTTGACTTATCAACCTCTGGAATTTCATGCTCAACGTTTTCCTCCACAATCTCTCCCTCTTCAATCTCACTATCAATTACAATACCAGCCCCAATCTTCTCAATCTCCTCAACCGGTAACACATCATCATCTCCCACAGTATCATCATCCAACATCTCCTCAACATCCACTACCACCACATCATCACCCCCTGATTCACCAATTGCACCAGTAGTCTCCCCCTGAGATGTGGAAGTCCCAAGAGTTTGTTCCGTTCTTGGCAACTCACCACTTGCACCTTTCGATGCATTGGGATCATCGTCTCGATCATTCCTCTTCTTCGTCCTCAACTCATCGCCTTTGCAACTCGTCTCCCCCTGAGATGCCAAGAACTGTTTCAAGGCATCAAAAAGTTTACCGTGCTCAATCAGGAGGGACGACTGAATCTGATTCTCTACAACAAGGCGTTGAATAGCGTGAGTCTGGATCAGATTTATTCTTGACTGTTCTGCCACGACCCTTTCAAGAGCTGCAATTATGTCCGAGTCAGATAAAGTTGCATCAAAATCAAACCTCATATGAGAAGTGTCTTGAGCATATGGTGAAGGGATTCCCAAAGTAGCAGGAACATCAGAAACAGGCTGATAAGTAACCGCAGGTGGTATCGTAACAGATTACCCTGCAGTGGCAACCAGTGTCGACTCAACGAATCTTGCAACAACCTCCGATGGAGTAAGTGTAAGAGGTGGCAAAGAGACAATATCTGGAGCCGAAAGCCGAAATGTGGTAGGTGGAATGCTAAAAGAAGATGATGTTGTCAACACGTGGGCACCTGAGGTGATCGGTCCTGTCACAGACAACGATGCAGGGACCATAGTCATACCAGATAGAGCAGGTGGAGAGAAATGAACCACCCTCGAGCTTTCACCAGCTCCCGATCCTTCACCCGTTCTTGCCATTTTCGATCGACGAACCAACCGATCTAACTCCTCCTCAAAATCAGATTCACTATCATCAGTATCTTTCTTTCTTTTTCCATGAATCCTTTCTTGGGCAACAAGTATCTGTCTTGCTTCAGCAACATCATCGGCTGAGGAGTCAGAATCGGTTCTTTCAGAATCAGCTACAGTCGTAGCTACCAACGGCACATCCATACTAGAAACCTGTGCAACTGAGACCTGAACCTCTTCCTCAGGATCAACTCGTTCCATGTCAAAAAATCCTTGGCCACCAAATGCAGCTTCAAGGTCTACGTGTTCCTCCGGTGCCACAACAGGAGCAGCAGGCAATGCTTGTTGTACCACATGTGGTGGTTGGGAAACAACAGCCTGCTGTGGTGCCGAATCCCGAAACTCGTCCCCACAATGAGCAACATACGCCGGGTTGATCAAATAACCAAAAAGCGGAGTATGTCGTGGACGGAGCTCTTGTTTACTTCGAGCACTCGACGCTCTGTATTGTGCAAATATTCTCTTGCTGACACTCTCTACATAACGAATCGGTCGGCGCTGAGGTAGCGTAGGAGCCACATGATTCAAGATCATTTGTAAAAACCTTGGATACATCAAGAATCTTTCACGAGCTACCGCACGTCTCTGACGATCTATCTCATAGAACACCATCTGACTGAAGCTGTAACGCTTGTTGTAAGTCAGTGCTGTCATTGCCGATTGCATTGTCGCACCCATACCGTCCGTTCCAGCCTTACAACCCGACATGCATACGATCATCACATGCATTAGAAAGCGCCACTGATCCAACAAAAATCCCTTGCGCCTCTGAGTGTCACCCAATGGACCAGAATAGCCCATTCTTAAAAATGCACCATCTCTGAATGGAGCAACAAAGTCTGTAGGATCATCTCTCGTTTCGTTCCCGAACTGCAAGGCAACCCTTATCTGCTCAGAAGAGAACTGCACCACCTGATTGTTAACGGTGGCGCGCATTACTGGGGTCTCGACTCTGCAATCATACTCAACCGTTTGCCAGAAGTCTTCTATGTTTGGCAGAGAAATTGGCAGAGTTGTAGTAATAGCATGGAAGATACGCGAGCGAATCAGAAAAGTGATGATCTCGCGATAATCATCAACACCGCTAGCATCCGGGTCCAATGTGATGTACATATTGTGCCCCGGAAAAAATTGGCGATTGTTATCACCACCTTCGTCACCACCAGCACCACCGGCTCCTGCTACAGCTGCCATATCTGCACCACAAACGGTCTAAGTTAGAGAATCGTCAAAGCAGATCATAACTTCGCCTATTACCATGAGCGAAGTTAAGATAAACATCAGCATGCAGGCGAAGTTAGACATAGGGCGAAGTTGAGCACAACTTCTCCTATACAATAACTTCGCCTGACAGCAGATTAACTTTTTAAATAAGATGTAAAGCATCAGGCGAAGTTAAGCCTAAGGCGAAGTTATGGATAACTTCGCCTAACCATAATTTCGCCCCTGATTAATTAAAATTTAAAGCAGCAGGTGAAGTTAAGCCTTAGGCGAAGTTGAGAACAACTTCGCCTAAACGATAACTTCGCCTGAACTGAAACGGCAAAGGTTTAGAAGGCCACTCGATGCTTGTTTGGTGAATTTGGTGATTGTGGACAATAAAAACATGTAATTAACGACATCTAGACGATCAAGTTGGTTACGAACACGTTAAAACGAGCTTGAAAAGTGGGTGTTTAAAGGTTGCATGAACGAGGTCTCAAATCGGACCAAAATGACATCTGATTAAACGACATTGACACAAAATATAAGTCTCTCGACCCAACACACCTTAACACGGATTAAAACGGAGATAAACAACAAGTTTTGATTCGAGAGTTAACTTTGCCGAGGTTGATTAGAGTATAAGTTCGCCTGTTTATAAGAATATGAAAGGGTTTGACTGAGTTGACCTTTATATATGTTTGACTTATACAGGCGAAGTTAGGGTTAACTTCGCTTACCCCTTAACTTCGCCTGTTAAGCAACTTCGCTTAATATGGAAATTTACATATCAGTCCCTTATAGAATTGAACATTATACGATTGTCTTCTAAAACATCCTTTAACGTTTTATAATGTCACGATCAAAGACCAAGTAATCAAATTTTCAACCATAACACAAAATATGCAATGAAAATTTTAGAAATTAAGAAAACGGGATCAAATTTCAGTCTTGTCGGGGACCAGCATGTTTTAGAAAAGATCCGAACAGGAATCATACCAATTAAGTGGCTATCACATAGATCCATGTTCAGCGGCATTATGACATAAAGAAACAGGTTGTAAGCAGGTAAACAACTTAGTATGGTTTTCATCGCTTCTGTGATACGGATTAGGTATAATTAAGCTCAAAATATAAACGGACAACACATCAGAGATTGTGATGCCTCCTATCTATTCTCAAAGCTTATTTGGCTTTCCCCCAGTCACCCGAATTGACCTCGACCCGTTGTGTCTGATTAAATAGTGAGTACATCTGATCTTTAGAGTCTTCATTTCGTTCTCTTTCTTGCCTCTTGATTGATAAGTATAACATAATAGGCTTTAGACGACTTAACATCATCATCATCATTTTATTTTTTTTATTTTTTTATTTTTTTATATTTTTTTTTAAATACTAACGATTTACAAAGCTTCAAACAGTAGACTACTGCAAGTCCCGAATCTGGATCACTGCAGGTACTTAACACACTGTCATCTCGGAAATCAGAACACTCACGGGCTCGTGTATGACTGGGTAATCGCTTTTCTGCCTATCATTCGGAAAGACGTATATGGAGACATACACAACTCTGAATGAGTCTTCCCTTTAAACCGAGAATATTTAGTTAGTATCACTTCTACTTTTACGCACCATAAAAAGCTACCATAACATACAATGACTGTTCTAGAGTCATTTAGGCCTAATAACTTCACTAATTAAGCACACAGAAATAGTTTGTGTATCACTTTCCAAGGTTGGATCAATTTTCTTAGAAACATTGTATAGAAACTTCTTACGAAGTTATAGACTTGAAAAATTATATCATCTCCCTAAAAAAAATTTAAATTCTATCGCCCCGATCAAGTCAAAGTCTTCCGGTAAACGGCTATCCTGAAGATCCAATGGATCAGCTGGACCGACCACATACGAATATGTGTCATTCTAACTAAGTATGAACGACTATTTTTCAGCGAAAGAATAAAAACACATCATACACCGCCCCGGTCACTTTCAGTCATCTGGTTAATGGCTATCCTCATAATCTACTGGTAGAAGTGAGGACCGAACACATCCGAAGATATGTCCTTCAAACTGAAGCAACCGACATAATTCTAAGCGATAGTGACGTTTTTTTTTACTTAAAAACGAAAAATACGGTTACTCGGGATTGATCATCCCATTAAGCTCAACAAGATTTTGAAAACGAGTTCGGTCAAACGCTTTAGTAAAAAGATCGGCGAAATTATTTAACGAATCAACCTTTCTAGCACAATTAATTTATTCTCAGCACAATCCCGTATAAAATGATGACGAATGTCAATGTGTTTAGTTTTGCTATGTTTTACGGGATTGTTAGTTACTGAGATTGCAGCAGTGTTATCAATGCAAATAGGAGTTTGAGTAAAATTCAGACCGTAATCGCGCAATTGTTGTTGTATCCAAAGGACCTGGGAGCAGCAGTTCGATGCTGCCATGTACTCTGCTTCGCAGGTGGAAATGGCTACAGAGGTCTGCTTCTTGCACTGCCACGAAACCAATCTTCCTCCCAGAAACTGACATCCACCGGTTGTCGACTTCCTGTTCTGATTGCAACCTCCATAGTCAGAATCTGTGTAAGCGACTAAATCCAAGTCTCTCCCTTTCGTGTACCACAGTCCCAGCTTAGGCTTGCCTTTGAGATACCGCAGTATTCTCTTCACTCCCTTCATGTGAGATTCTTTTGGGCTTGCCTGAAATCGAGCACAAAGACAAACTGCAAACATAATATCAGGTCTAGATGCAGTTAAATACATTAAAGATCCTATGATTGCTCGATATTGGGTGGGGTCCACGTCTTCATCACTGTCCGAATCAGCACCCAGTTTGTGGTTGACGCAAACCGGAGTATCAAATGGAGTGCTGTCCTCCATCTTGAAGCGTTTGAGAACGTCTTGGACATATTTAGTTTGATGGATGAACATCCCATCTTTCTTCTGATCAACCTGCAATCCTAAAAAGAAATTTAATTCACCCATTGCACTCATTTCAAACCTTTTTTTCATGACTTCTTCAAACTCCTGACACATGACGACTTTTGATGCAGCAAATATGATGTCGTCCACGTAGACTTGAACTAGTAGAAAATCTCGCCCTGTTCTCTTGACAAACAGCGTGCTGTCGATCTTTCCTCTTTCGAACCCATTCTCAAGTAAGTAATCTGATCAGGTTGCATACCAGGCACGAGGGGCCTGATGTAGTCCATATAGCGCTTTACTCAGCTTGTACACATGATCAGGAAAGTCAGGGTCAGGAAAACCCGGAGGTTGTTCAACGTACACTACCTCATCGACTTTACCATTCAGAAAGGCACTTTTTACATCTAACTGGAACACCTTCATCTGATTGTGTGCAGCAAATGCCAAAAATAGTCGGATTGCCTCCAATCTTGCCACAGGAGCAAACACTTCATTGTAGTCGATTCCTTCTTGCTGATTAAACCCTTTTACTACCAGCCTCGCCTTGTTCCTTATGACTATCCCTTTCTCATCTCTCTTACACTTAAAGACCCACTTTGTGCCAATAGCATGCACATTCTTAGGTTTTGCAACCAATTTCCATACTTCCATCTTCTCGAACTGAGCTAACTCTTCTTGCATGGCTTCGACCCACGAGCTATCCTTGAGGGCCATTTGATAGTTCTTTGGTTCAATCTGGCTGATGAAGCAGGTGTACAAGCATTCATTAATGATCCATGTTTCCTTAATGCTTGCGTAAACACATGTGTGCTCATTCAAGCTTCGCCTTGTTTGTACACCATCGGACAGATCACCTATCACGTTCTCCAAAGGATGATTTTTGTGAACTCCAGTAGTCGGAACCGTACTGACTTTCAGATTGTTTTCCAAGTTCGAAGAGAGTTCATCAATGGGTGATTGGTGTTGAGAGTGAAAAGGATTGTAGAACTCTTCCTCAGTAGAGCCAGCAGGAATATCAGGGGTTCTTGACGAGGAAGGATGACACTCATCGTATCGCGGACGTTGCACAATATTTTCTTCCTCATCATACAGAATCTGTGAGACAATCTTCTCATGAACATAGGCTGTGGCAACTGCTTCAGCCCAGAACACCACGGGAAGTTTAGCATCAGCCAGCATAGTTCTGGCTCCTTCAATTAGAGTCCTGTTCTTCCTCTCAGCCACCCCATTTTGTTGCGGAGTATACGGGGCGCTGTACTGGTGGTCTATCCCTTTCTGTAAGCAGAATATTTCCATCTGGTAGTTCTTGAACTCTGTCCCATTATCACTCCTGATGTACTTAACCTTTCTCCCCACAACATTTTCAACCTTGGTAATCAAGTTAATTACCAACTGAACCGTCTCATCTTTCGTCTTCAGAAAGTATACCCAAGAGTATCGAGAGTAATCATCTGTTATTACCAAGCAGTATGACGTTCCACCTAAACTCTTTACATTCACGGGACCGAAAAGATCCATGTGAAGTAGGTCTAGGGTACTGACAATTGAATTAACCTTCTTGGTGTGATGAGGTTTCTTGTGTTGCTTTCCCTTCTTGCACGATAAGCATTGGTCTTCAAAGTTGAAATTCTTCAAGGGAACACCAAGCACCAGACCATTCTTGACAATGTAGTTCATTTTTCGAAGATGTATGTGTCCCATTCTTCGATGCCATAACTCGGACTCAGATTCAGTTGCCTTCGACAGAAGACATGATTCTTCTGTAGTCATCTCAGTTGACCTCATATCCATGACGTATGTGTTCTTTTCTCTTGGAGCTTTCATCACCACCCATGCCTCGGGTATCTTGAAGCCAGGATACAGAACAATTGCTTCATTTTTAGTAAAGTGCACTGTGTACTCTTTGTCACAAATCTGAGACACGCTCAACAAATAATGCTTCAACTCCTCAACAAAATTCACCTTCTCTAACTTCATTTTACCATTTGTCACAGTTCCAATACCAATAATCCTACCACCACTCTCTCCAGCAAAACTTACCCTTCCTCCTTGAACAGGTTTCCATTCATGTAACAAATTTTTGTTACCAGTCATGTGACGGGAACAGCCACTGTCCACAACCCACAGATTGTTTGCAGTCCTGTTCAACTGTTCCTGCACGATTAAAGCAAAGGATTGGTCTTGGGTCGATTAAATCTGTTAAACGGCATCCCGTACTTTGATTGCCCAAAAGCGGTTTGATGGTGATTTCTGTAAGTTCTGAACGGATACCTTCTTGAGAATTGACTATGAGGCCATCCAAACCTTAGAGGACTAACTGAGTCATAATTGTTGGTTTGGTTGTTAACTGAGAAAAACTGAGATTGATATTTTTGAAATCTTGGTTTAGTCTAATGTCTGAACTTTGATGAGTTACCATTATAATAATTTCTATTCGTTTTATTCTCAGTTTTCGGAGGCCTCATTCCTCTGAATCTCTGATTTAGGGGACAATTAGCAATCAGGTGTCCTATTTGATTGCATCTGAAACAGCTCCTATGTTCAACCTTCGTCTCAAGAGTTGTTTCAGATGTTGATGTTGCATTACTATTTGTTTGTCTAACATACGGTGGGACAAACGGGTTTAGGGGAGAGTTCTTTTCAGTTGACTTATATTCCTCCCCACGTTTTAGTAACACTACCTCTTCTTTTCTCTCACTAGATTCGGATGTCTTGTCCGAATTTGATGAGACAGAACTAGGAACAGAAATCTTAACATTCGAAACAGGCTTACTCGTTTCGTTTTTACTAACTTCAGGTTCTTTAGTCGAAACTTTGACAGGAACTGTCTGACTAATCTCAACATCAACAGATTTCTGATTACTAGGATCATATGTATAGTTATGGTTATATGGTGGTGGAACTTCAGAATATCCAATTCCCCCTTTTTTAACTAGGGAACGTTGAACACTCACGATGTGATCAAGCATTGCTGAGGAATTTCTAAACTGTTCAATTTTTCTGTTTAGTTCCACCACTTTTACCTGGTAATCAGCTATCTGTTTATCCCTTTCAGTAATTAGTTTGGTTTTCTCTTCTAACACTTCATAACTAAGATCAATTACTTGTATTTTTTCAGCTAGACTGGCTTTAAGACTTCTGATATCTTTTTCACTAACTTTTATTTTTACAGAGTAACTGTTTTCTCTAGTTTTAGTGTAATGATGATCTTCTTTTAACGTTTTAAATTGAGCATCCAAACTAATAAACTGATCAGTTATGGTTTTCAATTGTTCAGACAGATTTTCACATTGCATACAGGGGAGTTCAGGACTTACCTCAGAAAGCTGATCGTTCACTTCTGCCATATAAGCTTGATCTGCTCCCGTCTCTCTGTCGCTTCCTCTCGTTTCGATGTTTACCAAGTTAGCCTGTTCGAACACCTCCTCAACTTGCAGATTCCAGTTGTATCCCCCATTCTGTCTAGACATCATCGCCCTATTCTCACTACCTCCCCCATTCGGTTGTGTAGTCCTGTTCTGACTACGTTCGATTCTTTCATTTGTGCATTCCTTAGCAAAGTGACCATTCTGTTGACATTTATAACATCGAACCTTTGACTTATCAAATCCTGGTCTTTCGCCAACGAACTTTCTACCCGTTTTCTTCATGAACCTTTTAACTCTTCTTACTATCATTGCCATCTGCCACTGCAGATCCATCTCTTCCAGATCATCAGCATCAATTTGATCATAGTCTTCATCCAAAGTTGCAGGATCGACTATTTTACCTTTGATGTAATTCTCATAAGATGCAATGAAGGATGCATAGAGAGCAAACTGCTGTTCAGCTGATTTAACACTCATAGGCATCTGTGAGTAGTTGTTGGTTGGAACATTTGATGAACAGTTACCAGTTGTGGCTTGAGGTTTTGAAGAATTACTTCCTCCAGCTACAAAACATACATCACCATCCATGTTGAGAGCCACATGACCATCATGAATTGAGTTTGAGCTTGAGTCTCCCTTTGAGTAGTAAGCAGATGATTCTGTCCTTGAACTTGAACTTGAACTAACTTTTGAACCGTACATTCCCGGATCCTGAACCTGATCAGTTGGTGTCTCTTTCCGAACCATGTTGAGTTCAAAAGTTCGTAATTTATTAACTGCTATTTCCAAATCAATATCGGCAAACTCTTTATCTTCTCTCATCAAAACCGTGTACATTTCCCATTTCGGTGGAAGAGCATCAAGAAGTTTCTCTACTATCTCCTCTTCTTTGTATACAATGGAGTAATTGCTAAGTTCGGTCATCAGGTGATAATATCTTGTGATAATATCATCAAGTGATTCATTTTTCAAATATTTGAACACCGAGAATTGGGTTTTCGGTTTTCTAGAGCTTCCCATAGCTCTCTAGCAGTTTTGTATTTCTTGAAGGTGTGTAGAATTTCTTGTGGAAGAGCCATGGTGATTGCTGCATGAGCTTTACTCTCTGCCTCATACATCTTCTTTTCTTCCTCTTCCATCTTGTTGTACTTCTTAATCTGATCACGACCCTCAAACAAGGCCGTTGGTGGAATGTATCCATCTTGAATGCACACCCACATCTTTGCATCTTGATATTTAACATACTGCTCAAACCGATCTTTCCAAGCCACGAAATCGGTACCCTTTATCATTTTTGGGGCCTTAGTTGCTGAACCAGCTTCAACTTCCATTTTCACCAGTTCCGTAATGTTTATCGAAGTCATTGTTAAGAGAAAACCCGACTTTAAAATACCAAGGAAGAAAGAAAAATTTTTTTTTTTTTTGCTGAACAGTGACCAGTAGGCGAAGTTATGCTTAACTTCGCTTAAGCTTAACTTCGCTTGTTTTCCACAACTTTGCTTAAGATTAACTTCGTTTCCTTCTTAACTTCGCCTGATGTTAACTTTTCTTAATTCACGCGAACTTGTGAGACAAGCGAAGTTAATGATAACTTCGCTTAAACTAATATCTTCGCGTAAACCCTACAAACAATGACGGCAACTTCGCCTGATGAACACACGAATTTTGCAGGTTTTAATTTGACGTATTGCGAGGTATGCGAAGGTGTAATGGGTTATATTTGATAGTGGTAGATGAGTAGGACACAAAAACTCGGTATTTCAACGTAAACTCGTCCCGCGAATAGTCAAACGGAACGATTTCTACACTCGTGTGATAATCCCGAACCACACAATCACGAGCAAATGCTCTGATACCAATTGTAGGTTCCCAGCCGGATCTACACGGAAGTATCTCGTACTACGTAGGTGCGGAATCCCTACGTAAGACGATACGAGTGTTCGATGCGATATACGTTAAACCCAAGCACAAATACACGTTACAATACACAAAGGACACGTTGTATTGCAACTCCTTTAACACGTGATATACCAATCACAAATACATGTTCTTAAAAACTATCACAAACACAAGCCGTAGCTACAGTATATAAGGACTTCGACAACTTCGCCTAACATGTTAGGCGAAGTTGTCAATAACTTCGCTTGTTCCACAAGTTCGCTTATAACAGGCGAACTTGTGAGACAACTTAACTAAAACACAAAACAAAACCAACTAACACGATTATAGACACTAGATACTGAACTACTGACATCATGTACCAACATTTTAACTTATGAGGGTTCGAGCTCCCGTCGTTTCAAGCTATATTTCCAAAGCTTAAGCTCCACTCGTGGGTTTTTTCAAGCTCTAGCAGATATCTTCGTTTTTTGGTTCACTAAATAACAAATTTTGAAATTAGGATATTTTTCATTTCGCACCCTTTGATCTTGATGCATTCTGAAGATTTTTTTTTTTTCAGAAGACATTCTTCTTAACAATTGATTCAGTTATTATCCTTATGAAGAAAGTGGAATATGAATAAAAAGCTACTCATGGTCACTCCAAATTATGTTAAAGGCGAATGGACTTGTGCATAGGCAGCAACATGTAATGAAAACAAATGGCATGGTAACTTACGACCTTCAAACCTTGTCTTTAAGGATTTAGTAGCTTCTTTTAGATTCTTATGTTGAAGTTGCTGTCAGATTTACAGAAGAGTTTACTTGTTCTTTGATCTATGCGGTTTGCTAGACAAGCTTGTGTACATAAGACACTTTTATATGTTAAAATAGAGGTGCTTCAGCTTTGTGTGACACGTTTACTGGATAAAGAAAGAAGATAAATCTCTTAAAATACAATTAATAAGTTACTGCTTTTGTTAGTTAGGGTAGATAAAAGCTTCCAATGAGGTCATTGGATGTTAATTATTATCAACACTAATGAAAAAGAACTTAGCAATCAAGACGAAAGAAAATGAAGAATTTGTTCAAGCGTAGGGGTATAAACGAGCCAATCCAAGCCTAAGCTTAGCTCGTTTTAACTTATAAGGGTTCAAGCTCCAGCTCGGATCGTTTCAATCTCCTTTTCCAAAGCTCGAGCTCGGCTTTTGAGTTGTTTTCCAAGCTTGAGCTCAGTTCAGGCGCGGCTCGTTTGTTATATATTAACTAATTCATATATGTATTTAATCGGTTTATATATTTTGAGAAAAACATAAATGAGCCGAGCTCAGACCAAGCTCGGTGATGGTGCGAAATTAGTACCTAGAAATACAAAAATGATAAACGAGTTTCCCATACATGGCTTGAGCTCAGGCTCGATAACTAAACAAGATTTTCTTGAGGCTTAGGCCCGTTTCGATCTTTTAATCGATCCGAGCTCGAGTATCAAATGCGTGCTAAATGTATATAGAATCTGAAGATAAAAATTAAACTGAATGAAAAAATGTTAAAGCAAGACATTAGAGAAACTGTTCTGTTTTGTGAGCCCTCCATTCGAAGGTATGTATGTTTTTCTACTTTTATTTTGTATTTTTAGTCTCAAAAGTTGTATTTGTTGGCACTAATATCATATCATTATGTTATGTTAATATGTTATAGGTTTGATGTGTGTGACACTATGGAGTAATCCATAATCTAATCCCGGTGGAGGACCGAGCAAGCGAGATGTAGGTCTCTCGCTTGGTAGAGATGGAACAAAAAGGTTTCTAATACTTTCTCTTCCAGATTACTGTAACCATGTATTCTAATATTGTTTTTCGTTTTAGGCATTGAATGTTTTATTATATAATTATATTTGTGAAAACTTTATCAGTGTTGCAGATAGGAAACAAATTGCTTTTATTTGATCAGAAGCCCCAAAATTGGAGCACAAAATTGTCACATTTTCAGCCGTGGTTAGCCTTTTCACTTATATATATATATATATATATATATATATATATATATATATTATCTTTTTTTTAACCATGTTAATGTTTTTTTATAATAATCACCGGTGTATTTTTTACCCAAACTAGACTAATGTGTGAAATAAAAAAAAAACTTAAAAATAAGTCAAATAGTGTTTAATGCGCACCTTTTACATCATTTTGGTTGACAAAAATTCAGATAAGAGTTCTTGCCATTTGTAAATTATGAATTTCTCGAAGCGTGAGTAACACAAAATGCATTTTAAAGTTTGAGATGGTGGTAAGTGATTATTCGCTTAGTTTTTGTATTAATAAATAAACGAAAGACCAAACATATGGAAGTTAGCACAGTAGCACTCATTGACGAAACGTTTCTATCAGACTTACTGTGCATTCTTTCGTTTTTTCAAGTACTAATTTAAGTTTTGCTTTATCTACTTACACTTAAGGAAACATAATAGAAATTAGTTTTATATTCTTTGTGTTTAATAGGTGCGTGTGCTTTGATATCTAAAATTGTTGCTGAATGTGTCATTGTGTCTATTTTTTGTAGGAAACGTTTGCAGATCAGTAAGAAATTTGTTCTCTTTTGAATAGAAACAGGGCATGGAATGCATGAAATAATTGCTTCTTGTATGCAATGTGAATTAGAATTAAGCAATAGAGTTTTATATAGTTTTGGTGATGTTATTTTTTTGATATTACATTTTGCTCTATTTGATGCTTATGCGAAGAGTTGTTGAAAACACATGAGATGTTGTCTTTATACAACACACCAACAACACTAACCTCATGCATAAACTCGAAACGGTCATGCAACAATTTTGCAATTGCTTCATGGGTTATTTAATGAAGTAGATCGTGTATAGCTTAGTTAGATTATGTAACTACCGAAAGCATATATTAAATATATATGTCAAGAATGATAAACGATAATTAACGCACAACTTATAAATAACCGACTTATATTATAACCAGAAAATATAACTCAAAAAACTGATTACAATAACTTTGGTAATGATGGTGGTGATTGTTGTGCTTGTTGTTGTTGTTGTGTTGTGTCTAACACTAACTTTGTACATGTATTTATACTAGTAACCCAACTTGGTCACCAAGCATAATATGTGGTCACCACTCAACTTGGCCACCAAGGTGAACTTGGGCATCAAGGTGAACTTGGCCACCAAGCATATGGAAGAATATTTCATAATACCCCTTAGACTTTAACCGACTTGTTAAAACCTCTTAGGCCCGGTTTACCGACTTGTGACCCGGAATAGAAATTAATCCAACATTCACCCCCCCCCCCCCTAATTTCTTATTCGGATTAGAAAGGTCTTCAACTCCAAGTAACTCGCGCATCTCCGTGAACTTGATTCTTGCGAGTGCTTTAGTGAGGATATCAGCCCGTTGCTCTTTCCCGCTAATGTGCTCAACATCGACGTCGCCGTCACTGTAGCAATCTCGGATAAAATGAAAGCGAGACTTTATATGCTTTGTTCGGTTGTGAAAAACCGGATTTTTCACAAGGGCTATTGCGGACGTATTATCAACTTTCAACACAACTTTCTGCAACGCTTCTCCAGTCAACTCGCTCAACAACTCTTGGAGCCATACAGCTTGACATGTGGCTGCTGAAGCCGCCATGTACTTGGCTTCACACGACGAGAGTGCAACTGTCGCTTGCTTTTGTGAGCACCATGTAATTGGAGATTGCCCGTAATAAAACACGTGGCCAGTGGTACTTCTACCATCATCCTCATCTATATTGTGACTACTATTACTATAACCTACAAGTCGTTTAGACCCGTTCTTCCCGTACTTGATCCCGTAACTCGTCGTTTTCTTCAAATATCTCAATAGGTGTCGTATTGCCATACCATGAGATTCTCGTGGGCTTTGCATATATCGACTAAAAATACCCACAGAGTATGCCATATCCGGACGAGTGTGTAATAAATACCGTAAGCAACCCACTACCTTTCGATACTCAGTTGCATCGAGTTCGACTTCATTCTCGGCTTTTGAGTATTTCACACCGTGATCCATCGAGACTTGAGACGGATTACAGTTTTGCATACCGGTCTCCTTTAGAATTCTTTTGGCGTATCCTTCTTGTGTAATTACTATCCCATCCTCTCGTTGGAATACTTCAATTCCAAGATAGTAGGTTAACTTCCCGAGATCCGACATCTCAAACTTGGTCGCCATACCCTTTTTGAAATCGGAAATTATACTCGAGCTTGTACCTGTCACAAATAAATCATCCACATACACGGCTACGATCAAAAAATGTTTCCCATCCGTCTTTCGGTAAACCGATTGTTCCTTGGAACATTTTTGAAACTTCATGCCTCGTAAGATGTTATCGAGATTTGTGTTCCAAGCTCGAGGAGCTTGCCTTAACCCGTACAAGGCCTTTGACAACTTGTAAACTTTTGCCTCCTCGCCTTTTTTCTCGTATCCTTCAGGTTGAGAAACGAACACAACTTCTTTCAATTCACCATGTAGAAATTCCGTCTTTACATCAAGATGGTGGATTTCCCACCCGTTAGATGCAGCCAATGCGATTAGGAGCCGAACGGTCTCGATTCGGGCTACCGGAGCGAAAACATCATCAAAGTTAATCCCGGGTTGTTGCACGTAACCCTTTGCAACCAACCTTGCTTTGTACTTGTTTATCGTTCCATCCGCGTTTCGTTTGATTTTGAACACCCACTTCAACCCGATACATTTTGCACCCTTTGGAAGTTCGACTAACCTCCATGCTTCATTCTTATTTATCGAATCGATCTCGGTATTCATAGCACGAACCCATTCTTGGTTCGACTTAGCCTCAAAATAGCTACTTGGTTCACCACTTGCTGTAAGAAGCAATTGCTCATAGTCAGAGTCAATATGTAACACATAATCTTCTTGTAATCTTCTTGGTAAAACCGAGAATCGGGTTGAACGTCTTAGACCCGTTTGGGCCTCATTTTCATCCGAATGGACCTGTGACCCATTACTCATAGATTGAACTTGAGAGCGGGTTGAGGAATTAGGCCCGATATGACTTGGTTCGGCTGAGTCGTTGGACTCGGGTTGAACTGGTGATGTAGGTTCAGAGCTTGGGCTACCTGGGTTGCTTCTAGACGTTTCTTCAATAGTGGGTTCGATTTGACCAGTTCCATAGTCAACCGCACCCCCCCCCAAACAATAGAAAACATACCTGGCTCGTAGTCATTCTTCTCGACTTTCTTTACCCAATTCCACCCTTTGTTTTCGTCAAACACAACGTCTCGACTAACAACAATTTTCTGGGTGTTCGGATCGAAGAGACGGTATGCTTTTGAACCCGTCTTCGACCCGAGATAAACGAGCTGTCTTGACCTGTCATCAAGTTTCTTAAGATGTACACTATCAACTTTAGCATACGCCATGCACCCAAATACTCGAACGTGTTCAATAATCGGTTTCTTTTTCTTGAACCGTTCATATGGAGTTTGATCAACCAAGGCCCGGGTTGGGACCCGATTGATTAAAAAGGTTGAATGTCGGACCGCTTCTCCCCACATATAATTCGGTACATTCATCGCCTTTAGAATACTCCGCACCATCCCCATTAAAGTCCGGTTTCGCCTTTCTACCACCCCATTTTGTTGTGGCGTGTACGGGGCGGTTAAATGCCGAATAATTCCACTTTCATCGCAGAACCGATTGAAATCACGTGAAGTGAATTCTCCTCCCCTATCGGTTCGGATAGTTTTCATTGGTAAACCCGCCTCCATCTTGATCAGGGCTTTAAACCTCTTAAAACTTTCAAACGCTTCACCTTTTTCTTTCAATAAAAACGTCCACATGTATCGTGAGTAATCGTCTATAATAACAAAGACATACCTATTACCCGAGATAGTGGATGGGGTTATTGGACCGCACAAGTCACTATGAACTAACTCCAAAGGTTGGGATGCTCTAAACGAGGATGTAGCCGGAAACGAACGCCTCGTTTGTTAACCCACCAAGCATGATTCACACAACTGATTTTCGTGTTCAACATGTGGTAAACCTCGTACAAGATCCTTCTTAGCCATCGATTTCATTAACTCGAAATTGATGTGCCCAAGTCTTGCATGCCAACGCCATGCATCATCTTCAATCTTTGATTGCAAACACACAGGAGCTCCAATTTTCATTCGTAATTTGTAGAGTCGGTTTTCGGATCTCTTGACCTTCATGAGTAACCTCCCATTCTCATCGTACATGGTCAGAAGATCGTGTTTCATCCGAATGTCACATCCGGACTCCGTTGCTTGACCGAGACTTATTATATTATTTTTTAACTCCAGAATATAATAAATCTCGGTTAATAAGTCTTGGTCACCCGATTTTCCTTGGAAAAGAATTGAACCTTTTCCCTTGATTTGAACAAATGACACCCATCTCCGAACTTAGCCCTCCCGGTTATGTTCTCGTTTAACTCTAAAAAATACGACCGGTTTCCCGTCATATGATTACTTGCCCCATTATCCAAATACCATACATCATCTTCGACCCGCTCGATCTCGTATTTCTTTGGTATTAGGTTTTGTTCATTTAAGAACACAACTTGATGCATATACGCCGCATCATCAAAAATTTCACGGGCTTCAGTTTTGTTTGCTTCTTGACCCTGTTGAACTCGGTCCGGGCAACCGGATGCAAAGTGACCAAACTGGTCACATCGGTAACATAAAATCTTTGATCGATCTTTCTTCACCCTTACTTTTCCCGACTTGATGACCCTTGTTCGGTACTAGGGGTTCGGTATTGGCCATTGAAACGGCCTCGACCGCGACCTCGACCTCGTCCCCTATTAGATTCAAAACTTCTATGACTTGATGAATCATATTTACCGACTAAAAGTTTATGTTGGTCACCCCCTTGAATTTATTCTTCTCGGATTCGCTCCTCATAGGCTCAGAGTCGGCCTATAACATCTTCAAATCCCATTTTATTGAGATCCAACATTTGCTCAAGCGATGCAACCATTTGAATATACTTCGATCTTGGGAGACTTTTGAGAAACTTCTTTACCAACCTTGGTTCATCTATAACTTTGCCGAGAGCCGCTGATTTCGAGGCAATGCTCAATAACTTGCCCACAAAGTTATCTATGGAATCTGACTCGTTCATCTTCATAATGTCAAATTCCATTGACAAGGTTTGGAGACGTGCTTCTCTAACCCGTTCGGCACCTAAGTGTCGGGTTTTAATCGAATCCCACATGGCTTTAGTAGTTTCTTGATCTCCAATTTGCATGATCAAGGTTTCGGGTATGGATTGAAACAACAAGGCCATAGCCATGTCATTTTTGTCTTCATCAGGGACACCCGAGTTGATGGTGTCCCAAACTTTGTGAACTCTTAGGACTACTTTCATCCTCATAGCCCACACGGTATAGTTCGTTGTAGTTAACATTGGACATTGAACGGAAGATGGCCCGTTCTCTTTCCCCTTTGGCGGCGGCGGTGGAGTCGTGTCACCCATGGCTACTCAAACCCAACTTGTTTGAATAAAGTAACAACTGAACGAACTATGCTATCTACAATGACAACAACTTCTTTGGGAGATCAAACCAACTTGTTTGATCAACCACGATAACAACTTCTTCAGGAAATCAAACCAACTTGTTCAATCGAGACACCTTCTTTGTTGGCCGTTAATTATCGCGTTCTTGAATCGAGCTCTAATACCAATTCAAGAATAATAAATGAGAATTAACGCACAACTTATAAATAACAGACTTATATTATAACCAGAAAATATAACTCAAAAAACTGATTACAATAACTTTGGTAGTGATGGTGGTGATTGTTGTGTTTGTTGTTGTTGTTGTGTTGTGTCTAACACTAACTTTGTACATGTATTTATACTAGTAACCCAACTTGGTCACCAAGCATAATATGTGGTCACCACTCAACTTGGCCACCAAGGTGAACTTGGGCATCAAGGTGAACTTGGCCACCAAGCATATGGAAGAATATTTCATAATACCCCTTAGACTTTAACTGACTTGTTAAAACCTCTTAGGCCCGGTTCACCGACTTGTGACCCGGAATAGAAATTAATCCAACAATATGTATCCTATATGCTAAATGAAACAGATGTGTATATGTATGTTCACATTCATAAAGTTAAGCTATTTTCTTCTAAAAATTTAATGATTATACGACAAAAACCAAAAAAACCACCCAAAACGTGAGTAAACATCCGACTCAAAGTAGTTATAAAACTGATTAAACAACACCTAATTTTCCAGGCCATGATCAAACACAAAAACTTACCGAACTCAACCCGAGGGAACCTGAAACTCCGATTAAACAACACCCAAAACCCGAGCAATACAACCTGGGAAAACCGAAACTCGAGTTAAAAATGAGTTTCTTTGTTTCTTTTTTAAGCCTTTGTCGTTAAACGAAACCCAAGTTAAAATAAAAAATTTAAGGGATTGACAAGCGCACATGTATATCATTAGCTATAGCCTATAGGATCAGTATGGTTTGTATGTGTGAGTGCAGTGAAGCTTGTGTATGTATATTGGTATGTATAGTATCTATATCTATATCTATATCTATATTACATATAAAGCATATTAGGTGGACAATATGGTAATTTAACACAACTAAAAGGAGACACCGTTATATTTATTACTCTTTCACGCCGACCCTTCATTTCTTCGGTTACACTTATTCTCCGGCGAACGCTAATTGAAGAAGCCATTAAGACAGGGCTTCAGATTCTTCATCAATTGCATAACAATATTGGGAGAATATGCATCAATTATTGTATGGTTGTAATACTTAATCAATTGAAACCTTATTTAAGGATCCACTCCCAAGAAGAGATCAATTTCTGGAACAACTGAGAAGGTATGCACCGTAGTTTAATTGAACTCTATTTGATTTCGATAATTGTTGTTGTTTTTATGTTTAATTTAGTAATTGATTTTTGAGTTTACAAGGCATATCAGGGTTTACATTTTTTTTTCTCTCTTGAATTTGTTCATCTTTGTAATTGAAGTAGTTTTTTGAATTTGCATGCCTGTTTACTTATTTATTAAATCGTCTTAATGCTTGATACAAATTTGCCTATGACCTTCACGTCGCTTCAAATGGCAGGTGTAACGCCAACTTTCTCACCATTCTGGTTAAGGTTTTTGATTATTAACAATAAGTAGGTCAATGTTTTTTATTTATTTGATAATATTTTTATAAAACCATGCACTTGGAGGTTATAAATGACCATCGTGCACTCCATTACCGGTATGCTTTCTATTTCTTGGTTGGATTATTTGTTTCAAAGCCATTTTAATTTAATTTAAAAGCATAAAATCTATATTACTTGCTTCATTAGATACGGGTTGATAATAATTTAAGTTTTTCATATTAGGGATTTGAAAAAGAAAACAAGTGTTAAGGCTCGAAAACTTTAAAAAAAATCCAACGAGGATGATGGGTCGGTTGTATCTGTATGTACATTGGTCATGTTAAGGTCAAGCGATTTAAAGTTAAATTTAACCCGTTTACAGCTTGATTATGACCCACTAACCTGTTTGCGATGTTTTGATAAGCTACGTGGGTCGTGTTCACTTTAAAAGAGTTTATGGTTTTGACACAAATAAATATATGGGTTGTGTTCACCCACTAACACGACACGATCATGACCTTAGTGTTTTACCGCTTCCTTTAATTTCTAAATAAAACTTTATCATTTTCTTCCTTGTTTATGCGGTTATATTTTTTCTATATGTTTCAGATCCATTCAAATTGTAGCATTAGTTTGCTGGCTATTTTAGTTGGAATAAACCAAAAGAATTTGGTTAATAACATTATAACAAAGGTAATTTATTGCTTTATATACTTTTTCATGTGTGTTTCTATGCTTCTTTTAACATTTTTATTATCTTACTACAATGTTGCAGATTTTGGAAAAGACTTTGTCGTCATGGGCTAGCCGGGTTATCCATGTTTCAATCATGAACTAAACAAGTTACACATCATATTATTTTGGTATGTTATGTGTTTCAAAGCTATTTTGGTTTTACTTCTAATTTTCGGTAATGTTGTAGGTGGTTTTTGCCTGGCGTTTTTGCACTTCACAAGTACGTCCATCATACCATTTCTTTTATTGTCTTCCTGCTTCGAGCATACACATTCTCTTTTTGATGGTTGGTGTTCGCTTTTCTTCTCTTGATTGCTTTTACGGTGAGTGTTAATCGATCATTTTCCCATATTTCGTTTCAATTGTTGATTTGTAAAATGTATTACATTTATTATTATGTTTATTTTGTGAGAACCTGAACTAATAATGTGAATTTGGAGATTTTGAGTGTTGGTGATTTGGGGATAACACATTTGTGAATTTGGAGTGTTTGACCCGGCAACCAACCGGAAGCCATTTTTAGTTAAGGTTTGACTTTTTGCGTGTCAAAGTCGGTTCCAGTTTGTTATTTTGTACTTAAGTTGGAAAAAAGAGGTGCGGAATTATCAAATTCACTTGCACTCAAATTCAAACTTCGTGATATTCACCTTCAAGGCTTCACTCGAGCAAGAAACATGTAACACACCGTGGAAATTTTGTACCCAATGACCTTTTGGAAGTTTATGGGCCTAACTTAAACCTGCAAAGAAATTGAGTATTATGTAATGTTTCAAGAAATCATTTGAAGGATTGGCGATTAAATTTTGTTCGTTTTATGCAAAAGTTGTATTGGTTTAGGAGTGATCAGTTTAACCAGTATGTTTTATGCTAGTATCTCTTTATGGATGCACCTCAAGTGAAGGAGGCAGAATGATGATTATGTTTGTGTTTTTTTTCCTACCATTTGATACTAAATGGCGTTTTATGAAGATTAGAGGATGTAACATGTAATTAATCTGTTAGTTAGAAAATCAAATAAGATTGTAATACTTGTAATACAGTAAGCTAATGGAGTTCACTCTGTCTTTGGTATGAATTTGCATATTATATATAAATGTATACCAAACTAAATTATCAAATTATTAATGTAACATATTGCATATTTGCATACGCTTTGACCAAGTAAATTCGAATTGCATGTCAAGTTTGACAAGTTATATTTTGTACAGTAAACTATACCGAATATAAATTTTGTAATCGCATATTCCCAGTAGTATAACAAACCGACCCTCTACCGACCAAACTCCCGTTGCGTTCCCGCCGCAACGCGCGGGCTCTATGCTAGTATCATTTGATGTATGTTAGTATGGATAGGCTACTATTCATATGCAAAGTTAAAAATATTAATACACAAAATTACTTTAACAGGTATCACATTAAAGATGTATTGTACACTTGCAACTATACCCGCTACCGACCACATTCATGTTGCATCCCCGCTGCAATGTGCGGGCACTACCACTTGTCTTATGAAATGATAATTCTACCATATCGTTTTCCAAATGTCTTCATCATAGTTGGTGAGGTTCTTGAGGGGCATCAATACTTTCTTGTTGTATATTCTTGAAATGGTTAGTACATACCTTGTGTACGAATAGACTACGAGAATTTCTATAATTCTCTTTCTAGGTCTATTTCTTTTTTATCTTTGCTAATTATTTCATGTACCGTTGACTTGGGGTTAGTCATAGTTTTGGATTTTATCCTCCTGGACCTTTCCTCAATCTCCTAGCTAGTATTCTCTTACTTCCAGATGTACTGAAAGAATTACTCTAAGAGTTCATGTGATCCTTTCTTCACATAATTCTTTTAAAAATTACATTAATAATTTCAAGAAAATTTAACTATATCTTTTATTTATGTTGTCGTTTCAAGATTGCATAACATTTATTACAATTTCATTGTTTACAACTACTAAGATTATTATTTCTTCCACAGGACAATCAATTTCTTGATCTTGATGTCCTTCTTGGTGTTTTCTTCTTTCTCTTTTTCTTTTCGTTTTTCCTCAGTATCCATTTCTTTCTTGAGCATTGCTTCAGCTAGTTAAGTGACATTGATTTCATAATGAGTTGAATCATCTTTAATGTCATATATTTCTTTGTAATTCATGTTCTGACGTTCACCTTCAGTGTGAGCATAGTAAGGATCTTGAATTGTAGAATAATTAATGTATATCTGTCCCTGAGGATTTTCTTCTAGATAAGTCATTGTTTCTTTTCCTTTTTAACATTGTTGATTTCTTAGATCTACTTGATCCGTTTCCATATGTTTTCTGATTTGGAATAATCTGAGATAGAGAGATATCAAAATCAAACGAATCTGAATCTTCCTCCATTGTTGTTTGATATGAATTTTCATCGCTAGATATAGGAATTGGGAGTCAAGATGTTCCTATGTATCCTTTTCCTTTATGTAACATCCCGAAATTTCTAAAAATAATAGTAAATATATTATCTATTTATGGTAGGAAAGTTTCCTTAGATTAGTAGAACTGTAACTAAATAGATAGGGGTAATGGACTTGGATTATGAAGGAAGGAAGATAGACCATGGGCTCAAGCCCATGACCCATAGTATATAAAACATAATCGCCCACTAATCCATTCATTTTCACATATTCCATACACCATCCAAAACACACATTTAAGCTCTCTCTCTCTCTCTTATTCTCTCTTTCTCTAAACCGAAACGAAGAAGAATAACTGATCCCGACTCAAGGTAATGATAGCATGATATTGAATAGATCCAAACCCGCTAGATCTAGTTGTGAAACGACGAGCCGATATCCTCACCCGTTAAAGTCACGAGATTCGGATAAAATCGGGTATAAACCGGTCAAAAGATGAGCTTAGGGGTCAACCTAGGTCAGATCTGGATCGAGCGGGGCGAAAAACGGTGAAAGCGGTACGAAAATACGTTTTTCGGTCACCACCCATTTTTCCGGCGATGAAGGCGCCGGAAAAGATGTACGAGGTAAGGGAAGGTCATAGAATGTTTTTGTCATTCTCTGACCTAAATCTAATTCGCTAACGGAGAAGTAACGAATTAACAACAATTCGTTATGTCAATTCGTTAATGAAGGATAGCGAACTTATGTCAATTCATTAAGGAAAGAATGACGAACTAACCTCAATTCGTTAAGGCCATTCGTTAAGTAAGGGATGAATGAACCTAATTTGTTATAGAGTTCATTTGTTAGCCAGGTCAAACAAATGAGCCCATTCGTTATGAAGATCAGTTCGTTTAAGGGCCAATTCTTCAAAAAGGCCAATTCGCTAAGAAATAACGAAGGAGCCTCCTTCGTTAATGAACTGGATAACGAAGTAGACTTTGAAAGAATGACAAGAAGGTCCCTAGACTTAGAATAAAGGGTTTATTTACATAATAGCCCTTGAACTTTATTAATTTACAAAAGATACCTTTAAAGGTTAACAAGTAACGATTACCTTAATTTACAAAAGATACCTTTAAAGGTTAACAAGTAAAAATTCAATGAAGTAAAACCAGCTTAGACACATACGATTAATTAAGTAAACAATGAGAATGGCTAGAGTGGCATCTAATATTTTATTTATTAAACAGTGAGTCGCGCACAGCTAAAGAAAGGAATAACCATTAACGGAGGACGTAACCACATTCAGGTGAATTTCTAGCCCCATTTCCTTGTTATGTTTTCGGGGTTGTGTGCATACTCGACGTGAAGTGTGAAAACACTTACCTTAAGTGGTAAGTGTATGCTATAGATGATATACGAGTTATTTATGAATGTTGTCGGTGCGTGAACGATCTTCGGATATTGCACGTATCGCCAACGAGAGTGATTGCCAAGTGGTTATTAGTGTGTATGAATGCTATGATGTGACTTGATTACTGTGTAGATGATCAACTGATGGGAAGTGTGTTGTAGACAAGTAGAATAAAGTGTGATAGAAGTGGAGAAGAGCCTAGTAAGGGTGCTAGTGGCATGATGATAGTATGTGGTAGGGTAAGCCTATACGTGTTGTCGTTATAAAAGAGGCATAACGAGAGAACGTGGGAGGACAAGCCTCTACATGCCTTCGTTAATAAGTGGCATAACGTGAGTGCGTGGGAGGGCAAGCCTCCTGTGCTTCCGTAAACAAGTGGCTAAGTCGTTAAGGGGCAGTTAAGTGGTTAAGCGGTAAGGTGAACAGGTTAGACAGCGGACTATGTGTCTTTGGATACGTATATAATGCATGTAAGGGTTGTATGGTAAGTTGCTTGATTAACTAGAACTCACTCAGCGTAGCTGACCTATAGTATGCACACAGGTAAACAGGTTTAAAGAGCTAGCACGAGGACGACACATGGCATAGATTGAATGGCTGACATCTAATGATAAAAGAATTGATGTTTTAACACGATGTTTTATGTAATGATTTAAAGACAAGTTTGTAATGCTTTGTAAAGAATGATTGAAGTCTTATTTATTCTGTGAAAGTTTTAATTAACTCTGATTATAGAACTGTGTTAATGAGTAATTCCGACGCTAAAGTAGGGCACTGTACAGGGTCCTTACACTTTACCAGATCAAAGCTGAAATGATCCTTGGCTAGATTGATGATCGGACATCTATACGAGGTTATTTTAGGTATGGGAGGGTGTTTTCCTATCTTATCCGAACTTTTTTATATGTTATTCGTAACAAATTTTTAATCATTCAATTTATTTCTTCGATATTTTCAATTGAATACTTTATCACTATCGTAAACTTATTTTTGATCAAATTCTAGGTATAATTAAAAACCTAATTTGCTAAGATCTATGACTCTAATACCAACCTGTCACACCCCGACTTAGGGCCTAGGCGTGTGACTAATAATTGGGTACATGTATTGTAACTATATCAGAGTTGGGGTTATTTAGCGGAAGTCTTTTAAATTATCAATATATTTTGAAATATTAAGTTATGTGTAAACCTTTATGCATAATAAAATATTAATTTATTTGAAAGGCTTCTCGGATAATAATTATCCGAGTTTTTAATTTATAAATCTTGTTTGATGTTACAAATCATGTTTAATATCGTTTACAATATTATAATGTTTTAAAACTGAGTCATCTCTACCTTGCGAGCGTCTATCTTCTTGAATGGCTATAATTCCTTGCTACATGTACTAACATGTTTCCCTGAAATATGGGTGAAAAATACGTCAGCGATATGCTGGTGAATCGTTGACTCGAACATTTTATAAATCTTTCTTTGACTGACAAGATAGTTTTCTTGAACAATCTCAGCAAAAACGTCTATTATTTCTGGGATTTATGCCACTAACATACACACAATTTCGGTTCTCTGGGAACTGACGCCCATTAGAGAACTTATACTATGATCTCTAGTCTGCGGCCACGTAGGTTTGATTGAAATACTAAACAAATTATGTTTGGATCCAGACACATGTGTACTCGATCTGAGTTGATTTTATTTTCTATCTTGTAATTTAGGGAGGAGCACTTAATCCCTTAAATCTTTATGTTAGAGATCACGTAATCTCATAAAATATTTGACCGACTTTGTTAAGATAAATCTTTTCGTTGCATTCACTTACAACAAGAAAGAACCACCAGTGTTTGGCGCAGCACCTGCATTTTGGTGCATTCTTCTTTCTTTCCTTGGTCTTCCGTTCCGTCATATTCCTAATAACTTATCCAATGACAACGAATTAACCGCAAATGCACCTTTCTTTTATCAAATCTCAGGGACATGGTCTAATCATGAGGGTAGTATTTTATCATGGTGTCGGATCCTAAGTTTTTATGGATTCCTTCTTTGTTACCGGGGTCGACCCCAAAGCCATAATGTCTCAAAACGAGGAGGCCATAGAGAAAGTCTTTTTTATTCCTTTGTCTCGAACTTCGTGAAGAACTCCATTCTATCTCTCCCTAGTTACGAACAAAAAACTGGGGCTACGACCCAGTTGTACACTCCCTCCGTTCTACGAACCCTTGTTGATTCTGAACTTCGTTCGCGAAGGCACCGGACTTTTGACGGGCCAGCCCTTTTTTATGCGCCGTTTTCCAAAATAAGCTTTGCTCCTCTGGGTGCTAGGCGCTTCCGTGGTTCGCGAGAAGGAAAAAGGACCTTTATCTTGACTGATTTAAAAGGTTTAACGTATTCACCTGTGATTGTTTGTTCTGAATGATGTGGTGATCTCGTCTGAAAACCTTTATGAATGAATGATTGATTAACCTGTTTATATAAATATCCGGACCGTCTCTTATTTCGGATACAGACCTTTAGTCTAGTTTTGTAGCTTTAAACCTTGATTGATAATTTGTTTGAATAAAATATTTTGGATATGAATTCATTCTCTTTATTTGCGAATCATGGCTATGTTTCTTCTTCAAGAAGAAATGTCTATGATATGTTTCTTCTTCAAGAATAAACGTCATTTGTGTATAACCTTGATATATAAAATCTTATGTTTCTTAATTACGAAGAAACACTATTTTTGACTATATCCTTTGTAGGTAAAAGTTTATCTTTCTTAATCATGAAGAAATAATATTTTAACTATATCCTCATGTATGTGAATGCTTATTTTTCTTACGAAGAAACTATATTTTAGCTATATCTTTGTTTATATAATTTTGTATTTCTTAATCATAAAGAAATCTTATTTTAATTATTATCTTTTTAATTTGATCAAGGTTTAGGCTATATCCCCGACTAGATTCTTAGCCATACTAATAAAATAATAATTTAGGCAGAACTCCTACCATACTCGGACACTCGGAGTTTATATACCTAAGCTTGAACGAGCAGCACTTGTACTCTATAACGCGTACTAGAGTTTGAATTGGCGGAACTTCGGAGCTTGGCACGCAAAACGAGGCGCACCGGTTGTCGGGACTTGTCAGCACATACTTCGAGGCAAGTCAATTTACGAGAATATAATTATCGGGTCGAGGGCACGGAAACCGAGGTAGAGAGAGGTTTTGGTGTGAAGTGGATGTGTCGTGAACCCTTCTATTTTTAGCTACTTTTTGGGTCCCATAGCGATAAGCGATGGACCCTTCCCCTTAACCCATCGTGTATCGCGATGGTAGGAGAGAGACACGTGGCATGATGACTCATCCCTAGCGTCTGCCATGTGTCACCCGGATGCGACACGTGTTGCTGAGTCATAACAGACCATCGCGTATCATGGCCTTGTTTTGAGCTCATCGCGTATCGCGATGGGTTCCTGGATTCACATTTTCAATTTTGGTCCCTTGTCTTTTGGTAACTTGTCATGTCATGGTCTAGCTTTCACTTTCCAAAAACATTAAGGCGGCTCTCAAGCGACTCGCAGCGATGCGAATGTGCGAAGTGCAAAATGCGACGTCAAAGCGCCACATTGCGCCCCTCGCTGTCGCCGTGCCATCGTCTGAGCACGAGCCCGAGCGCGTTCGCGTTGGGTGCTTCGCACCCTCCGCTAGGACCAATAGGTGCATGCTAGGCATAAAAGAATATTACTATGGAAATTTATCTCTTTATAAAGAGCTCCCATTTCTTTCCTACTTTTCATGTGGGATGACTTTTAACTTCCTTATTTATACCCAAGTGGAATGTTTCCACTTTCTTCCATCCTTCAATGTGAGATGGGTTTTCCTTCTCCATTTCTTTATTATGGAATTATCTTCCTTTATGAAATACTTTTATTTTTTTTCATATATGGAATGATTATTTTTTATCCTTCAACTTTCCTAAGTTGTCAAATTTGGATCAAAATTTGGGGATGTTACAATAACCGTCAATTTCGTATATTTATTTCCGCATTTATTTTCTTTATTAGGCCATATCGTCAACGCGTGATCACCGCTTTCTTTGCTATAATTATCTTACTAATCCCATTTGCTCATCTAGAAAGGTGAGTATCACTCCCCTCTTTTACTTATTTTTATCCTTTGGGGACATATGCATAACTAACTATTTTTGTATTATATAGTATTCAAACCGCAACTATTTATCCTTGTGTGTATATCAGTTTTTCTAACATGCTATTTGCTTACTTGCTTTATTTGAACGTATTTTGGAGAAGTTCCTCATTTAGAGTATGATCATACGACTATTTTTGGCAACCGATGTCCATTTTTATGGCAACGATTTAGTCCTTGCTTGGTAACCATTGTCCATTTATATGGAATTGGTTGAGCCCTTTCTTATTGGTTTGATTGATTGTTTATGTGGTATGACTTGCTAGCAGTGTGGAGACCCAAATAACCTCCGTAATGCATGCCCTCAACTTATCCATGCTCATCAAGCCCAAACTATGACTGCACCCTACTACTTTACCCATGCTCACCAAGTTCAAGGTCATCCATCTCATGTCCTCCAAGCTTCCCCTATCAATGAAGGTCAACTTTACCTAATCCAACTTTATCAAAGCCCGCACCCGCAAGCTCAAGTGTATCAAGCCTACTCTACTCAAGCCCCTGCTATGCAAGTTCAACCCATTCAAGCTATCTCAAGTCAATCTACCTCAACTGCTCAAACCCCTATAAATGCAACTCCTCATGGTGCTCCAAGTCACGTCAATTAAGCTGCTCTCGGACCCCGAAGACTTTTTTTTCCGTTTTCTTTTTCTATCTTAATTTATTTTGTCTTTTCTTAATTATGTATTGTAACGCCTCTTTATGGCCTTGGATTATTTCCCATTTGAACTGTTTATCTTTAATCATTTACCACATGAATAAAGTTTCTTTTATTTATATAGATTGTTTACTTAAGCCTGCCTCTATCCTATTTTCTTACCCTCATTCATCAAACTCCTTTTATTAATCTCAGCTATTAATAAATTATCTCTTTTCCAACTTTAAATACTTATACTTTTACGATTAAAAGATGTTTTAGAAATGTCCTTACTTTATTAAAACCCACCACAATTTTTTGTTTTATACATTTGGTGATTTTCTAGTGTTATAATTAAAACTCCTTAAAATCTTTATTTCTTAAAAATCATGTGTAAGGCCCCGTTACCGGTAGCCCTACTTTGGTGTTGGATTTATTTATAAACACAGTTCTACAAATCAGAGTTAATTAAAACTTTCGCGGAATAATAATAACAATCAACCATTCTTTACAAACATTCTTAACTTGTCTTTAAAATATAACATAAATGATAATATCAAAACATCACGACAAATCTTCAGATGTCAGCCTCTTCGATCTTGCCATGTGTCCTCCTCAAACCAGTTGTCTCAATCTGTTAACCTGCGTGCATACTAAAAGTCAGCTATGCTGAGTGAGTTCTAGTTAATCACATAACTTACTTTACATACACATATACGTGCCCAAAGGTACGCATTCCATACTTAACATGTCTATCGTTCTTACATATACATTCATAACTAACCTTACTTTATAAAGAGCATTCGCCCTACATACCTCGGATATTATTAGGGTCCGGTATCCTCCATCCTCGGATTATTAGGGTCCGGTCACCCTTCATTCTCGTATATTATTAGGGTCCGGTACCCTCCATCCTCGGATATTATTAGGGTCCGGTCACCCTCCATCCTCGGATATTATTAGGGTCCGGTACCCTTTCTTCCATACCTCCATAACGTACTTTCTATATACATAATCCTAAGTTTCGCACATACATACATCATTCATTCTTCATCTTACAACATACATATAACATCAAACCATTTCCTGGCAGTACATGCAATTCCGAAGATCGTTCACGTACCGACAAGAAATCATTCATACATTTCACATAATACATATATGGCATACACTTATCACTTAGGATAAGTGTATTAACTAATCACATCGAGTATGCACACAGCCCCGAAAACATAACAAGGAATGGGGCTAGAAACTCACCTGAATGCGATTACGTTCGACGTTAATATTTATTCCCTTCTTTAGCTGTGCGCGACTAACTGTATAACAATTACATGTATCAATTAACTATTACTAACCATAACGTATTTCTATCTTTAAGTATTACCCTCAACGAACAGGGGTCCGGGGGCAGCGCCCCTGGCAGCGAGGTCTAGGGGCGGCAGCCCCTAGCAGGGTCCAAGGGGCAGAGCCCCTGGCTGAGGTCGAGCTGCCAGGTTAGCTTGGAAAAATTTTATTTCCATTAACTAGTCGTAACACATTTTCCATTAGGATTTTCAATTATTATTTAATTTGCTAACTCAAAAGTTCAAGGGCTTATTTGTAATTAATTCATTCTTTCTAAGTCAAGGGACTGTTCTGCCATTTTATTAAACTTCTAATTCGTTACATGGCTCTTAACGAATTGGCTTATCTTGGCGAACTGGTCCAAGTAGCGAATTGAACCCTTCAACGAACTGGTTATTAAATGAACTGGACCTTATAACGAATCAGTTCATGTAACGAATTTGACCATCTAATTCGTTATCTCTGTTGACGAATGACTATAACGAATCAAGGGTAATTCGTTATCCATTTTCCCTTAACGAATTGGATACAAATTAAAGCTAGTTCGTCAATATTTCCTTAGCGAATCAGCTGACGAATTACCCCTAGTTCGTTAACTCTCCGTTAGCGAATTAGGGTTATGTCAGGGAATGTCAGAACATTCTCTGACATTCCTTAACCTCGTACCACTTTTCCGGCGCCGCCATTGCCGGAAAGTCGGGATTTCGCCGGAAAAACGAGTTTCAACTCGTTTTTCACCGTTTTTCGCCCCGTTCGATCCAGATCTGAGCTAGGGTGATTCCTAAGCCCATATTAGGTCCGGTTTTTGCCCGATTCCATCCGGATCTCGTGACTTAAACGGTTTTACGGTGTCGGCTCGTCGTTTCGTGACCATATCTAACGGGTTTAAGTTCATACAACATCATACTATCATTACTTCGGGTCGGTGCTTGGTTTCCTTCTTGGTTTCAGTTTAGAGAAGGGAAGAGTCTAGAGAGAAAGCTTAAGTGTGTGTTTTGGTGGTGTATGGAATATGTATAAATGAGGAATTAAATGGTGATTAAGGGTTTATATATTTATGGATCATGGGCTTAAGCCCATGGTGTTCTTCTTTCTTTCCTAACCCAAGTCCATAACCCATATTCATTTACCCAACACAAGCCCAACTCGTATTCTATTTATCGAAACCGATAGCGACCCACTATAAAATAGACGAAATTTATTTTATTTCTATAACCAAAAGTAGGATGTTACAAGTATTCCCTCCTTAAAGAGGTTTCGTCCCCGAAACCTAACTATTACATAATCAAATTCGGGTAAAACTTGCGCATCTAATCCTCCGCTTCCCAAGTAGCATCTGAACCTTTGCGATGCTTCCATATCACTTTCACTAAAGGTATAACCTTGTGACGAAGTTGTTTCTCCTTGCGGTCAACTATCTCGATCTGTTGCTCAATGTTGTTCAATTGTTCATCAACCTCAATGTCCATCAATGGCACGTGCGACGTGTCATCAGAAAGACGCTTCCTCATATCAGAGACATGGAAGGTTGAATGTCACACCCCCTTCTAGGGCCTAGGAACGTGACCCAACAGTCGGTATCGTAATTGTAAATAAATCAGAGTTACGTTTAATAGCGGAAGACTTATAAACTTTAGGATCGAAAATGTAATATTTATATTTACAATCAAAAGACAGGATTATAAATACACCCGTTAAGTTGTACAAAATATTACTTGTTTATGTTTTACAAACCACCATATATTTAAGTTTACAAATAAAATCCGAGCCATCGGATATCATAGAACTTCCTCATTCCAAGCTCTAACTTTGTTCACCTGCAAAATTTAATAAAATACGTCAGCAACGAATGCTGGTGAACATACTGACGTAAAAATACTTTCTTTTACTTTATTACCCCTCGAGACTACGCCTGCCTCAGCCCAACGTGGCTTAGGAATGACAAAGTCAAATAACACATTATAAACTAGAGCCTCTACACTAGGTCACCTCACACACACCGCAGCGTTCGACTTCATTAAGTACCCGTAAATATACACATACGGTCGTACTCCCTGCAGGAGAGCGTCCTACGACCAAGGGTGGTGAGATCATGCCCATACATCGCATAGTACCACCTATGTAAGGATCCAGACATATGTATACCACAGCCTGAGGGCTAGGTTTATACCCATAGTTATAACGGTTTTAGGAACACATAGTTCCTTGTAAACAATTTCATATAACAAGTTGACTCTTTTGAAAACAAGTTTAAAAGTTTGGGGGCGTATTCACCTTATCTCTTTAAGATCGGCTTCACTCAGGGTCCAAGGGTCTTTCCCTTTTCTTTGTCTCGAACCTATAGTTAAGAGTATAAATATTTGTTAGTCGGATACACGATCCGGCTTAAGACCTTTAGTCTTATATCTCAATCCTCGATTGAACCTCTAGTTCAATTCTTATTTACTTGAAAACCTCTTGTTTAAAAGTAAATTTATAAACCTTTAGTTTATATTCAAAACCCGACGTTTCTTCTTCTCCAAGAAAAGTAATCTTTTTATTATTTAAGAATACTCTTTATTCATTAAATAATAATTTCATAACAAAGAATATATACATATATACTTACACACATATATATGTTATCACTATATTCAACAATGAAACTTTTATTTATTTCTTTGTTATGTTTTCTTTTCTTTTCTTTTATCGAGGTATCGAGTATAACCTCGACCTAAGGCCAAAGCCTTGAATATAATATTAAATTATATTAAATTCGAAACGCCTAACCTTAGTGGCGTACCGAAATCCATAGGGACTTTGAGCAGCACTCCGACACTACTTTACTTCTCGATTGTCAAATGAGTACACCAAACTTCAATACTCGTTGACACGCTTATCGAGACTCATTGCCATTCCAACAACAACTTCTTTGGTATGTGGGTGGAGGGTTATATGAACTTTCAAGGAAACGATGATACACAAACGAGATTCGAGGCACGCTTATCGAGGAAATAGTTTATATGATTATCAGTTTTTAGAGAGAGAGTAGTGAGAGGTGAGAGCTGTGTTTAGATGGATGAAAATGAGCTTTCCTTGGCCGCTATTTATAGACCAAATCTTGGGTCCCATCGCGTACCGCGCCCGGCTCCAAAGCATCCCGTCGCGTACCGCGACGTAGGATTGATGAAGCAGAGGTGTAGGCCTGCCACGTGTCGACACGTGGCAGTCACCGCTCCACGTGGCAACACGTGGCGGCAGTGTTGCCACGTGGTGACACGTGCAGCACATAGTGCCAACGTGTGCCACGTGGCACACGTGTCACACTGTGTCAGACTCCCCATCGCGTACCGCGATGGGAGTCTCTCCTGACCTGTCGCGTACCGCGATGGGTCAGGAAAAATAGATTTTACAATTTAGACCCTCAACTTTAGAATTTGGCAAGTTTAGTCCCTATACTTGGAAAGTTGATACTTTGAACTCGAAATTTTTATGGTGTTACATCCTCCCCACCTTGAAACAAATCTCGTCCTCGAGATTGTTTTACAAGAATAGTTGGGGGTATTTCCTTTTCATTTCCGATTCGAGTTCCCAAGTATATTCGGGCCCTCTACGCGAGTCCCATTTAACTTTCACAATTTTCAAAGTTTTTCTTTTTAATTTCTTTGTTTTTGAATCTTCAATTTTAATTGGACGTTCTACGAATTTCAAATTTTCGTTTATTTCTACGTCTTTCAATGGCATCACCAAAGATTCATCGGTCAAACACTTACACAGATTCGAAATATGGAACACATCATGTATTCCTTGCATTTCCTCAAGCAGTCGCAATCGTTATGCAACAGTGCCGATTCGTTCAAGTACCTCGAAAGGTCCAACGAATCAAGGACTCAATTTTCCTTTCTTGCCGAAGCGAACAACGCCTTTCCAAGGCGAGACTTTTAATAACACTTTGTCACCGACTTGAAATTCTAACGGCTTACGACGAACATCGGCGTAGCTCTTTTGGCGATCACGCGTCGTCTTAAGTCGTTCTCGGATTTGGAGAACTTTGTCGGTTGTTTCTTGGACAATCTCAGGTCCAGACAATTGGTTATCTCCGGTTTTAGACCTACACACGGGCGTTCTACACTTTCGACCATATAACGCCTCAAATGGTGCGGCTTGAATACTTTCGTGATAACTATTATTATATGAAAAATCCATTAGGGGTAAGTGGTCGTCCCAACTTCCGCCTAAATCTATCACACAAGCGTGGAGCATATCTTCCAACGTTTGAATCGTTCTTTCGCTTTACCCATCAGTTTGCGGATGATAGGAAGTGCTAAGATTCAACTTCGTACCAAGAGCTTGTTGGAAGCTTTTCCAAAAATGAGACGTAAATCGACTGTCTCGATCAGATATTATAGACAGCGGTACTCCATGCAAAGCAACAATGGTGTTTACATAGATACGCGCTAGTCTATCCATAGAGTACGACTCATTGATGGGTATAAAGTGTGCGGATTTCGTCAATCGATCCACAATCACCCAAATAGCATGGTGTTGTCGAGTCGTCTTCGGGAGTTTGGTAATGAAGTCCATAGTAATTAACTCCCACTTCCAAACAAGAAGTTCGGGTTGTTGAAGCAATCCCGAAGGCTTTTGGTGTTCAGCATTAACTTTTAAACAAGTTAAACATTTCGCAACATGCGAAGCGACATCCCTTTTCATTCCATTCCACCAATAGTTCGTCTTTAGATTGTGGTACATCTTATCACTTCCGGGATGCATCATGTATTTTGACTTATGAGCTTCGTTCAAAATTTTCTCACGCAATCCTCCAACGATTGGTACCCAAATCCGGTTTCCCATTCTAAGGATACCATCATTACCTTTGACTAACGAGTCAATGGTGCCATTACGTTTTTCGTCGGAGATTTGGTTTTCATTGATTTCTTGAGTTTGAGCGGATATGATTTGCTTAATGAGATCTATTTGGAGTTCTAGGCGCAACGTTCGGACTCTTTTGGGTTTCTCGTGTTCTTTACGACTTAAGGCATCAGCCACGACGTTGCCTTTGCCTTCATGGTAAACAATCTCACAATCGTAGTCGTTGAGCGTTTCCATCCAGCGTCGTTGGCCAATATTAAGCTCTTTTTGTTCGAATATGTGTTTTAAACTCTTATGATCAGTATACACGGTAAATCTTACTCCGTAGAGATAGTGCCTCCATATCTTAAGTGCAAAGATTATGGCGCCTAACTCTAGATCGTGAGTCGTGTAGTTCTTCTCGTGTACTTTGAGTTGACGAGAAGCGTAGGCGATTACTTTCTTGCGTTGCATTAGTATGCATCCCAAACCCGAGTGAGATGCATCACTAAAGACCACAAAATCCTCAGTACCTTCCGGCAAAGCCAAGATAGGTGCTTGGGTGAGCTTTTGTTTAAGTATATCGAACGCCTCTTGTTGCTTCGTTCCCCTTTCATATTTGATATTTTTACGAGTTAAGGAAGTTAAAGGAACGGAAATTCGAGAAAAGTTCTCGATGAACCTACGGTAATAGCCGGCCAAACCTAAGAAACTTCGGATCTCAGTTGGCGACTTAGGTACCTCCCACTTAGAGATAGCTTCAATATTAGCGGGGTCCACTTGAATACCGTTAACGTTAATGACGTGACCAAGAAATTGCACTTCGTGTACCAGAACTCGCATTTCGAGAATTTGGCGTACAACTTCTCGGTTCTAAGAATTTCAAGCAAAGTTCGAAGGTGAACTTCATGATCAGCCTTTGACTTAGAGTAAATAAGTATGCCATCGATAAAGACGATAACAAATTTATCCAAGTAAGGCTTACAAATACAATTCATCATGTCCATGAATGCGGCTGGGGCATTAGTAAGTCCAAACGGCAGAACCGTGAACTCATAATGTCCATACCTTGTTTGAAAGGCAGTCTTCGGAATATCTTCGCATTGAACTTTGAGTTGGTGATAGCCGGAACGAAGATCGATTTTTGAAAAATAGCTAGCACCTTGAAGTTGGTCGAAAAGATCATCGATACGAGGGAGTGGATAACGATTCTTGATTGTAACTTTGTTCAACGCACAATAATCGATACACATTCGCATAGAACCATCCTTCTTTTTGACGAATAGAATTGGCGCTCCCCAAGGCGACGAACTCGGTCGGATGAAACCTTTCTCAAGAAGCTCATCAAGTTGTTTCTTCAACTCCTTCATTTCAGTTGGCGCTAAGCGATACGGAGTTTTGGCGATCGGAGCAGTACCAGGAATAAGATCGACCCTAAACTCTACTTGACGATCGGGAGGGATTCCGGGAAGTTCATCAGGAAAGACGTCAGAAAATTCAGAAACGATAGGAACGTCTTTGATTTATTTTGGCTTTGATTTAGACTCTTCAGTGACGTAGGCCATGAATGCGAGGCATACTTGATTCAAACATTTGTTAGCCCTAATCATAGAAATTATGCTAACTCGGCCAGCGTCTTTGTCCCCTTCAATTCGAATTGTTCGCTTATCAGGGGCTTGAAGTTCTACGGTTTTGCAATTGCAGATGATACGAGCTTGGTTATCGGATAACCAATCCATACCAACTACTATATCAAAACTAGCCAAACTCATGGGTAACAAACAAATAGGTAAGATATAACCGGCTAAAAGAATTTTTCCGTTTTCAAAGACTTCGGAGATCTTAACGATTTCGCCACTAGCAGTCTCGACGCTTAGAGTTTTATCTAATTTAGTTAACGGTTCGTTTAATACACTACAGAAACTATAATCTATAAAACTCAAATTGGCACCCGAATCGAATAAAACTCTAGCATAGGTGTCGTTGACTAGGAACGTACCGGTTATGGTTTCCGGCATGTCAGCGACCCTTTTTGTGTCGAGTACGAAGACTCAAGCGTTTCCTTTCTTGTTCTGGCCACTTCCACCTGCACCACCACCAGCAGGCTTGTTCTTTGGGCACTCGAAACTTAAACGGCCCATCTCCTTACAGTTAAAGCAAGTCATCTTCTTCTTCCAACAATTAGCAGCATCATGTCCCGTACGATTACAGAACTCAAAGACTTTAGGAGACTGGGCGAAATTGCATCGGCCCTTATGGTATCTCCTACAAGTTTTGCATAGCGTAGAGTTGCTTCGGTTTACGCCTTTGCTCCTAAAGTTGGAACCTCCACCAGTCCTTCCTTGAGCAGTCGTTGGGGTCACCTTCTTGTCATCTTCCTTGTTGCGGACCATGCCGCCCATCAAATAACCAGCTAACTCCATTGCGGAGTCGGCGGTTTGAGGCAAGTGAGACCTCACCATGTCGCGAATTTCTCGCGGCAATCCCCAAATATATCTAGTTACTTTGCTGGACTTAGGGTTAACCAGCTGGGGAACAAGGCGACAGTACTCGAGGAATTTGGTGTTATACTCTCGAAGATTTGTCCCCACGACCTTATGATTAAGAAACTTTGTTTGTACTTGGTCGATTTCATGCATGGGACAAAACTTCGCCATTACCATGGCTTTGAACTCTTCCCAACTCAGACTATACATCTTGTCTCTTCCCTTGCTCATAAACAGAGCATTCCACCATTCATGTGCTTCACCTTTGAACATGAGAGCGGAGTATTGGATTTTCTTTTCCTCGGAGCACTTGCTTGTGATAAAAAGAGTTTCCATCTCCTCGAGCCACCTCACGGTTGTGATGGCTCCCTTGTCACCATGGAACTCCTTCGGTCCATAGTACTTAAAATCTTTGAACGTACACCCACTAACTTTCATCCTTTTAAACTTTTGCCTAATACCTTCGTCGGCATTAGACCCATGATCGCTTTCTTCATCATGGAATGGTTTAGGACGAGATTTAACAGATTTAGAGGGATGAACGGAAGGGTTAACAGTTCGGGAATGTCTAGATTGTCGAGATTGAGATCTAAACACGGATTCTTCCCTAACCGCATCTTTAATCATCTTTTGGATTCTATTCATATATTTCTCAGGAATTTCTTCCTCTCGTTCTCAGGGCCTTTCCCCTTATCTCTCAACTCTCTTTCTTTTCGAGCGTTATCATTGTTGTTACTTTGTTCAGACATATTTTTCTTTTTCTTTTCAATTTAAGTCTGAAATTTCAACAATGTTTCTTTATCAAACACACATTTTATTTATTATACATAAATATATATCATAAAGATATATATTTTTCAATACACATACTTATATATATTGTTCTTCACAATATATATAACTGGTCCTATCATTACATTAGAACGCTTCATACGTTATTTTATGTGTACTTATATTACACATAACAGACAGGACTATTTTACACATAGTCTTCACATGGCCACCATCTTCAGTTCTTCAAGAACTTCTTCACAACCTTCGATATCTTTTTGCACTTACAAAGGATTGTTTCTCCGACTTTCTTCTTTTTCTTCTCCTCTTTGTCTACCTTATTCCTCCAGTCATCGGTCTCGTGCAATGCGCGATCCAGGTGTTCTTCATATGACTGTGGGATTATGTTGGGGTATCCATACTGTGGAGGTGGGTCACGGTAACCCAACGTCACCATCTCGTAATGGTTCCTCGGCTCTGGATACGGAACATAATCCATGGTGGATGAAAGGTAGAGGTAGGTCTTGGCAGCTTGATTCTGTTCACGGATCTCATCAGCTTGTCCTTGGATTGGCGAATCTCACCTTGAAACGGTGGGAAGCTTGATGAAGCTTGATTCCTCAATTTTTCAAGATGCTGGACGTATGGATCCACAGAACCATAGCATGCGTTTTGGGAAGTGAGTGATCCTTCCATTGGGCTTGTCATTTTGTTGGGATTTTCAGGATTCTCTTCTTCCGGTTCCTCTTCAGTCTCTTCCTCGAGATCCTCCTCTTCATCGGGGGTCCTCCTTCATGGGTTGTGTGGGTTCATTGGTTATTGGGATCATCTAGAAAGTCTCAGTGGGCATCATTACTCTCATCTTGGGTCTACGGGACAGTCCTTCACCGTGGTTTGGTTGGGAACTAGCTTCATTGAAGGTGGAACTTCCGGCATTCCATTCTTGTTGTTCGGAGAGATATTTCATCCATTCGGAGGATGGTTGAGAATTTGGTAGGTATCCGGCTGGATAACATTGTGGCGTCTTCGAAGGTTGATAAGTGAAAATCTCTGTTGGATGGTACGTCGGTATTTCGGAGAGGTTATACATTGGTAGGGTTGGTGGGTGATAGCTTGAGTGTCTTGGTGGCTCCATTCCTTGCTTTGGTGGACTGTCGGGAACATCTATCGGATAGTGTCGACTTCCAGGGTGGTACACAGGTTTGGACAAATCATGTTCCACGTCTTGGTTAAAGTAAGCTTCATAATATCCTTCGCTCATGTTGTCTTCAGGGTAGGGTTCGGCAATTCCGGCCTCCTTTGCCTTGCGTACAAATTCTTCGATATGAGCTTTGAACGACATCTAATATTAGGGGTGGTTTAAAATGTAGAGTGGGAAAGAAAGGTTACCAGCCTATCTTATCCCTAAACACATAAACAATTATTTCCTAAACTTGGATCGAAGCTTGGGTATTGTTTTACGATACCCAATTCGCTAAGATCGATGGCTCTGATACCAACCTTGTCACACCCCCTTCTAGGGCCTAGGAGCGTGACCCAACAGTTGGTATCGTAATTGTAAATAAATCAGAGTTACGTTTAATTACGGAAGACTTATAAACTTTAGGATCGAAAATGTAATATTTATATTTACAATCAAAAGACGGGATTATAAATACACCCGTTAAGTTGTACAAAAGATTACTTGTTTATGTTTTACAAACCACCATATATTTAAGTTTACAAATAAAATCCAAGCCATTGGATATCATAGAACTTCCTCATTCCAAGCTCTAACTTTGTTCACCTGCAAAATGTAATAAAATACGTCAGCAATGAATGTTGGTGAACATGCGGACGTAAAAATACTTTCTTTTACTTTATTACCCCTCGAGACTACGCCTGCCTCGACCCAACGTGGCTTAGGAATAACAAAGTCAAATAACACATTATAAACTAGAGCCTCTACACTAGGTCACCTCACAAACACCGCAGCGTTCGACTTCATTAAGTACCCATAAATATACACATACGGTCGTACTCCCTGCAGAAGAGCGTCCTACGACCAAGGGTGGTGCGATCATGCCCATACATCGCATAGTACCACCTATGTATGGATCCAGACATATGTATACCACAGCCTGAGGGCTAGGTTTATACCTATAGTTATAACGGTTTTAGGAACACGTAGTCCCTTGTAAACAATTTCATATAACAAGTTGACTCTTTTGAAAACAAGTTTAAAATTTTGGGGGCGTATTCACCTTATCTCTTTAGGATCGGCTTCACTCACCGTCCAAGGGTCTTTCCCTTTTCTTTATCTCGAACCTATAGCTACGAGTATAAATATTTGTTAGTTGGATACACGATCTGGCTTAAGACCTTTAGTCTTATATCTCAATCCTCGATTGAACCTCTAGTTCAATTCTTATGTACTTGAAAACCTTTTGTTTAAAAGTAAATTTATAAACCTTTAGTTTATATTCAAAACCCGACGTTTCTTCTTCTCCAAGAAACGTAATCTTTTTATTATTTAAGAATACTCTTTTTCATTAAATAATAATTTCATAACAAAGAATATATACTTACACACATATATATGTTATCACTATATTCAACAATCAAACTTTTATTTATTTCTTTGTTATGTTTTCTTTTCTTTTCTTTTATCGAGGTATCGAGTATAACCTCGACCTAAGGCCAAAGCCTTGAATATAATATTAAATTATATTGAATTCGATATTACGCCTAACCTTAGTGGCGTACCGAAATCCTTAGGGACTTTGAGCAGCACTCCGACACTACTTTACTTCTCTATTGTCAAATGAGTACACCAAACTTCAATACTCGTTGACACGCTTATCGAGACTCATTGCCATTCCAACAACACCTTCTTTGGTATGTGGGTGGAGGGTGATATGAACTTTCAAGGAAACGATGATACACAAACGAGATTCGAGGCACGCTTATCGAGGAAATCGTTTATATGATTATCAGTTTTTAGAGAGAGAGTAGTGAGAGGTGAGAGTTGTGTTTGGATGGATGAAAATGAGCTGCCCTTGGCCGCTATTTATAGACCAAATCTTGGGTCCCATCGCGTACCGCGCCCGGCTCCAAAGCACCCCGTCGCGTACCGCGACGTAGGATTGATGAAGCAGAGATGTAGGCCTGCCACGTGTCGACACGTGGCAGTCACCGCTCCGCGTGGCAACACGTGGCGGCAGTGTTTCCACATGGTGACACGTGGCAGCACATAGTGCCACCGTGTGCCACGTGTCACACTGTGTCAGACTCCCCATCGCGTACCGCGATGGAAATCTCTTCTGACCTGTCGCGTACCGCGATGGGCCAGGAAAATTAGATTTTACAATTTAGACACTCAACTTTGGAATTTTGCAATTTTTGTCCATAGACTTTGGAAAGTTGATACTTTGAACTCGAAATTTTTACGGTGTTACATTGAATGAATTCCTTCTAACTCCTCAGGCAAATTCAGCTTATAAGCCACTTCACCTACACGGTCTAAAATCTTAAACGATCCAATGTACCTTGAACTCAACTTTCTTCTTTTCCTATAACGGATAATTCCCTTCCAAGGCGAAACCTTGAGCATCACATTGTCATCAACGTTAAACTCAATCGGTCGTCGCCTCTTATCAGCATACGACTTCTGTCTGTCTTGAGCAGCTTTCATCCTAGCCTTAATCTGATCGAACTTTGAAGACATTTCTTGAACCACTTCTAGGCTTCCCATTTCTTTCTGACCAATCCCCCCCAACACACCGGGGTTCTACATCGTCTACCATAAAGCATTTCAAATGGTGGCATACCAATACTTGAATGGTAACTGTTGTTATAGGAGAACTCTGCTAGATGCAGGTGATCATCCCAACTTCCATCAAAGTCTAAAACACAAGCACGTAGCATATCCTCAAGGGTTTGGATCGTCCTTTCAGACTGTCCGTCGGTTTGAGGATGATACGCCGTACTGATGTTCAGTCTCGTTCCCCTAGCTTCATGGAACTTCTTCCAAAACCTCGAAGTGAATCGAGTATCTCTATCAGACACGATCGATAACGGCACTCCATGCTTAGCCACAACCTCTTTTATGAACAAATTTGCTAACTTTTCTGACGAGATGGCCTCTCGTATGGGCAGAAAGTGAGCACTTTTGGTCAAACGGTCCACTATCACCCAGATGGTATCATGATGCTTAGCTTTACGAGGTAGCTTAGTTATGAAATCCATGGTGATGTGTTCCCATTTCCATTCTGGTATCTCTAGAGGCTGCATCTTTCCATAAGGTTTCTGGTGCTCTGCCTTGACTTGCAAGCAAGTTAGGCACTTACTAGCATAATCTACTAGATCAATCTTCATGCTTGGCCACCAGTAATCTCTTTTCAAATCTTGGTACATCTTCGTGGTTCCCGGATGAATCGAATATCTTAACTTATGAGCTTCCTCTAAGATTCGACCTCTAAGATCCCCATGGCGTGGTATCCACATATGGTCAAACCTAGTCTTAACACCATGAGTGTTTTCCATCAACTCGTCTTTCTTACCAAAAATCTTTTCTTTCTTCACTAGCCCTTCATCTACCAACACTTCAGACTGTACTTTGATGATTTCATCAAACATACTTGAATTCATAATTAACTGGTATGACTTCACTGTTGCAATGACTTCCTCGTTCTTACAACTTAGCGCGTCGGCGACCACATTAGCTTTACCAGGATAGTACTTAATGTCGCAGTCGTAATGTTTAATCAACTCCAACCACCTCCTCTGCCTCATGTTCAATTCTTTATGCTCGAAGAAGTACTTTAAACTCTTATGATATGTGTAAATGGTACACTTAGTACCATACAGATAATGTCTCCATATTTTGAGAGCATGCACTACTGCTGCTAGCTCTAAATCATGCGTCAGATAAGTACTCTCATGGACTTTCAACTATCTAGACGCGTAAGCTATCACCTTTCCTCGTTGCATCAACACGCAACCTAACCCACGATGTGAAGCATCAGTACAAACAACCAAGTCCTCGTCACCATCGGGTAAAGCAAGGATTGGAGCTTGTGTGAGTCTCTTCTTTAACTCCTGAAAAGCTTCTTCTTGAAACTTAACCCAACTGAATACTATCGACTTTCGGGTCAAACCGGTCAACGGAGCGGCTATCTTGGAGAAACCTTTGATGAATCTCCTATAGTAGCCAGCTAACCCTAGGATGCTCCATATATCAGTCGGATTCTGTGGAGTCTTCCAATTCTTTATTGCCTCAATCTTAGCTGGGTCCACGGTAATCCCTTCAGGATTAATCACGTGACCAAGAAATTGCACTTCTCGCAACCAGAACGCGCATTTCGAAAACTTAGCATATAACTTCTCTTCCTTCAGAGTCTCCAATACTATGCTCAGCGTGATCGGACTGGCTCTTGGAATAGATCAATATATCGTCGATAAAGACGATTACTGATTTATCCAACATTGGCCGACACACCCTATTCATCATGTCCATAAATATTGCGGGAGCATTCGTCAGACCGAATGACATCACGAGGAACTCGTAGTGTCCATATCGCGTTCGGAACGATGTTTTAGTGATGTTTTCCTCTTTCACCTTCAGCTGATGATAGCCTGATCTGAGATCTATTCTTGAGAACCAACTTGAACCTTGCAATTTGTCAAAAAGATCATCAATCCTTGGCAAAGGATACCTATTCTTTACCGTAAGCTTGTTCAACTCGCGATAGTCTATGCACATTCTCATACTTCCACCTTCTTCATCACGAATAACACTAGTGCGCCGCACGGGGAAATACTTGGTCTAATAAATCCCTTATCGAGGAGTTCTTGCAATTGGGACATCAGTTCTTTCATCTCAGACGGTGCTAGACGGTAAGGCGCTTTCGCGACGGGTTGGGCTCCTGGTACTAAATCTATCTGAAATTCTATCTCTCGCTCCGGTGGCAACCCCGAAAGATCCTCAGGGAATACTTCTAGGTAGTCGCGCACGATAGGAACATCTTTCATTTCTTTCGTCTCGGCCGTAGCGTTGACTACATACGCCAGGTAGGCACCGCACCCTCGCCTTAGCAAACCCTCGGCTTTTATCATCGAAATGACATTAAGCCCAGAACTTTCCTTATCATCATAAACCGTCACCATACTACCATCCAAGGATTTTAACCTTATCATCCTACTCTTACATACTATCTGAGCTTCATACTCAGACAACCAATCCATTCCCAAAACTACATCGAACCCTCCTAAGGTTATAACATACAAGGTAACAGGGAACTCATGTCCCTCTAACTCTATCTTACAGTTTTTAACCATTCTCATTATTTTAACCGAAACGTCACTAGCGGTTTATACTATAAAAGTTTCAGACACTGGCAACATTTCATTTTAGACAATTTACTAAACGATGTAGCTACGAAACTTTTATTCGCACCCGAATCAAATAATACTGAAGCAGAAATACCATTTACTAAAAACGTACAAGTCACAACATCTGGAATCTGCTTGGCCTGTTCCTAGGTCAGCATGTAGGCTCTAGTCCTTGGCCTAGTTTGGTCGGCATCTTTCTTTCCACTACCTCCAGCTCCACCATCAGTACACTCCCTTGCCATATGACCTGTCTTACCACATTTGTAGCATGCGGGTTTTACATCACACTCATTAGCATAATGCCCCACCTTCCCACACTTATAACAGGCATTTGTCTCAAGCCTACACTCTCCACCATGAGCCTTTCCACACTTGTGACACACATCCGAACCAGTACCCCACTTGCACTCGCCACCATGCACTTTCCCACACGTCTTGCACGTCTTCCTCTCCCACACATTCTGCTTCTTGTCCTTAGAGTTCCATAACTGAGTACCCGGTCGCTTGACATGATTGACCCACTTCTTATCTTTCTTTTCTTCCCCTACCACAACTTCATCTACCGCCAGGTCCTCATAAACCAACTTTGCGAGTTCTACAGCAGAGTCAAAAGTAGTTGGTTTATTCGCCCTAACTAGTACGCGGACTTTCTGTGGCAATCCCCTCACATAGAACTTGATTCTCTTCGCCTCAGTGTTGACCATATCGGGCACCAACCTAGACATTCGGTTGAACTCGGTGGTGTACTCACGATGTGTCATCGTCCCAGCTTTCAAGTTCAGGAACTTCATCTCCGCCCTCTCAACTTCGGCGACAGCGCAGAACTTCTTCATCACCAGCTCTTTCAGATCCTCCTACTTTAGTGCTTTGATTTCTTCTTGTCTCTTCCTCTGCTCGATCAATTCCCACTAATACATAGCCTCCTCACCAAACGATTAGGTGGCATAACCGACAGCTTGGTCTGGACGGCACTCGCTAATGTGGATAATTTTATCCATGGCGGTTATCCATTGAAGTGTAGCGATTGCGTCTTCCAAGCCAGTCAGCTTCGGCGGGTAACAACCCTTGAAGGACTTATAGTTGCAACCACCTTGGCCCCTCTTTCTATCATCAACCTTCACAGACTTTACCTCACTAGAAGCCTCCCTCTCTCCTTCATCATCTTTCCTACCATCTCCTTCCGCCCTTTCAGCAGTTCGTTCACGGTCTCCAGCAGACCTCTCTGGGTTCATGTTCTTTACAGCAGTGGCTACTGCTTGGACAATAGCTGCTTGGATTAAGGGATCTAACTGAACCCTTCATTGTTGCTTGGGTTTCGTCCGGCTGCGCTTCCTTCACCTCCCGTGTTGGAAGCCGTTTATACCGAAGGTTATTGGACGCGACGAGGCATGCCACAACGTCCGGTGCGGCCTCCTGCTCCAACAACTGCCCTAGATCCAGCCATCGTATTCTGGAAGGAAAACACAAACGTCATCACTCAAGGAACTATTTAGTACAAGGATAGTAAGGCTAACAGGTAATAATAGTGGCCAGCTGTGATTACCTGATCACGTTACTTTCCGTGTCCTATACACTTCCCTTTATGAGTCTATTTGTGATGGTTCTACTCTAAACAATTAATCAATCAAACAAACAATTACTCCTATCCCTAACATTCACATATCATTTTCTTTAGCAGTTAAGCTAACATTAACATACATATTTAATAATACACTTTACCGTTACTGAGCTTGCTTGAGTGACACATGGCTATCTCGAACTGACATCTTCTCTCTTTTCTTACTTTAATCCCATTCTCTGTTCGAGTCTAAGCATATAGGATGCTTAAATCTCTCGAACTTTGCTCTGATACCAACTTGAAGGCCCCGTTACCGATAGCCCTACTTTGGTGTTGGATTTACTCATAAACTTAGTTCTACAAATCAGAGTTAATTAAAACTTTCGCGGAATAATAATAATAATAATAATAATAATAATAATAATAATAATCAACCATTCTTTACAAACATTCTTAACTTGTCTTTAAAACATAACATAAATGATAATATCAAAACATCACGACAAATCTTCAGATGCCAGCCTCTTCGATCTTGCCATGTGTCCTCCTCAAACCAGTTGTCTCAACCTGTTAACCTGCGTGCATACTAAAAGTCAGCTACGATGAGTGAGTTCTAGTTAATCACATAACTTACTTTACATACACATATACGTGCCCAAAGGTAAGCATTCCATACTTAACCTGTCCATCGTTCTTACATATACATTCATAACTAACCTTACGTTATAAAGAGCATTCGCCCTACATACCTCGGATATTATTAGGGTCCGGTACCCTCCATCCTCGGATATTATTAGGTTCCGGTCACCCTTCATCCTCGGATTTTATTAGGGTCCGGTACCCTCCAACCTCTTATATTATTAGGGTCCGGTCACCCTCCATCCTCGGATATTATTAGGGTCCGGTACCCTTTCTTCCATACCTCCATAACGTACTTTCTATATACATAATCGTAAGTTTCGCACATACATACATAATTCATTCTTCATCTTACAACATACATATAACATCAAACCATTTCCTGGCAGTACATGCAATTCCGAAGATCGTTCACGTACCGACAAGAAATCATTCATACATTTCACATAATACATATATGGCATACACTTATCACTTCGGATAAGTGTATTAACTAATCACATCGAGTATGCACACAGCCCCGAAAACATAACAAGGAATGGGGCTAGAAACTCACCTGAATGCGATTACGTTCGCCGTTAATAGTTATTCCCTTCTTTAGCTATGCGCGACTAACTATATAACAATTACATGTATCAATTAACTATTACTACCCATACCGTATTTCTATCTTTAATTATTACCCTCAACGAACGGGGGTCCAGGGGCAGCGCCCCTGGCAGCGGGGTCTAGGGGCGGCAGCCCTTAGCAGGGTCCAAGGGGCAGAGCCCCTGGCTGGGTTCGAGCTGCCAGGTTAGCTTGGAAAAATTTTATTTCCATTAACTGTCGTAACACATTTTCCATTAGGATTTTCAATTATTATTTAATTTGCTAACTCAAAAGTTCAAGGGCTTATTTGTAATTAATTCATTCTTTCTAAGTCAAGAGACTGTTCTGCCATTTTATTAAACTTCTAATTCGTTACATGGCTCTTAACGAATTGGCTTATCTTGGCGAACTGGTCCAAGTAGCGAATTGAACCCTTTAACGAACTGGTTATTAAACGAACTGGACCTTATAACGAATCAGTTCATGTAACGAATTTGACCTTCAAATTCGTTATCTCTGTTGACGAATGACTATAACAAATCAAGGGTAATTTGTTATCCTTTTTCCCTTAACGAATTGGATACGAATTAAAGCTAGTTCGTCAATCTTTCCTTAGCGAATCAGCTGACGAATTACCCCTAGTTCGTTAACTCTCCGTTAGCGAATTAGGGTTAGGTCAGGGAATGTCAGTACATTCTCTGACATTCCTTAACCTCGTACCACTTTTCCGGCGCCGCCATTGTCGGAAAGTTGGGATTTCGCCGGAAAAACGAGTTTTAACTCGTTTTTCACCCCGTTCGATCCAGATATGAGCTAGTGTGATCCCTAAGCCCATATTAGGTCCGGTTTATTCCCGATTCCATCTGGATCTCATGACTTAAACGGTTTAACGGTGTCGGCTCGTCGTTTCGTGACCATTTATAACGGGTTTAAGTTCATACAACATCATACTATCATTACCTCGGGTCGGTGCTTGGTTTCCTTCTTGGTTTCGGTTTAGAGAAGGGAAGAGTCTAGAGAGAAAGCTTAAGTGCGTGTTTTGGTGGTGTATGGAATATGTGTAAATGAGGAATTAAATGGTGATTAAGGGTTTATATATTTATGGATCATGGGCTTAAGCCCATGGTCTTTCCTTCTTTCTTTGCTAACCCAAGTCCATAATCCATATTCATTTACCCAACACTAGCCCAACTCGTATTCTATTTATCTAAACCCAAACATTAGGGACTAAATTGCAAATCCTATTTATAACCCATCAAGGAATCTGGGTAACCCAAGACCCAACCCCAAATCCAAACCCTAATTATACACCCGATTATAAATCTGGATCTCTTGGACCTTAATTTTCGTATCCAACTTGGAAATTGAATCTGTATTATGTTATTAATAACATAAACGGTACCACCGACGTTATCTTTATGCTAAAACGATCGCAATTGATTCGTATTGATCTATTTGTTCGGCCGACCTAAAAGCGATCTTGCTATACACGTTTATGGCCATATAAATTCAATTAAACCTGCATCTAATATCCTCACACCCTCGCCGTCATAAACTAGCAACTTAATTATATTACCTTCTTTGTTTAACCGTGTTGTTGATTCCTCATCTGGCCGGCTGCTTATCGTCATAATTGAACATCGTTTTGCTTGTGTTAATGGTAATTAATCATGCTAGTTAACTCGTTTTTGTGTCTGGATCATTAACCCTAATGTTAATTTATCGACTATGGTTTGGATCAAACGATTTATCAATCTAGGGTTCATAGATAATTGGGTGTATTGACTGATATAGTTTATATTGTTCGTTATGACGTTTTTATCAAATTGCAAGCCAGCCTAGCCGGTTCGTGTTAAGGTGATTAGATCTGTGTGGCTGTGGGTCACGGGTTCGAACCCTCACCAGCACGTATTTTTTGGCATTTTTTTTATTTAATTCATTTAAAGCACTTAATACCATGTTTAATCAATTTAATTATATTAAAAATATTATAAGTACAATAATTAATCGGTATTTTACAAAACCGACATATTAACTCGTAGCTTTTCGAATCGCGGTGAGTACTATATAGATGCATATATGTATATAAAAGTTATTAAAAGCTAATAAAGGTTATATAATAAATATTTAAAAAGGTTTGTTTATTCACAATTAAATAGAAAACATGCCTTATTATTATTATAAATAATTTTTGGTTAGGTATTTTATAAACCAAAGGTAATTAAAGATTATATATATATATATATATATATATATATATATATAATAGTATAAGTACAAATCTTTAGAAACAATTATACTTTATGCAATACTAATTTATAAGAGATCCTTTTTAATAATAAATTTTAAATAAATTACTTAATACCCTTTAAACTCGTCCATAACTCATTTCCTTATTAGTCTATTTATTGATACGATGTATTCCTCGTTATTACCCTTGTTAGGATTGTCTTTGCTACGTCTCGGCAAGCGTGACATCTATTATATCTTCATTCTTATCGCGTACTTTCACTCTTGTTTACTTGCTAAGGTGAGTATTTCACTTCTCTTATTTTGCTTATTCTTAACTGTTTTGTGGACATATGCGTTCGTAGATATTTTTTATTATATAATATTCAAACGCAACTGTTTATCCTTGTGTGTTTATCAGTCTGCCTAACTTGCTCTTTGCTTACTTGCTTTATTTGAATGTTATTTGCTTACTTCGGCTACCGATGTCCATTCATATGGCACGGTTTAGTCATTGCATGGTAACCAGTGTCCATTTATATGGATTGGTTGAGCCCTTTCTTTATAGTTGTTTGACTGTTACGTGCTATGGCTTATCTGTATATCTCACAGGAACAGTTTGCACTTTTACTTATTATTATATAGTGTCTCAAATCTGGTGATTTACTCACTCAACATTGTGTTGATAAAATTATTGTATTTTTAATGCATATGCAGGTTATCTTGTGATGTGATTCTCAGCTTGTATTTGAAGAAAACTTAGGTTGCATGCTAGAGAAGAAGATACAAGAATTAGAATATTGGATTTTGTTTTATTTGATTTAATTTTAATTCATGTATTTTGGTTAATTTCATGTAAATGATTATTTAATTAAATCTAATAGATATTGTCACATTTAATATTGCATGAGAGTACCTTTGAAAAGCTGTGATCAATCTGTTCACGTCCCGGCATTTCCGTCGTTGGTTGGGGTGTGACAATATGTTAATGTCATCCACGCTAAATTTCCGCTAATAAACCATAACTCTGATTTATTTACCCAAACAGTACCAACTACGAGTCACACGCCTAGGCCTAAGATGGGGGTGTGACATTGTCCCACGTTGTCCCACGGAAAAGTCATGGCAACCTCAGCCCCAAGAGCATAATTTTAACCATTCCACCAAGTGAGGGCACTCGATTTGAAAGCGCTTGAGGCGTATGTGGTCTTTTTGTGTTCCGGACACGCACAATGGAGAAACACACTTTCCATGTGTTTGAACAATTGGAGGAGGGTGGTAGCACCCTCGGCTCCAATGCAATTGGTTGGGTTTGCACTTGTGATTTACTTGAAGGAGCAAGAAGTTGGATTTGGATTCACGGCTGTGGCAACGACATTTACGGTTTGGAGTTGAGAGATGATTATTGGGGTGGCTTCCAAGACTCCCTTAGCGATGCGGGATGACATGCTATAGTCATAGTTTCCGGTGCGACAGTTATGGTTGATGTAGCGGTAAGTCATACTGCGATTACAAAATGTGTAAAATTTCATGAGACTCGTGTAATTGTTGTAATTACATGAGTTAGCATAAATTGATACTTGTGAATTTTATTGACAATATGAGGTTGTGATTGCGGTTGATATTGAGAATTTAATCACTTATGAGACTTGTATCATAGCCCGGAGCGCGACAATATTGTATCATAACTTAAAGGACGCTAAAATAATTACACGTGCCAATATCTATATTATTTCATTTCATATATCAAACAAATACACAAAAACATAAACATTGTCTTAAAGGAAAAAAAATAACATTACATTCAAAGCTTAAAAATAGAAATTGTTCTTTATTCATCATGTAACCTAAGGTATCAAGTAAGCTTCAATCACTTGCTTTATCCCAAAAAGCTACATGCGTCATGCATGAGAATATATAGGTTTGTCAACATAAAGTTGAGCAAGTAATCACAATTTTTGTATATAATAATACTGAAAAGACAATTTCTTGAGATAATACGAATTACAACAACTAGCATAACAATAATATAAGGCCATTTCCCTCGTCCCTAACGGGTTGAGTTACTCCAACGATGTACAATCTTATTAAGGATGTGATACCAACCACCAAACATACAAATAAACACATAGTCACATTCTCATATATAACTAATTGAGCAATATCATACAAACGCAAATATGGAATTGTAGTGAAAATGATAAGCTATTTAAGTTGTGAACACATAATGCCCCCAAAATATAAAACGGTAAAAAGGGGGGTGTGAAATACTCACCTTAAAAAGTGGATTAATGTGGATGAGATAATGATAAAATGATAAAACAGTTTAACTCCTCGGGATTCGTCGACAAGATTTCCTAGATGCTAACGGCATTATTAATGGTAGACGAGATAATAACAAGGCTATGATGACTTTGAGATTCGATCGGGTTTTAAGTAAAAGTTGGATTGGTTTAATTATTATCAAGACTGTTATATTGTTAATGTTGTTGTTGTTATTACTAGTGGAAGTGCCCGCGCGTTGCGGCGGAAACACATCGAAGATTTGATCAGTATGGGTTTGATTAGTTATGGTACCGGAATTTGCTATAGCAAAATTCATATTCCTTATAATTTACGATACAAGATATAAAAACGCTTTGCGGCGGATATGAAATGTGGCCACATCACTATTGGTTATAGGAATTTAAGTGCTACAAAATCCATCAATGATGGATGTTATAGTCATTAGGGTGAGGAAATGGTTCACCTATTCAACAAAACTACTAACTCAACAAACAGGTAATCCACTCAACCCAAATACCCACTTGACATTTATTTTTTAACTTTCTATTAAACTATGTAAGTTATTTAAACAAGAAAAGTGATGTCTCGGGCTCGGTTGGCTTTAAAGTGATGTCTCGGATCTGTTGGCTTTAAACAACTCAACAAAAATAGAAATTTATATTTTTTTTATTCTATTAGACTCCTTTTAAACTCTACTGCAATCAATAGTTGTGTATCTGTATACTTGTTCCTTCCCTCCCTTTTTAATCCAAAACGTCAGGAAGGCCACAAAACATGTAAATATAGTAAATAAATATTCCAATATAATATTACAATTACAAAGTATAATATAATGAAGATTAACAAAAAATACATATACACCAATACTCCAATAGTCTTGGATAATTCAAATCTCTCAACGAATCTGCAAATTTTCCATATTACCCTTTTAATCTTCCAATGGTTTTGTGAGTTTCCAGTTATTCCCCTGTGTAGCAGCAGTACTATCACTATTATTTTGACCGCCAGAACTATGACCAATAGGTCTATTACAACTTAGACCCAATACAATTCTTCGAAATGTTAACTTCACCTAAAGTGATTAAACCACTTGGAATCTATGTAGGTTGGTCACTTTAGTACTATTAACATACAAAGTTACAATGCCAAGCTATAGAAGTTTTTCGATTTTGAACTTTGTATTCACCTTTCCTAAGTTGACCAGTTCCATTCTTTCTCAAATTACCACTGTTATCTTTCATTTTTTGTGTTAAAAAATGAATCGAGGTTCTCAAATTACCACTGTTACCACTGTTAAAAAATGAAGTTCGGATTTCCTCATTTCCGAAATCAATCGAGGTTCTCCACAACCAATCGATTAGGGTTCTCTACTTCCACCGGGATCTTAACCAAACTTGGATCAAAACACTTAGGAAATAAGAAAACGAATAAAGCGGCATCAGAGGTGGGGTAACTTAACATTCTAAGACTTTACTGAACTGAATATAAAACTAACCTTAGATTTTGGTTTTTTCTTATCATTCACGACTATTTTTTACCTCTTTTCCTCCTCCCATAGACAAGTAGCATGAAAGCAGTGTCAGTCATCAAGTTGTAAAACTATACGCATAGAATCACGAATCATAAACTTATACAGACAAAAAACATAAATAAATGTAACACTCTTAGCATGCTTGATTATGTTAAAAGTAAATCAATTCATATGCAAGTAACCATATATAATATGATTCAGTAAAGTTAGTTGTTCAAAATAACGTAGGGTAATTTCGTTTAATAAAATGGTAGCCTGTTATAAGCATTTACATATAGTAATCTATACTTCTATAGTGACACACTGACGAAGTATTAGGTTCAATTCGGGCTGCAACAAATATACTTGGCAACCTTTAGGCTGCCACAAATATTTTTAGTGAATTATGAATAAGGTTTACAGTTGTGTGGTGCACTGCAATAGCTAAACTGAACCATACAAAATGCATGTTAAAAGTTTGTTTGAAAATCAATTTAAAGCATCGTATTATTTGTATTAATGGAAAAAGTTGAGTAATGTTTTTGATGATTAAAATAGACATCACTGTAACTATTATAGACTTATAGTATTAAAAAAGGTGAGTCGATTAAAATATTACTTTAGTTTTCTAGACTACCGAACATGACTCGAACCAAACGGATACCAGATTAGACAAAATCTGAATAACTGAACTGAATAAACATGAACATGACAAGACTGATCCGTATCCATTTCATCCAACTCCATATCACACAGATCAATTGTAACAGGCTAACATTTAAAGTAAAAAGGTCATAAATTAACTAATTGTGATATCAAGAATTAGGATAATCATTTTTAGTACTCTGTACTCCCACCTGGATTGAAACAAAAATAGTGTATTTCAGAATTCATTGCTAACAATGTGCTCATTGCTTTTTCCACTCATTCAACTACGCATGCATTTTCAATCAATACTTGACCAATGTCCAAATATCACCCATCCATCTTTAACTACAGAAAAAATAGATAGAAGTAAATATTATATTATGCCACAAATAACAATATAGTACCATCAGAGTGATGATCGAAAATCAAGATAACATAGAGCTGCAGATGATGCTCTTATAGATTGCCATAAATCATGTCTACAACTTCCCACATAAGCAGTACTTACATACCCAATTTGAGCATCAACACAACGGTTGATAGATACCCACATACAATAATGTTACATGCATTAACTTCCAACTTTGGGACACTGCTTCCAAGCATGTTCTGGTATGAGCTTAGCTAGACCTAGAAGTTCATCCGATGCACCTTTTAGCTATGTTATCCCCATATAATGTAATTAGCAAGATAAGGCAGTTAAAAATAGAAATCCAAGATTGTTAGAAACTAAGCTTTAGGCGTGAAATTAAATAGAGCTTCGGGAAAAGAACGAACACAAGCTTGATAAAGAACGACGGAGAAGAAAGTCGGAGATCACACACCCATACCCTTGCAAGCTCTTTAACCCTAATCGGAAATCGAAATAAGAGCGACTCTCAATCACAATCGTATAAAGAAACGGAATAATGATTACCGTTTATCAAATCAGTGAACGGTTTCAATTAGTCTCCATTGATGCTAGCCATTTATTGCAACCTTTGATTGCATAATGGTTAAGGGGTTTCGATTTTTTATTGCAATTGAAGGGAATGGATGCGAATTGAAGGAGTTAACCCTTACACACACAAAAACAGATTCCTCACAAATTTACAAACAATCAAAAGCAAAAAACCAATCTACATACATGAAGTGATTTCAAGTTCAAATTCACAGTAATTAACAGCATCAGTATTACATAACTTTTACAAGCTTCAACACAATGGCAGACAACAATTAGGTTTTAAGTAATCATTCAATCAAATCAAATCCATACAAAATTGAAATGAACAATAAATCGAGAACATATAGTTTCATACCATGGAGCAAAGAACTCCACGACGATCACAGTGACCATTTTGGATAGACGTGCAGGCTATAGAAGAAACTTGCGATAACAACAGAAAATAGCAATTGGGTTTGGATTAGGCTACGGAGGGGGGCATATTTATAGCAGAGGATATATAACATTGAGTCTTCAATCCCCTCATTCAATTCCTCAATGTCATGGTTGATTGATGGCTGTTCATGGCCTATTGATGGAAGTTATAATAATAAACTCTAATTAAGACAATAATAATGGTGGGTCATAATGGATCATAATGGCTTGTATCCAATAAACCGTATGTATTACAAGCCACAAAGTGTACAAGAGCAAATACCCAAAACATGACGTGTCGTAAACTTGTACGAGATGCTCGACGGGCGAAACGATGTAATGGCAAATTACTTTTCCTACCCTATTATGAATTGTCTTTTTTGTCCTCGCTCTTTAGTTATGAAATGACTTTTTCGTCCATCACTTATGCTTAATAATATAATATATTATTATTATTATTATTATTATTATTATTATTATTATTATTGTCACAACCCGCTTAGGGCCTAGGCGTGTGACCAACAGTTGGTACAGGTTTTGAAAATATATCAGAGTTTGTTTTAGAAGAAGACTTTTTATTAAAAATATTTATATAATTTGAAACCATAAAATATAATTTCCTTTGTTTCAAAAACTTCTCGGGAAATAAATACCCAAACATTTGTTTTATAAATCTTTATTTAATTTATCGTGTAATTTTAATAATTTAAAATAATGAATCATCTCTACCTTGCGAACATCCACTTCATGAATGGCTCCAATTCTTGGTAATATAATTTCCTGAAATGTTAGAAAATACGTCAGCGATATGCTGGTGAATACGCTGACGCGAAAATATTTTCTTTACTTGATTACCCCTCAAATATAGTTATATCCGGTTCATCGTGGCTTAGGAATATTCAAGCCTTAAAACAACACAATTATAAACTCAAGTCTCTACACTAAATACCCCAGCAAACACCGCAGCGTTCGACATAGTTATGTACCTATTCGTATACACATGGTCATTTATCCCTGCAGGCAAGTGTAATATGACCAGGTGTGGTGTGCCCACCACATATGTAAAGATCCTGACAAACGTACACGATAGCCTGAGGGCTAGTGCTTTTACTTTTATTTATAACGTTTTAGTGAAACATAGTCCCATGTAATTCTTTCCATTTAATACTTTTGACTCGATTAAACAAGTTTAAAAGTTTGGGGTGTATTCACCTTTTTCAATTTGGATCAGCTTCAATACACTGTCCGAGGGTCTTTCCCTTTTTTCTTTTGGATCAGCTTCAATACACTATCCGAGGGTCTTTCCCACTTTCTTTTGTTATCTCGCACCTATTGTACGAGTATAACTTTTTGTTAGTCGGATATACAATCCAGCTTAAGACCTTTAGTCTATTTTTTTTATAATTTTTACCTCGATTATATATATTCTTTTTTAAATCATCTTTTCTTTATTTTAAAACTTTAGTTTAAAATATATTTTCTTTCTTTTCTTTTTACAAGTTTAAAAACTTGTATTACTTTTTCTTAAACTTTCTGTTTCTTCTTCTTTAAGAAACGTATACTTTCTATTCTTATTATTTAAGAATAATATAACCTTAAATCATATCACATCTATATTTATCTATTTCTTTTTCTATTCATGTTTGAACCTATAGTTCAAATCATGTACCTTTTATTCTTACATTCGAACCTTTAGTTCGATATGTTTTTCATTTCTAAAATCTACGTTTCCAAAACGTATACATACACACACACATACACATATATATGTACATTATTTAGTTTATATGAATCATATAAACAATATATATATAGGGGAATGTTATCTTAAAAACAAGTAGTTTCCTAGAAAGACTATGAATAAATCATAGCCATTGGATCATATCAATCAATGGTTGAGATTTAAAATTACCAGAAACCGTCATAGTTTCCTAGAAATACTCTTTCAGCATTATAACCGACATAGTTTTCTAGAATTATTCTTTCACCATAGGTTTTAATGCCTAATGTAAAAATTCTATTGGTTCTTACCATTCCTAAGAAACTTCTTCTTTTTATTTGAACCCTTTTCTATATATATATTCTTTTACTTGTTATTTAAAATATTTTTAAATAATACTTTTATCTTTATTTATTAATAAAGATTATTTCATTTTTTTTCTTTATTTCTTTTCTTTCTTTATTATTATCTAAAATGGGGTTGTGACGCAGCTTGTTGCCCGCTTACCTGCCACTTCATTGTAAATCGTTTGGATGTTTCTATGAAATATAAAAGGAGCGTTATAAAGCAGTGAAAAAAAGAGATCATTTAGATAATAATTTCACTTTATCTATAACCAATAGTTATATTTATATCTTTCTCTTTATATAATTTCTTTGATTTTCTTTTATTTATTTTCGAGGTATTGACTATACCCTTGACTAGGGTCTTAGCCTTTACTATTTTATGAATATTTTATTTGGGCATAACCCCTACCTTAACTATCTTATTATATTTTTAGATTTTCGGGCAGCACTTCGACGCTTGCACGTATATCAAATAATCAACATTTTAAACGAATACGAATCGAATATGAATACCAGCAAAAAAATAAATTATTCGATTAACTTGAAAATTTGTTATTCGATTTGATGAACATCCCTACTCCAATCTAATCAAATTGAACTGGCAGGCTTTAACATTTGCAAATATATGATGCAGGAACCGGGACTCGAACCCGTGTTCCCCATCTCACACTCTACTGGACTAACCACTACACTATAGGCTTTGGATGCTAATTCTTCCACCTTGATAATTCTTATATTAAACATTTCAGATTTCGTTTTCTCCATTTTAATAATCAACTAGACTATTATCATTATTATTATTATTTCGTTACTTTGCTGTTGCTACCTTCCCATCATTGTTATTATTATATGGTTATTATTATTAGTGTTACATCATTATTTCAATCATTGTTGTTTGGATTTAACTTTTATTAATAAGATCATGTACCGCGGAAGCATCAACTCTATTATTATTAGTATTATTACACTTTATTACTATAAGTATTATTATTATTATTATTAATATAATGATTATTGTTATCATCCACTTATTACATCCAATCAAGATCTAGCTCGTTTTGAATAAAGTTCGAATCTTTATCGATTTCAAAGCCCGGTTTAGCTAGATCTAGAATACTAAACAAGCCGAACTTAACTAATGAGTTGAATGAACCCGACCCATAAAGTTCACATTCTAACGTCAAGTTTACATTTTTATTAACCCTTAGACCCTTATCTAAGGTTCTACCAATTTTCATGGAGAACCAATATCAAATGAACGATCTTTAGAATAACGCGTACCTTAAACGAACCGATTTTTAGGCTTCGCTTTTGTCTGAGTTAAGCTTTGATGATCTCTTGTTATTGTAGTGATAATAAACAAGCTTGATCTTTCTTTATAAGGTCCGAAATTTCAAAGAGATTTGGGAGTGTGTGTTTTGAGTGTGTGTTGGTAAAAATGGAAAGTGGCTAGGGTTTAAAGAGTATATATATACTCCTTAAGTATGGACTTTAGGCCCATTAGCACACTAGTCCATGATTTATTTTAAATCCAACACTATTAAAGCCTACTCTCTTTTATATTATTTTATTATTTATTTAACGACAATTAAATAAGTTTAAATAAATAACAATATTTCTTTATTGATTATTTAAGAAACGTCGGATGTTTCAAATGGTGAAAACTTGCCCTTGAGTTCCTTTAGGTGCTTGGGTTTGAGAAGTCGAAGCTTGAATTGGAGCTTGATAGGCTTGCATGACCATGGGTTGGGCTTGGAGAGTTTGAGAAGCCATGAGTTGGGGTACTTGGGGGTAGTGGGGGGGGGGGGGGTGAAAAGTTTGCACTTGATAGGCTTGGGAGGTGTAGTATGGTTGTGGTGTAACATAGGCTTGGCGGGCTTGAACTAGTCGAGGACATGCGTTGCGAAGGTGATTTGGGTCACCGCAATTGTGGCAGCCCGAACGAGGTTAATGATTGGAGCACGATGGACGGTATTATTAATTGTAGATGAGATAATAATGGTATTATTAATTGTAGATGAGATAATAACAAGACTATGATGACTTTGAGATTCTATCGGGTATTAAGTAAAAGTTGGATTGGTTTAATTATTACCAAGACTATTATAGTGTTGTTGTTGTTGTTATTAATTTTGGGTTTCGATTTTCAAATAAATATTAATTTTTAATAAATAAATAATATAATGATATATATTTACGGAAATTTTATTTGAACATCAAATAGTTTGGTTCGTTAATAAAGAGTAGTAATAGATATTATTATCATGTTTATTTTATTCATATATATATATATAATAGAGAAAATGATGGTTTAAAGACAAGAAAACAATAATTCGGAGGACCGGTTTTAAAGAAAACAACATTTATTTTGTGTTATATACAATAAATGGTTCAAAGTTGATTAAAAACAATGTTGTAAAAGTAGGTCTACAAGGCTGAGTACTCTCTGAGTACTCGCTACAAGGTATGGTGCCGAGGGGAGTTTCTTTTAACTCCGCCTAGTTACTAAAAATTGGTCAAAGGTGGTAAACATTAGCCAGAATTACATATAGTCAGTTAACTTGGGTCTATTTTGACTTAAAAATACAACATAATTCGTATTTCTATAATATAAAAGAACGAATATCATTTTTTTTAATTAATGATTAACATTTTTTTAGAATAATTTAGTGTTTAAAAATGTATTTCTCTTATTTATATTGATATTCATTTATTTTGTTATAAATATTAGTAAACTTATGATATTTGAAATATATATATTACCCAAAAATTAATTTTCTTTATATTTATCATGTCCGAGTACTCCCCGAGTACTCCAAGTACTCCCTCCAAGGGGGTCGGCCGCCTAGGGACCGTCTAGCGACTTTTGCAACATTGATTAAAAGCATTAAAAATATGGACCGGGGGGCTCGAACCTGCACCCCCAGGCTGGTTCAATGACTTAACATTCATGCACCTGTCACTGGGCAAGTGTCTAACTCGTTTATAAATATAAATCAAACCCTTCGTTCATGTTCTTCCCCAAATTAAATATAAATCAAACCGTTCACCTCATCTTTTGAGTTTCGGGCTTGGTGATCATTGATGGTGAAAATTTGCCCTTGAGTTCCTTGAGGTGCTTGGGTTTGAGAAGTTGAAGCTTGAGGGCTTGGAGCTTGATAGGCATGCATGACCATGGGTTGGGCTTGGAGAATTGGAGGAGCCATGAGTTGGGGTACTTGGGGGTGATAAGTTTGCACTTGATATGCTTGGGAGGTGTAGTAGGGTTGTGGTGAAACATAGGCTTGGTGGGCTTGAACTAGTCGAGGACATGCGTTGCGGAGGTGATTTGGGTCACCGCAATTGAGGCAGCCCTAGTGGGGTTAATGACCGGAGCACGACGGACGACTCGGTTGGGTTGCTTTTATGGTGCGAACCACAGTGGAGCGGCTTGAACACGAGGTGCTTCTCGACAATATTGGGTAAGGTGGCCGAACCGATGGCAATTGGCGCACACCCGACAAGTGTATTGGGTCGGATGGTGGCGTTGGCAAGTGTTGTAGTACGAGTGTGGGCCGGTGTAGGGCTTCTTGTTTGGAGGGGCTTGTTGGGCTTGTGGTTGGGCTAAGACATAATTTTGGAAGTTAGGTTTTCTCTTGGTGTTGCGGTAGTGGGATGAGTAGTTGTGGTTGTTATGCTTGGAGGATTCGAGCTTTGATTCTTTAGTGGGCTCTGGTGTGGGCTTATCACTGGTTTTTTGTAACTCTTCCACGTTAATGTCCTGGTCTTAATGTGTTTCTCGGTGAGTGTACCGGCTAGATTCGGCTAAATTAAACCCTTCGTTCATGTTCTTCCCCAAATAAAACATAAACCCTAGATCCGAAATCAGTTGTATTGATTGTTGTTTTTTACAATTGGATTAGGGTTAATTTAAAACGATTTAAAATGAACCTAATGCATAAATTAATTATCTGAAATGATGATTGATTGAGAGTGAATGGCTAAATTGGGTCCCGACTCAAAATCGATATCAAACCCGATCTTAACGACTTCGTATGATAAAATTGAGTTAGGGCTTCGGTTCGTGAGGTTGTATTGAGTGTATATGCAGGTTTAGTTGAATTATACTCGTGTTTATATAGTGCATTAACGTCATAAAGGTCGTGGTTCGTTATGGTTATGATTATGAATCAATTAGCTGTCAATTGGTTAGTGTTTACTATACTTAGAGTGTTGGTAGACGCGTTTATGATTGCCAAACGATTTAGCAAGATCAATTTTCTGATTTTACACGTGAATTATGGAACAAGCAAAGTGTGTGTGTGTGAGGGGGGGGGGGGATCGGTCGCTGACGGGGAAAGGGAGAAAAGGAGAAAGAAATATATTTGTTAATTTGCAAATTGGTCCCTAGTGTTTAGTTGTGGGTGCAAAAGTGGTTAAATTGTTAATTTAGGGTTGGTTTTGTACATTATTCATAGTTTTAACAACAAATAAATAAATAAAAGAAATAATTATACTTAAACAAATGAGATATGTTATTATCGAAATATCCGAGTAAGAAACAGGTCGGGTAAGATTACAAATACAAGAAAAAAATGAAAAACCGAAATGTTACATTAAGTATAGGGGTTATCTCACATTATATCTGGAAATACGAGATGCCTATGTAACATGTATACCCGTCCCCTTGACTCGTTATCCCCGCCTAAACGACCCCATTTTCAACTTATTTTAAAAAAATGATAGGAACACTATCGAGAAGCTGAAAAACCAACAATGACAAGAAACCTCTAACTTGGCATTAGTAACAATAATAAACAGTTAATTGCTTTGGTTTCCGAACACCCTTCGAGATACTATCGGGATAAAAATTTCTATTTTCCCACATCCCCACACTTGAGGTTGACATTGTCCTCAGTGTTAAATATATGAAACGTTAAAGGACATTTGGAGGACGGGTTGAAATTGACTGTTTAACCATTTGAAACTTGGGCTCTAATGTGATGGTTCAGACACTAAAGTCTACAACTACATTTCTAACACTCAAACTAAAATAACAAAATAAATTTTGAAACTGAAATCACTTGATATATATAATCATGCATTGCTGAACGTGGCTCGTAAACTCAGGTGAATACTCGTCTCCACCAAACACTATAACCGAATCTACAAAATATTGAGACATGTAGAAGTAAGATTCTCAAAAGTGTTAGACATAGGTCTTTTAAGAATTTTGTAAAAATAATTTTTTATTAATTTTATAAGACGATTACCAAGCCGAATTATTAAGTTTTATAACAAATTTTGTTAAACGATTTAGCGTGTTAAAAGACCAAACTCACTTTCGTAGGAATCACGATTGCATTTTGTGTATGCGACAAGCCCTTTAAACCCCCCGGTAGCCTGGGTGGACGAGTGAGGTCTCATGAGGGTTTATTGTGAATTACACCTACAAAGTTCCAAATACAACAAAATATACACGTACCTGGAATAACAACAGCAAAAAGAACACGAAAGCACTTTGGGTAGCTTAACTGAAACCTCGTTTTCTGACAAAAACTTAACCTGCCACATCAAAATCCCAATTTTTCTCGTGAGTTATCCCCACACTTAGCTCTTTCTATGATGGTACACTTAAATATGATTAGTACTATAAAAACTAAAACATAATGCAAACTAAAAATATACAAAATGTAAGAGTACCATCTTTTTGAAACTTTTATGGCATTCAAGATGGGCATCTGGACCACACCCGTGGAACCTTCTCATTATAAGCACGTTTTTCTTTAATCGATTGCTGCTAGTCTTCCGATAGACCAGGATCTGGCCCGAGCATCCTCAATCTTGGTTGGGTGGATGTCTCACCTTCTTCTTACTTGGTCGGATACCTTTCTCTGCCATCGTCTCACTCTGTTGTTTCTCAAATCCCTTTTTCTGAACTGACCTGTTAATCATAAAACATTCCTATTTTCTGTGATCCTTGTCCAAGGATACACACTTGTCAATAAGAGGGTTAGTAGCATTTTCAAAAAATGATAAACGTTTATCACGGTCTCCACTCTTGATTCCCAATACCCCCTTAGCACAATCAATTACTGCATATGATGTGGCAAGGAATGGCCTACCCAATATGACTTGCAGTTGTGTATATTCACACGTATAGTATAGTCAAGTATAACAAAGCCAACTGGGTAGCAAAATTCCTCCACCTGAAACATTACATTAGTCACCATGCCCCGATGGAGTGTATGAGTTTGATCCACCAACACCACGGTGGTGTTTACCCTTTCTAACGGGCCAAATTCATACTGATCATATAAACAATCGGGCATGATACTATCACATGCTCCAAGATCTAGAAGTTCTAGATGAGTGTTAAACTCTCCACTTTGGATTGATATAAGTGGCACTCCTGGGTCTTGGAGTTTACTTAAGGTGGTGTTATTATCCACCTCATCAACTCTTATGTTGGTCAATTACCCATTCAACATTTATCACAAAAAGATGTTTCATTGTTTTTAATTCTGAATTATTTTGGAAAATTGTTTCATTTTGACCAACACAATCACTGTCATCACTAACATCATCCACCACTCTCTCAACAAACTGTGGTGGTGAATCAACTTCAAGACTAGAAATTTCAAAATTAGGTAATAGACTTATCGCATTGGCGTGCATCTTCGAGCTCGAACTGAAGTGTTGTTGGTTGACACTGGTATCGCTTGGTAACTGACCCACACTTTTCTGCAACTTATCCATGTCGGAGGCTAACTGGCCGAGCTGCATTTCCATAGATTCTGAAGATTTGTCTCGTAACTCGAACTGATTCTGAGTGTCTTTCTGATTATCTGTCACTATCTTTAGGAAAGCATCAACCTTCAAGTGTACCGACTCATTTGAATTACCCGAGGACCCTTTTTGTTGGTCCTGATTCTGTCCACCCGATGAACTGTTACCCCGACAACCATCTCTGTTATAACCTCGACTGTTGTTCTGATTATATGAACCCTGCTGATAACCGCCCTGGTGATAATTACTTTGCTGCCAATATTGGCTAGAATCCTGAAAGTTCGGGTTTGACTGACCCGCTACATTCTTGTATCTAAAATTCGGGTGATTTCTCAAGGCGGGGTGCTATGTGTTTGAAATAAACCCCTATTTTTTGGAATCCCCATAAGCATAATTAACCCCTTCGGGATCCTCATCGTCTTCATACTCAGAGCAATCATCTTGTCACACCCCCATCTTAGGCCTATGAGTGCGACCATCAGTTGGTACCATAATTGTAAATAAATCAGAGTTGCGTTAGTTTGCGAAAGACTTATAAAACTTTAAGGATCGAAATATAACATTTACATATATTCAAAAGACGGGATTATAAAGTACCCGAGCCATTGGATATATAAGTAGCACTTCGATACTCCAAGCGCTAAACTTGTTCACCTGCAAAATGTAAGAAAATACGTCAGCAACGAATGCTGGTGAACACGCTGACGCAAAAATATTTTCTTTTACTTTATTACCCCTCGAGACTACGCCTGCCTCGGCCCATCGTGGCTTAGGAATAATAAAGTCAAACAACACATTATAAATTCGAGCCTCTACTCTAAGTCACCTCAGCAAACAACGCAGCGTTTGACTTAGTTAAGTACCCGTAAATATACACATAAGGTCGTACTCCCTGCAGGAGAGCGTCCTACGACCAAGGGTGGTGCGATGTGCCCATTCATCGCATAGTACCACCTATGTAAGGATCCAGACATACGTATACCACAGCCTGAGGGCTAGGTTTATACCCTTATTTATAATGGTTTTAGGAACACGTAGTTCCTTGTAAACAATTTCACATAACATGTTTGACTCGTTTGAAAACAAGTTTATAAAAGTTTGGGGCGTATTCACCTTGTCTCTTTGGGATAGGCTTCACTCACCGTCCGAGGGTCTTTCCCTTATTTATCTCGCACCTATAGTACGAGTATAAACATTTGTTAGTCATATACACGATCCGGCTTAAGACCTTTAGTCTTATTTTATATCTCAACCTCGATGAACCTTTAGTTCATTTTCTTTTACTTGTAAACCTTTAGTTTAAAAGTAAATTATAAACCTTTAGTTTATATAGAAACCCGACGTTTCTTCTTCTCCAAGAAACGTAATCATTTTCTTTTATTATTTAAGAATACTTATTATTCATTAAATAATATTTTCATAGCAAAGAATATACATATATACTTGCAGACATATATACGCATTTAACAATATTCATTCTTTCATTCTTTTCTTTGTTATGTTTATTTCTCATCTATCGAGGTATCGAGTATAACCTCGAATTCAGGCTTAAGCCTTGAATATAATATTATATTATATTGATTTGTCGTTATGCCTAACCTTATTGGCGTATTGGAAACCCTACGAAATTGAGCAGCACTCTGACGCCACTTTACTTCTTGATCAACTTTGGTATGCCAACTTCAACACTTGTCGGCACGTTTTTTCGAGACTCCTTGCCATTACAACAACGCCTTCTTGATCGTATGTGGGTGGAGGGTGGCACGAACTTCGAGGAAACGTCGACACAAAAATCGAGGATCAGGACACGTTTTACGAGGAAATATGGCACGCTTATCGAGGTGGATCGAGTATACGATTGTCGGGATTTAGAGAGATGTTAGAGAGAAAAAGTTGGTGAGCTGAAATGGTGTGCCAAGAATGAATCCCGGACCTTGATATTTATAGGCAAATTTTGGGCTCCCATCGCGGTACACGATGGGTCCCTGGGCTGACCTATCGCGTACCGCGATATAGGTCAGCCGAGTCACTGCGTAGGTCTGCCACGTGGCGACACGTGGCAGCCGTTGCGCCACGTGGCGACACGTGGTTGCAGTGTTGCCACGTGGTGACACGTGGCGGCACATGATGCCACCTTGTGCCACGTGGCACACATGTCACGATGTGTCAGTAGCCCCATCGCTGTACGCGATGGGCTTCTCTTTTGTCCCGTCGCGTATCGCGAGAGGACAAGAAATCAGAATTTTCATTTTAAACCCTAAGGTTTGGAATTTGGCATTTTCAGTCCCTTAACTTTGGAAAGTTGACATTTTGAATTCGAAATTTTCACGATGTTACACATCTGCTATGTGCCCAAGTTCCCCACAATCTTCACAAACCAGAAAGTTTACCCTGTCTTTACCAACCTCCATTTTACCCTTATCTTTCTTCAACAATTCCAGTTGTCGTTCTAAATCAGCAATCCGTTTAGATTCACTCGATGCTGATTTTACTGATCGGGTAGTCGAGTGCTTTCTTTTTCTTTCTATAGCTGCTTCTAACTTATAATCTTCACACATAAACTCAAGAAAATCCCAGCCGTCTTCTTTTAGTTGGTTTAACAGTTGACCATTAAACAAGGCTTTAAAATACTTTATGTCTTCATATCTTAACTCGTCAATAAAACACTTCACTAATTCCCACAACTTGATCTGATGGTGCGGGTACTTTATCATCTCTTTGATACGGTAAATGTCTTGTGAAACAGCTCGCCCGATAAATGTGAAAATTGGCGAATCTCAATTCGGCCTCGTTTGTCCACGACTACGAATAATACTCGTTTAGGAACACCTGTTGCATCTCGAACCAGTTTCTAATACTATACATCGGTAATGAGTTAAACCAGTGTTTTTCTTTGTCTTTCAATGAGAACTGGAATAACTGTAACCAAACCTCATCTTGGTCAAACATACCATCGCCAATCTCCCCGTAATAGCCAAAAAATCGGACAAGTATGAATAACGGTCCTCAGAAGCCATCCTGTGAAAATGTGGCAAGATGTTAATGTAAGACGGTCGGGACTTAAATGTATGTTGTCCCGGTGCTCGCACCTGTGGGACAATCGGGGATGCTCCATCTGAAATAGCCGGTTTGAACCGAGTGTTAACATCCTAAACCAGGGCTGCATAATTCCTTCTTCGCCCCTTGATTAACGAAACCTCCTCTGTTAACCTAAATACCCTGACCTCATTTTAGCTCTGTTAACTCTGTTTCTCTCAATACTATGTATACCCGTGTTTCGATTCGCAAATCTGCCTCGTCTCTAATTCACCGGTTCATCTATCTCTTCATCCCACTCATTATTCACTTCATTTACTAGCACAAACCCGTCATTCTGTCTAACTCACCAGTTTGCCCCATGACTACCATATTTACCCTGATATGTATCATTCCATTCCTCTTCTTCTTCATCCTCAGTATGAACACTAAGATAATCCTCGTCTGTATATATCTGAACTCTGTGTCTGAGGGTATTATGTGGGGCTGATGGCCGGCCTGATTGTTATTTCAGTTTTGGTTTCTGGATAAGCAAGCCGAGTTGTTCGGGTTTTGTTGTCGGTTAGAATTGATTGGTGGGATTGGGTCATTTTTAGGCAAATCTTGCTTGTTATTGTTATTTGGGTGGAAAGCATTGTCTTCATTTAGTAGGTTCTGGTTTCGGTTTGGATTCTGGGTTTGGTTATGGTTTTGACTTTGGTTTTGACCTTTTATTGCTGATTTTATAAACTAAGCTCGGTCCTGGCGAGCTACTCTTTCAACCTCAGTCTTGAAAATAAGTGGTGACTGTCTGCCCGAGTGGCGGGTGTTGTAACAACTTGGATTTTTTGCTTATTATATTGTTAGGCGTTACCCGACCCGTTTCTATGATCGGGTAGTTTAATCAATAAAACATCGCATTTATCGAATTATTAATATTTTATTTTTATTATTTATTATATTTATTCGATTTATCAAAATAGTTTTAAACTGTATTCAAAATTTACCCTAAACTCTAGTTTAAACTCTTATTTTCAGAAGAACTTGAGGGACCTTAAATCTGCAATATAATTATATTATTATATTATATCCTAAATCCAAACCCATATCCAAACCGTAAACCCGAAACCCGGTTGATGTCTTCTACCATAATTCTCGTGATAAACTTAGAAATTATCCTAGTAAATTGTGTATATGCCTATTACAACACACAACGACACAATTAATTTGGAAAATATGATCTATTTGATACGAAATCACATAATAACGAAACCGTCTATATCATATTGGTGTTATACCATCTAGATGTCATAATATTACAATTAATCTTGTCTGCACGTTCCTATATACCTCGCGAATGAAACCCCCATAGTTAATTACATTATCGCAGGCTGCTAGTACCAATTCTTATACAAGTTCTCGGCTCAGTTCGTTCAAATTAACCTTCAATTAATCATCTTTATAAGTAATTAATACGTGATTCGTTTCGTCGTTAAGTCAATTGCATTAACCCTATGGTTAATCGGCCAAACATTTAACGTATTGGCTGATTGTGAATTGCTAGGGTTCATATGGATTTGGGATCAATCTGTTTGTGTATATAAATAATCGTTTTCATATAATACTTGAGTTAGACACCAGCCCAGTTGGTTGGTGCATATGGGTAAGTCACTGGACGGCTGTGGGTTGCAGGTACGAGTCCCTCCGGTCTGTTTTTTTGGGGATTTTCTTATTATTTTAATCCTTTTTAATCAATAAAATGCAATATAAGTATTATATAAAGGTAAATTAATTAATGTTTTTAAGAAACCGGCTCGTTTAAATTGTTGTTTCTAGTTTATTTTCGTTAAAAATATATGTATATATATAATTATATATGTATGTATATGGTGGGGTTATAATAAGAAGTGGAGTGTGTCTAAGAAGTGTAAGAAGTAATCTGGTGCATTAGATATGTTGATCTAACGGTGGATATGGAAAGTGTGTTTATTGTGCGGTGTGTTTTATTAGATCTAATGGTGAAAACACACTTTCTACACTTCTTAGGAAAAATCTATTTCTTATTATAACCCTGCTCTGTATGTATATATGTATATAATGTGTAATAAAATGATAAAGGTTTTTAACAAATAAAAAGTTTTTAATTTAAAATAAATATACATCAAATTATTATTGGTTTAAGTATTCTATGTAAAAGTATATTTTATATTATATCATTCAAATTATATACAATCTATAATAAAAGTAATCTTTATAAATAGTAATAACTTAAATAATTTATTATTTTATAAATACACCTGATCATCATTCAATTCTAAATCTCTATCAATTATAGGATCCATATTAATCTATAGTTATTTTCTCGCTATCACTCTTAATTAGGTTTTTCCGTTGATATTACTCAATGAGCGTGACGCCTTATTTCTTATTTTTATCCTCTTGCTTATTTGATAAGGTGAGTAACTCATTTCCCCATTTTACGTAATTTCAATTGTTTTGGGGACGTATGCGTACTATATAGTATTTCTATATTATTTAGTATTCACATTAGCAAATTATTAACCTTGTGTGTTTATCAATTATTCGACTAACTTGCTATATGTTAAATTGTTTACTTGAACGCATTCGGAGAGGTCCATCATAATCACATTAGTAGTATGATCATACGACCGTTGTAGTTAACAATGCCCACTTCGCAAGGCAATGGTTTTACCGACACCCATTAATTGCTCATTGGCTTGATTGTATATCACAAATGACAGTTTTGCTCTTTTTTGTTATATTATATTTAAATTGACTGATGTTTTACTCACTCAACCTTGTATTGATAAATCTACTTTATTTTATACGCATATGCAAGTTTTCGTTTGAATTGATTGCAAGTTGGTGAAGCATTTAAGGATGATTAAGTTAGAAGAAATTATCAAGACATTAAAATTTGAACGTATTTGTTTTTACTTTAATGATTATGTACTTTGTTTGTTTTGGATTAATTTGGAATATTTAATTTAAATTAATCGATATTGTCACCATTTAATATTGCATGATAGTACCTTGTGAGCTGTAAACAATCAGTTCGTGCCCCGACATTTCCTTCTTAGGTTGGGGTGTGACAAGTGTGCATAAAATTGTTACCTGCACAAACAACACACCCCGCGTAAAATAGGAATATAAAATATAAACTAACAACTAAAAATTAAAACTAAACTTAACATAAAAATAACACGAAAATCAAATAACATGAAAACATTAAGCGCACTAACTCCCCAGCAACGACGCCATTTTGATGCTAGACTGTAGCTAATTAGTTAAAAACAATTATAATCAAGTCCTAATCACCTTAAGCAAGCTAGGATAAGTAGGGTGTCGAACCACAAGGAGTATGTGGTCAGTGTAACATGTAACCAATTTCTAATTATGAAGTCACAGATGAGTGCTAATCACACTAGCAAGAGATTTAGTTTTAGTATCAAGCAAGTAAAAAAACAAGTTTCAATCAATAAATAAGACAAATCACACCCAGGTTCCAAGCAAGTCAATAAACAGTAATCCCATGTCATTTAACATATTCATCATCATTGATCAAATCAGATTGACTAACTAGGTAAACCTTAGGAATCAACAATCGCTAACACATAGCACTAGTTATCAAACAATTACTGCCAACATGACCCAACTAAGGGCAATTGTATGCTTTATCATATTCAAACTAGTCAAAACAACCCTATAAACAATTATCATAGCAACTGGAAAAATAATCATTCTGATCGAAATACACATAAACCGACTGAGTGTGCACTAATACTTATAGATTAATCAAAGATAATTACAAATCATTCGTTCTTAAACACATGAGAAAAATGAAAAATACAATACTCTACATCCCGGGTATGATTCGAGAAGACTAGCCAAGCATCGTCATCGATAGGTCTTCAATTATGATAAGGAAGGCTATTAAGACTGATCAAGGTATGATTGGTAGCCCTGGAATTCACCCAAAATCGCCTAATATCTACTAGAAGTTGTAATATTTGATTAGGGTTCGTAAAATAGAATATATAAGTCAAAACCCGACTTTTCATGTTTTTTATGTCCATCGCGTATTGAGACCAAAAAGACCTCATTTTTGGATTCCTCTCGTCGAGAAACCCAAAATTCATATATTATGGGTCACGTAACTCATTTTCTAGCCCGGGATATGCTTGTTTTACTTCTTGGTCGCTTTTTGTCAACACGTCTTGTTCAGTGTTAGCATTGGCTTTAGGTTGCTCATCCAAAAACTTCCCGAATATTTCTAACACTTCCTAAGACTTCAGTCTATGCTCCGGTCTTCCCGAGATATCATTCCATGCTCGTATAAGTATCCAATTTAGCATATTTAACGATCAATTGTCTGAAATAAAAAAGCATGTATGTAGTACCAAAGTTCTAACAATATACTCAATGAAACTACACAATTAACACACTAATATATATATATATACAAATATATACAAAATACCCGACCATCAGGTTTTATTTAAGTCATTTTAGTTTAAGTTTTAAATGTTTTATGTTAAGACTTTAGTATTCGCTAAGGGGGTCTCAAGTTGTCAGCGGCTCGAATGGTTGTAACTCTCTACTATAGTTTCAATATGAAACTAGATCATGGGTGTTTTAACTTGGCTAAACTTAATGATTTACACGTTATAAAAGGTTATTCGGCAAAAAGTAAGAGTATTCAAAATCCCGTTTATGTGGCCTTTACCAATTAAACTATGTTTTCCACATTGACATAACCGGTCCCTTAACTTAGTGGGTATTTGATAGAAATACCCCTAACTATAACTAGGGTTATGTTTCCCTTAGATGTTAATTAAGATTTACATAAATAGAGAAAGAACACCGATTACAAATTCTCTCTAAAAGCATCATCATATCTTTTTGACATCCTAAAACGGACAATTCGCAATAATCAGGGCGGAATCTTCTTCATCAAAGATTTACAAATATTATAACGAGGATGGAGAACCAAATGTGAATGTTCTATTATTTACTTCGTTATTTACTCTCTATGCTATTTGTATTTGGAGTTATCTATATGTACATAATCGATCAAGCCGTAACTTTTTTTTTGAACAACCAACGGAAAAGGATATATTAATCGAAGATTTAGTAATTCGCAAAACACCGATAAACTAGTGAATAAAACTAAAAAAACAACACAAACCACCAGAAAACTAAACACCCGAACAATGGCAATTCCTCCTGATTAAGAGATATAGGGCGTTTGGTTCACGGAACATTTTTTAAGAAATATGAATTGAAACTAAAATTGAATTTGCAAATGGAAATTAAATAGAATGTTTAAAAATTTATTATATGTTGAATTGATAAAGTTTTAATGGAAGTTCTCCTCATTTTTCCCTTAACACTCCGACCCACCTCTACCCCCCCCCACCCCCCCACACACACACACACCCAACCCCCCACCCACACCCACACACACAATAATGTTCCAATTAGGGGTGTTTGGGATTTTTTATTTTGTCTCCTTATAACTTTTCATTAAGTTAATAAGTTACAAAAATGTAACTTATAGAACTTTTCCTCTCACAATATAAGCAATCCCAAACACCTTATTACTTTTCTGAAAGTTTATAAGTTATAAGTTGGTAAAAATAAGCAATTCCAAACACCCCCTTAACTAGTCTTGCCAATTGAACCAGCAAGCCCATATATTTTATCGTTTACTGAAATCATATGTAACTTTGGACCAAATATCAACCAAAGTGGTTGATTTAGAGTGTAAACATCATCTACCCCTTTTGCTATAAACGTATTATTAATAACCAATGATGTATTATCAGTCGATACTTATCATCCATCTAAAGTTGATTAGATAGAAAATAGATTCTAAAAGAAGGGTTGTGTATACATCCTCAGTTAAATAGGTAGACGCATAAATATGAGAATATCATAAATTTGGAACATACAATAAAGTTATAGATAAGAATGGATGGGTTGATATTATTTATTGCTCAATTATAGAATTAAAAATATCATCGGTGATGCTACCTACGTGGATGAAGCAATAAAAGATTCTCTTCTAGATAACATAAGACATGTAGGGACAACTCAACGCGGTTGATATACACTCATTTTTCACGTTATACATTTTAATACTTAGGAAAAAGTCATCAATCACATCCATTCCATTATAAATACATTCCATTTCTTCCCATTCATTCTTCCTCTGCTATCTCTACTTGCTTATAAATTTCAATCAAAATTACCCTAAATAATATCAGTCACCCATGGGTTCATACTCGCCTTTCGATTGTCTCATCTTCGGTACGTATTCATTCTCATTTATTATTGTTTTTTAACAAATTATATATCTTCTAATGTTTATAGACATTAATGATGATCAATTGCAGATTTGGATGATACTTTGTACTCTTCAAGCATCGGATTCGGTGATGCTACTAAACGTAACATAGACGGTACGATTTCACACCACAAAGAAGCCAAATCATTAAACTAAAATTAAACTTAACTTGGCTTGAATTGTGTCTTGCAGATTTTCTCAATGAAAAATGCGGATTTGAACCGAGGAAAGCCTCTGCTCTTCGTGTTCAGCTCTTCAAAACTTACGGGAGTACTCTCGCTGGTTTAAGAGTAATTATATTTACAGCTAGAATTGTTACATGTTTAATTATTTATATCATCAAAAGTTTGTGACAATTATTAGGGAATATAGATTATTATTATTATTATCATCATAACTTATAACTATGAGATATTATGTGATTAGTTTTTTATAACGTCACATATAGTTAATCAATAGTACATAACTGATAACAATTTGTGTGTTTAATTTCAGGCGTTAGGGTATGATGTTGACGCGGATGAATACCACAGCATCGTGCACGGAAGGTTGCCTTACCACCTAATCAAGCCCGATCCTGAATTACGAAGCCTTTTGCTCACCATCACTCAACGAAAAATTGTAAGCTAACTATATTGTCTTAATGTCTTGTTTTAACCCCTAAAATCACAAGTAATTTAAAAAAAGTTGACAATTATTTTCAGATATTCACGAATTCCGATCGTACTCATGCGACGAAGGCATTGAATCTTCTTGGAATAGCTGACTGCTTCGAACGGATCATCTGTTTCGAGACCATGAATCCAAATTTATTCAATTCCAAGTCATCTTCTCCAGAGGAGTTTCCTGTGATTTTGAAGCCTTCAATAGATGCATTCAATATTGCTATTGACGTTGCTGAAGTTGACCCTAGCAGAACGGTACTCATTTATATAGTTTGATGATTTGTCATAATTAATTAGTCATTTTCAGCTAAATACGCATAGTGTTTTGACAGCTATTTTTTGACGACAATGCTGGAAATGTTGCCGCAGCCAAACTTGTTGGCCTTCATACTGTTGTGGTAATATGATTAAATAATAATGGTTTTTGTTTAGTTACTAGTTATTTATTATTTCTCTATATGCTTAATTATTGTTTTGTTTGTATAAATTATTGGACAGGTTGGAAAGACAATGAGGACAACTGGAGCAGATTATGCATTGGAAAAGATACATAACATATCCCACATTATTTCCGAAATATGGTTAGCAAATTAAATCCCTAACCGTGCTCGTGTAAATGGATGTAAAATAACAATAATCGCGTCCCTGGAACGTAGATACGAAACAAATGAATGCTAATGTCTGTAGAGAAATGAAGCTAATTAGTTGGTTATCAGATGGACATCCTTAAATGAGTTGTCAAGACAATGATACCAACTTAACTTGTTTGGTTTGCTTGTATTCAAAGGCAAACTTGTATAAATAAATGTTCAATTGTAACTAATAAATCTTTTATGATAATAATAATGAAAGTGTGTGTGTGAAATGGTATGTGATGGAATCTGTAACGTCAACAAATTTATACTCTTAACATATTAGACTCGTGTAATGAAAGTAGTAAAATACCTTTGATACACTTGTAGACTTGTTAGTTATATAATGGTAATCAGTGGTATTCAACCTGCGCACTTCAATGGTAATAACCCCACGGGTATTTTGTCGATATCGGTCTAGTTTGTTTGCGCGTTGCGTGATATCGGTCTAGTTTGTTTGCGCGTTGCGTGAGATCACGGTGGGAATCTGATTGTTATTGATAACGGTAACGGTACCTGGATATAGAGGTTCACAAAACGGGTTTTTTCTAATACCCGGGTTCGGGTATGGACCAGTTTCGGGTATGATTGGGTATTGAAAAATCGGGTATTGAGAGAAATCGGGTAGGGTTCGGGTAGGGTATTGAGGCGAAAAACTCAACCCTGTGTACCCGGGTAGGGTATGATCGGGTTCGGGTATTGGAACCGGGTATCTGTCCGGGTACAACCGGGTTTTAATACCCGGTTTTGAATTTGTAATTTTTTAATACATTTTTAATTTGTTTTAAATTTAAATTTGCTTATTAATGTATAAAAATAATTAAACTATATTATAAAAACCATAAATCCACTTAATACAAATTATTTACTTAGTAACATGCATTTTATAAAAACGTAAACATAAAAGTTGTGAAGTAAACATAAAAATATACTACAAAAACTCATGTATTATTTCGGGTATTAGAAAATTGGTATCGGGTATAACCGGGTATCGGGTATAGGGTATGACCGGGTCCGGGTATTTACGGGTATAAATCAGGTACGGTTCCGGGTACGGGTATTGACCATAAAATGCATACCCTATCCATACCCTACGGGTAGGGTCGGTTCCGGTTTCAGGTATAATATTCCCGGGTATTAAAAAAACCAATTCCGGGTATTTTTTTCGGGTCCGGTTCCAGGTACGGGTTTTTTGTGCACCTCTACCTGGGATATGCTATAGCAACAGGAAAGGAAAACTGTAAAATTAAAATCACAACATGACAAAGGATATATATACGTGTTTAGTCGTAGCTTTGGCATATCGTAACTTAATATATAAACACGTAGCGTTGCCAGGTAGATAATCTATATCTATAATATATATATAAACGAAAACATAAAAATCCTATGTGTCGCGATGTGGTCGCTCCCCATTTTTTTGGAGTCACCAGATTTGCTTGATTTTTAAATGGAAGCTTCTCATGCATTTGACCCGAATCCATGGGTATGGGTCTTACCAAACCCAGATATTCCTTAAACGGGTTATAACATCTCATTTATTTTTGAAACAATTTATCACCAAACCATAAGTATATTATTAACTTTCATAAAATAAAAAACTATAAAAACAAATAAATATTAGAACAAATAATATAAAACAACCCCCGTAATATAGGAGATAAAAACTATTTAATATATATCTATATAGTTATATATATTAGTACTAACGTTGAGCTCGCGCTTTGCGGCAGAATTGCAATTTTCAAACTTGACGGCTCATGATTTGTTGTCGTTTTAGTTATGACTGGTAAGTAAATGCAGAGTTGGGTATTGTGGAAATTAAATGTATGTTTAATGTTTTAAACTAGTGATTTACCCTACGAGTTGCGTCAGGACATATATGTAAAACCCAGACGGACAGTGGTAAAACTCAAGCGTTGAGACGGTAAGTCGATCTGATGTAACATCCTACTTTTGATTATAATAATAAAATAAATGTCGTTTATTTTATATCGTGTCGTTTATCGGTTTAGATAATAAACTGTACATGGTTGGGCTTGGACTTTAGAAGATAGAATAAAAGATGGAATGGGCCTTAGGTCTACGGGCTTAAGGGAGTATAAATACCCCTTAAACCCTAATCCTTTCCATTTTATCCATCTCTACACCATAGCCTACATCTTGGAAAAACACACACAAACACTATCGTTTAACCCGAACCAAGATCCGAAGGTGAAAACCCGAGCTTGTTGGTGCTAGATCGTTGTGAAGAACCAAAACAACATCAAAGACCAGCTCGTGTTCGTAGTTCACTCGTTTAAGGTACGTTTATAACTAGGAATCGTTCATTTAGGTCCGGATTCATTTAGATAATCACAAATCTGTTTTAGTGTGTTGAAAACGAATCTAACCAAACAAATATCACTGAAATTGGTTAGCATCTGATAGGTTAATTGTTAACCTAAGAACCCGTAACCTATATGCCTAAATCGCACCCCTTAAACATTGCTGTTTGGCCGATTCGATGGTTGGGGTTTGTAGGCGCTGTAATTCCGAATCCGTTGATACCTAAATCATGATATTTGGTTAAGAAACGAGGGTTTAATTGCAGAATCTGATGAATGTTGACTATTCTGTGTTCTTGGTAATTTTGACCTTGACCCTAAGTCAAAGTCTGGATAAGAACAGGAATGATTCGTTAAGAATGGTGCAATTCGTTGTGTCCAGGTAACGAATCAGCTCACCCAGTTCGTTACCTCGAGTTAACGAAGTAGACTAACGAACTAGGATAGCGAACCAGGTAACGAATCAGGTGATTCGTTACTCACCAGTTCGCTAAGCTCTAATAACGAATTAGACCACGAATCAAGTCATGTCCAGATGGCGAATTGGAATAACGAATCAGAGGATAAGAGGAAGAATCAAGGTAACGAATTAAGGAGGAAAACATAACGAATCAGAACAAAGGATAACGAATTAGCCAACAAATTAGGCTTAATTCGTTATAGAGAATGAGTTAGCGATTTAGAAAATAATTTTAAATCCTAGTGGAAAATGTGTTAAGACAACTAATGAAAATAAAATTCTTCCAAGCTGACCTGGCAGCTTAACCCCAGCCAGGGGATCTGCCCCTTGGACCCCGCTAGGGGCTACCGCCCCTAGAACCCCGCTGCCAGGGGCGCTGCCCCCGGACCCCCGTTCGTTGTGGGTTATAAAAAGATAGAAATACGATATGAGTAGCAATAGTTAATTGATACATGTACAATAAACGGATTACCATAAACGGTGAACATAACCGCATTCAGGTGAGTTTCTAGCCCCATTTCCTTGCTATGTTTTCGGGGCTGTGTGCATACTAGATGTGATAGTTAATACACTTACCGTAAATGGTAAGTGTATGCCATGTATGATTTATATGTTATGAATGTATATCTTAAATATGAATGAAATCTTGTCGGTACGTGAACGATCTTCGGATATTGCACGTGTTGACAAGGGAGGTATGTTTATGATAGATGAATGTGTATGATAGAAATATGTACAACATATGAATATGTGTGAATGATTAAAGAAAGTATGTATGTTAAGGGCATGTATAGACAGTATGTACGGAGATGAAGAAAGAGGGATCAGACCCTAATAATATCTGAGATAGAGAAGAAAGGGATCAGACCCTAATAATATCTAAGATAGAGAAGTAAAAAAAAAGGATCAGACCCTAATAATATCTGAGATAGACAAAGGAAAGAGGGATCAGACCATAATAATATCTGAGATAGAAAAGGAAGGGATCGGACCCTAATAATATCCGAGATAGAAAAGGACAGTAATTTATATAGTACGAAAGTAATAAAGTATGAACGTATGTATGAACTTATGTAATGAAAGTAAATTAGTAAAGTAACGATTATGTGTCTTGGATGCATAATCGGAGGTAAGTGTATGTATGGTTTAATGTGTGATTAACTAGAACTCACTCAGCGTAGCTGACTTTTAGTATGCACGCAGGTTAACAGATTGAGACAGCTGGTTTGAGAGGGGCACATGGCAGGATTGAAGAGGTTGGCATCTGAAGATTGTCATGATGTTTTGAATGATATAATTTATGTAATGTTTTAAAAGACAATTTATGGATAATTGTAATGAATGGTTGATGTTTTATATTATTCCGCGAAAGTTTTAATTAACTCTGATATTTAGAACTGCGTTTATGAGTAAATCCAACACCAAATGTAGGGCACCGGTAACGGGGCCTTACATCTGAATTCGGCCGGTTTTGGTTATGTGCTTTATTGTACCGGAACTAAACCGTAAATAAATATAAAAATTGAGGTGGACCAATCATCAATGGGTAGTGTCGGTCGGTCAAACTCGAGCGTTGGTAAAGCCCACCATTGTCGATCCGGGGTGTTGAGGCGGTGAGTCTACGCCGATTCGATCAGTTTCCTTCACATTCATTACGACACTGGAAATAAAACAAAAAAATTGTCATTTGGTCGTTTCATCGCATTCGTTACGGTACTAGAACTAAAAGAAAACGCAATGAGCTTAGCGAATTTGGTCGGTTTCCGTCACGCTCATAACGATACCGGAACTTAAAAATCAAAAACAAAATTATCATTAGGTCGGTTTTCATTAAGTTCGTTACAAAGAAAACAAACTTTCACCAATTAGTTGCGGCACCAAATCTTTCAATAGTATATAGTAGTAATGTGTTGTCCAAGTTCATGCATGTTCATGATTTATTCTACATGATTAGGATTCTATCACTATTCATGTTTATAGATATAATTAACAAAAACTTTGTAAAATCTATATGAAATTAATAGCCCTCAATCCCTAGTGACTTTTTACTCAAATAAATTTTGTTATACAGTCAATATCTCTAGTACTATAACATGTTAAAGGTACATAATTTGTAACTAACTAAATCTTGTTTGGAATTGGAGGTAGGGCTGTTCAAAAAGCTCACGGCTCTAAACTCGCTCGAAAAAAGCTCGGAGAAAGCTCGCTCGAAATCGGCTCGATTGTAAACGAGCCGAGCCTAGCTCGACTCGATTTCTAAACGAGCCGAGCCTGAGCTAGCCCCGGCTCGACTCGAGCTCGCTTGATAGGCTCGCTCAATTGGCTCGAACTATTTTATTTTAATGTATTATATATATATATACATACATGCATATAATTATCGAGCCCAATTATTTTAACACATGAGCTTTCCTTTAATCCAGCCCAATTTCCTTTCTCACTCCATAGTCCATATTCATAATTCCATATACTAAGTAACTGAGAGATGGGATCAACTTCATAGTTCACACATTCAATAATCAGTATATGTTCCATTTTCCACCATAATCCTAGCCGCTCATATTCACCTCCGTCGCCGGCCGCCGCTCATATTCACCTCCGCCATCGACCGCTGCTCATAAATAATACTTCTCTACTTAATTCTGTATTTGGTTTGGTTTAGACTTGTTGAACATATATTGTTTTCGATAGTGTTATTAGACGTATTTATTTAGTTTGTATTTGGTTAGTGTTGATCTCAGCGTCATATTTATTTAGTTTAACTTGATGGTTGCATATCATTTTTATTACTATTACAGGTAAACTCGAGCCAAATCGAGCCGAGCCGAGCCAACTCGATTTAAAGCTGAGCCGAGCTTGAGCTCAAATTTTTAACTCGATTAAGAGCTCGAGCTCGAGCCGAGCTTGAGCTTGCCTTGGCTCGAGCTCGGCTCGGCTCGTGAACAGGCCTAATTGGAAGTGGAACATCGCATTTGTGAGTTTAAATGTTGAAAATGAATTAAAAGAAACTAGAAGGGTCGCATATTGATGCCGGCTGAATTCTAGTAGGTAGGTAACAGTAAAATCACTCATGGGTATTACTCATACACCGTCCTATGCTACCATCTCATACCCTTAAGTTCCCACAAACTACAAAATCAATGATAACTCCTACCCACACTTACCCTAGAACTTTTTGTTTGTTTTTTAGTTATCCAATTACAATAAAAGACAAAAATAAATCAATTTTATATGACAAACATTTGTTATAAAATGAAGTCATGCGCCCTACCAAAATTGGGTGACAGCGGTGTTGTCATGTGGTTTAGAAGTCATATACCCTACCCATATTGGTGCTAACTACTCTCTTAAAAGTATAATTCTTTTAGATTTTAGAAATATTATCTATCATGTTTTTTTTTCATTCTTAGTTTGTGAAGGAAATGTAAAATTAAACCTGGTTCATATGCATGGCCATTGAGTTGGGTCAGGTTTGCGATGAGTTCCCAAATTCTACATATGTTTTGCGCCACTACAACTTTAACCTCTAATCCGTAATCTTATATTTTTTTCCAAAAAGTTTGCACTTTTCAACACGTACTTTTAAACGTTCGGTTATTGTAAATTTATATTAGGGTTGGCAATATTACTTGAATTTTTAAGGTAATGAATCAAGTATACGTTGAATTTGTTTCTATATGTTATTTCAAGAAATATACTACATGATATCAGGGTGAAGATAATATTATTTTGCGGCAAGATATGAAAACTATTGCGTTCGTGTTAAATTGTGGTCCGCTTACATATAATAACCGAGTAGATGTGGCATTTATCAACTCAACGATATGATATACATGAGTGTGACAAGGATAATGAATTTGATGAATGTAGTCTGAAAGGTATCCATGATAGTAATAACCACAAAACTAATAAAAGTTTCATCATATCACATGTTCAAAAGAACTTAGGGTTACAACTTACAAATGAGAAATCAAACACTAGAAATACAAGTTCGAAAATCAAAGTAATAATTAAAGAGGATACATGATCGAACGCTTTAGAAGAAATAAGCCACAAATGACACAACCACTGCAAGTAAAGCTGGCACTCGCAACATGACTCCATCGCTCTCCATTGATGGGGAAGGTGCGGGTGCTGGCCCAAACTCCTGAGCCACGGTTCCAGAAGTGGTGAAGGCTATGAGGACCATGATGGTGAGTGCAATGGCTAGCTTCACACTTTCCGTTTTGATGAGTGTTGCTTGTGTATGTTAAGTGCTTGTGTGAGTGTAGGAAGTAGGATTATATGGTATTTATAGAGGTGGTTTAGTGGGGATTAGACGATTAGTGGAGGAATCTAACAGCTAATCACATGGTAAATATTGTTTTTAAAACTAACCCTTGTAATTTAGTAGTAAGTGGGTATCAAATTAGGAGACCTTTAACTACATGCCAATTCATTTTTCCATTAAGCACGGTTCATATGTGACTTAATTACTCTTTTTTCATAAATTATAATTAAATTATGATTACTCAAATGAATCGTGTATGTTTTGGTGTAGCGTAGTGGATTATTTTTTTGTTACGAGGGGCGAAAATGGACAAGTCGAGACAGCTCGAAAAAATACACTATAATATAACTTATTGAAACATCAAAAGAAGTTATAATGAGGATTAAGTAGTAAATATCAACTCGTTCTATATGTTTTGTAAATAAATCTTCTCTTGATTAAAATAATTTTAAGGCTTTCATGAAAAAATATCAAGAAAGTTATAAACAACCTAGAGAATCAATAAAAGTTTATGAAGCTAATCAATATTCACTAAAGTTAACAACAAAAAAGTAAAAACTTTAATTAACATTGTTAAATACAAAGAAAATAATTGGACACAACCCTAATGAGCCATCTCTAATGGACGTATGTAGCCCAAATTAAGGGAAGGTATTGTCTACAATATAAAACAGAAATGGTGTTCACCATTCAGTAATTAGTATGGTCTACGTTTTAATTTGAAGAATCACATAATTTAAAGAATGATACATGTGTTAATGTGTCATACCGGGTCTTAAGAGTTATTGTTCTTAAGGTAACGTGATAGGTAAAGTCTTGATAGTGAAACATGCTAGAAGAGGTCTTAATACCTAATAGATTAGATTGGGTTCTAGTGAATCATGTTAATTCGTAATAAGCTACAACAGGCCGTGCTTTTCTTAATGAAGTATACCGGGCCTTAGACGATAGTTCTTAATAATTCTTGACACATTTTTAAATTCATCTCAAAATTTGCGATTAACTTGCGACGGATTTTAACTGTCCCTAGACCCTAATAATTGCTTAATAACAACAATAATATAAGTTTGATCAAATATTAATAGCAATAACGATAATATAAACAAAAAAATAATAATCCATAAATAGCAAAATCTATAATACTGCATTAAAAATTTTCACGAAGAAAAAAAAATGTTATACAAAATTCACATTAATGACGGTTTAGCAACATTTTCACAAATGATAAATAACAATCGATTTCATACGATATAAAAACACCAATGAATCAACACACCCGCCATCGACAAGCTAAAAATACAAATCATTTGAAATATTTGTCGAAGCAATGCGTATTTCACTTGATCCATAGATCTTAGCTATCCTTTTCTTTTGGCAATAGATTTGTAGATAATTTGTACCATGGAACCCAAACAGAAGTCTTTTGGTACATCTTATATGCATCAACCCGATACGCTTGTTTGAGCATCCTTTTCTCTACCAATGTGGTCACATAAGCCAAGCACAAGGTGTTTATGAGTGCACCCACAAAGACCCAAGACCCACCTAGGCTCCAACCAAAGATGGCTAGTCCCCACCACCAAACTTGCTCACCAAAATAGTTTGGGTGCCTAGAATAGTACCACAAGCCTTCATCAAGATTTGGTACCATGGCCTTTCCTTCCTCTTTTAACTTCTCATTGTTGCTCACAAATGCGTGAAGTTGGGTGTCGGCTATGTAGGCGTAGATGATGCCACAAACGCAGACGACTAATGTGATAAAGTCCCATATGTTTAGTGGCTTGTTGACCGAGTGAACAATGTACAAGGGTAGACATACACCGAATAGAAACACCTAGTTCGAAATAATCAAGAATAGTTTACTAGATATTCAAAAGTGATTAAATACGTAAGAAATATTGTACATGTGTTTTTAAACATGGGTTTAAACTTTTTACACGACACCAACATATCATGAAACTCACAATTAGGATTTTGTCTAAATGATCTAGGCATGTTTGTGGTAAAACTATGAACACGTTTCAGACTTTCAGTTTAACAAAATGTGTTGTGTTTGGGTTGAACATTTTATTTATTTTTTTCTATAAAAGTTAGATAACGAGGTGCTTTATGTTACAACTTAAGCTGGTTAGGCATTTTACGCCAATGAATTTCAAGTTTCATAGTCTCAAAGTAATATTTTTTTATATACATAATACATTTGTACTTTTTATTGTAAAATTATAATTTTAGAGTGTTAATATGAAAAATAATATAAAAGATTTGTTAAATGTGTGACACGATTTTTGTGTTTGTTTAATACTCGAATTCACATCACTTTTCAGGGATCAGGTTCAACCCATAAACACACCCCGTTTAACAGTCAATGGATATCAATTTACCTGTTGAATGAGGTAAACGCCGAAGAACGAAACCCACCACCAGTTTTGACCGTGTTGTTTAGCCATATCAGTGAACCTCCAATCTTCTCTTGCACCCCACTGCCATTTTTCCCGACGAAAATAGTTATGAGTCAGTCTGATAGCCCAAACCCATGTCAGACCCACCACCACCATCGACCGCCATAGGTTATATTCTGCAGCAGGGTGCCTCCCAAAGTAATGCACCAACAACACCGGAATCACCGTCCAGTACAAATCAATCATCTGCATAAATGGTAAACCATCAAGCACCAGTATAACTTTAAAAAAAACATAGCCACTGTTTGTAATTATGAGCCCAGCCTAACTCAAACCAGGGTTGGTTTGGCTCGTGGCTCGCTTGATAACTTGTTTGTTGGCTCATTTAAAATTAATATTAATAATATTATAACATTTATCAATATCTACCTCTATCTATACTAATAAAAGAAAATAATTTTGGACACATGACATTCTGAGGTTAATTCTCATTATCAAATTCCCTCCAAAATCACTTCTCTTCTATTGATCTATTGATGGAAAAAAAATGTTGGTTCTAAATATAGTATTGATTATAAATTCAATCTACCGTATTAATTGGTTAATCTCCATTGATTGAATTATTAATGTCCTAAATTATATTTTCTAAACATATTTAATATAAAAAAATATTAATATAATAATAACGTGTCATAAATATATTTTCTTTAAAATTGAAATGTATATATATATATAGAAACAGGATCAAATACATTTTACTCTTAACATGAAAACGGTGAGAACCAATTTGTTGTTATTGTTAGGTTCATTTTTATAGGTGTTTGTTGTTATTTTTTGTTCGTATTTGCTAATTTTCGATTATGAGACGTTATAAGTATTTGTTGATTTATATTTTGTTGTTATTATTAGATGTTTTCTTTTGCTGTTATGAGTATTTGTTGGTATTTGCTGTTATTATTTTTTTCTTGATTTTGATTATTTTGTTGTAATTTTTAGGTTCTTTTCTTTGTTATTATGAATCATTGTTTATGTAGATAGGTATTGTAGTTGGTATTGTTTCTTACGTTTTTATTTTTCTATAAATTGGTATTATTTCCTACGTTCTCATGTTAATATTAAAATGTACATGAACCTTCCCCTATATATATATATATATAAAAGAATTTATGTTTAAAGAGTATATTAACATTCAATTTTTTTAGACATTTTTTTGAAGAAAACTATAATAAACTTTTTTTAATTTAATTTTACAAATATTCAGTCTTAAAAATTATAGACAAATTTTTCCTTTTTTATATTTATTATAAGACTATTGTGATAGTTGAACAACAGCGTATTTATAAGGAAAACATGAAAGCTGTTCAAAAAGAAAAATATGGTGTCTTTTTTTGTTTATGGCTAGGTATGGAATGTATAACATATTTGTGAAAGACTTTAGTTACATCTTTCATATTGAAAGGCCTCATTGTTATAAATGTTGCTTCCAGTGACATTGTTTCATCATTGTATACCAATGGTAATACAACTCATTCTCGATTTAAAATGTAAATATATTTGATGATATAAATCGACTATATTTGTAATACATTTTTTTACATAATATAAAGAGACTTAATTATCTTTTTTTATTTGCATTAAATTATTCATTGTAATTTATACATTAATTTATCCCGTGTAATACACTGGTTTCTAAAGCTAGTTGAAAAATATACAAAAATAATACATTTAATATTTTGAATTTGCCTATTTATTTCTAAGAAAATAAAAAACAAAAATTATAAATACATATAATGTTATAAACTCTTTAGTTTGTATTACGTGTATGTCACAAAATTAATCCTTTCCTTTATATATCAACAATGTGTAAAAAAGTAATGAATTAACAAGTCAGTTGGACAAGCCACGAGCTAGCTAAAGCTTGACTTTCCAGCTTGTTAAAATAAATGCGCAATGCCAGGTGGCTCGTTTAACTTCGAGCTTGATCCTGAGCCCGACCTGACTAGGCTCACTTAGAGCCCATATACTCAACTAATGTAGATCAGAAACCTTACCCAATTGCTGGACTGAAGGAGGCTAATAAGCCAGAAACTGACATCGATGTTGAGGAAAAAGAGGGTGTTGGCTAAGATCAGAGGGTGTCGATAGCACCAGTTCCACAAAAATGAAAGAATATGATCATCATTTTGATGGTGATTTAGGAAGTAGTTGTAGAAGATTATTGAAGGGAGAGGAGCTATGAATGCAATCAAAGCATTCTTAAAAGCCATGTTTGATTGAAGTGAGATCAAAAGTATGATGATGAAGTGCTATATATATAGTATTAGTATAAAGTAGTTTCTCTTTGTGTGTTATAGAGTTGTGTTCATCATAACTTACCCACGGACGTTCTTTTTCTGTGTTTCATGCATTTACCTATAAATTTTATATCTTAAAACTTTTAAATTCCATATTTACCCTCCTAAATGCAGGGCTGTCACTTTTACCCGAAACCCAACCCGAGAAAACACGTACCCGAACCCGAACTAATCCGACCCAAAAAACCCGAACCCGAGAAAAGACTAACCCGAACCCGAACCGAAGTAATTCGGGTTGGTTCGCGGGTTTGATTTATATGTTTTGGGTCAACCCGAATAAACTTTTAGTTTTGAAATAAAATATATTTTTAGGTATAATAGGCTTAGTATATTAGCCACTAACGTTATCCGAATCTAGTCCTAAACGATTGTACGTTGTCATTACAACTATTATAGATCGATTGTTTATTGTTAATATATGTTTTCCATTTGTTACTAATAGCAACCGTAATCGACAACCAAATCACGCCCGATTGAAGACGATTATGGTTCGACTTAGTTTTTCTCTTTTTTGGGATTGTTTTGTCAAGCTATGTTGGTTTATTATTTGATTATTTGCTTACGAGCAAAGAATAATATGCTGTTTTAATTTTAGCATTATAGTTTTTAAATTTTTTTGTTTTGTTTCTAGGATACTCGAAACCCGATTAACCCAACCTGAAAAAACCCGAACCCGAAAAACCCGTGAGAGATTTGGGTTGGGTTTCGGGTCAAGATTTAAAACTTGGAAACCCGAAGAACCCGACCCGAATAACCCGAAACCCAAAAAACAAACCGAAGAACACCCCTACCTAAACGTTATAAATTCCATACAATATCCTTCTAACGGTCAACTACCGGTCAGTGACGGTCTTGAGAATTCATGTGCCCTCGCTGAGCTGGAAAAAATCTGTCTCTTAGGTCTTAACGAACTAAATAATATTAACTATGTTTTTAGAAAAATGATTAAAGTTATAATAAACATAGCAATTAGCAAAATTATGATATTAGAATGAGTTTATCATGATAATGGGCTTATAGTTATTCAGGTATCTAAAAATATATATAATATAAATAATTTTTAAAATATTTTTTGCCCCGACTGGACGCTCACATTGCTCATCTCCAAAGCCTCCACTGCTACCGGTTAAAGTAGCCATCAATATAAGTTATGTTGTATAGATGTCTAGGAAAACATAATAATTGCATTTGATCATTTTTCTTAAACAAAGGTTTAGGAATTATTTAATCTAACACAAGTGATCATAAATCTTGCCAAAGAAACACATTTCAACAATATTGGGATATGGCATGAAATTAATGCCGCAAATTGAGATGTGACAACGCTAGTGACATGTTTTAAACTAAAAATCATACCGATATTTGATGAAAATACTTAAATGAATGCACCTTGACTTGCTCGAACCTATATAAGATAAGTTCAAAATACAAATTTATTAACGGAAACAATAGTTTTTTTTTCAATTTTTAATTTTTTTAAACATATAAGATAACAATTGAATATGCATGTTATTTAAGTACGTTTTGGGTGAGGCTATATTATGCACACCACCAACTCCGTCAATCAATACGACAATACCTCTGAAGAGGTAGGTCCCCGCAAAGCCCAGTTGGACCCGCAACACACCTTAGAGGTACGTCTGCGCAAAGATCAACTGGTTCCGCAGGACCCACCACGCTCAGAGAGATGAAGACCTTACACGCAGTAAGCCAGCTGTTCCCGCAGGAAAGCCTCCCAGGTACAGTACCCCGCCTGTTCCCGCAGCTGCGGATACAAGCCATGAGGGAAGGCTACCCGCACTAACAATAAAGCTACACGCATAAGGCACTAACTATTATACTTCAGTAATGTCACATGAAGAAGGAATGAGCAAGGCGGGAATATTCCCGCCCAAAAGAGCCAGTCCGTACGCTTCCAGAAGATCTTTTGTACTATACCTACCAGGATATGGACAAATAGACAAGATCTGACTAAAGCGACCCATGAACCAATCACAGGGTGACAGCTCACAGACAATAGTACCAGGAGGAGCACGCTCCAGTACAAAATGTCACTATCAGCCGCTGCCTACCCACCAACTCCCATCGTGGCACGAACATAGCCCGTAGTTGGTGGAAAAGGAATATTATACAGCTGGCCGTACCTGCTTGGAAACCTACCTTCGGCTATAAATACTCCAACACCTTGGAACGGTATCATCATCTTATATCATCTTATCTTCTCTCTAACTATTTCTCTCAATATATACTTATATTCAGAACAATCTAGTCTGATTCTCACGCCGGAGGGTGGTCACAAGGAAGAACCCCCCCTTCTCAGTGACGAGCTCACGGTGTCTGTTTTGCAGGTCGAGAAGAATAACCATCTTTGCCGGACCTAACCCTCGTGGGAAGCATCTACTTAACCCTAAGATTATCCGTAATCTGCCGGGGTCATTTAGTGTTTCTTCATTGGCGCCATCCGTGGGACTCGAACCCACGACCACGTTACCCGTTACCCGAAATTGACCTTAAGGTAGATTCGTTGGCACCGTGTCGCCTTAAATGCTTCCTTGATGCGTATAAAGGATACCATCAAATCCACATGGCCGTTGACGATCAGGACAAAACCGCATTTCGGACGCTCGATGGCACATTTTGTTATCAAATGATGCCATTCGGACTTAAGAATGCCGGGTTCACATACCAACGCCTGATGGACAAAGAGTTCCATGCCCAAATCGGGAGGAACTTGGAAGTTTACATGGATGACTTGGTCATCAAAAGCCTTGAGCCAGAAGCGATGTTGAAAGACATCGAAGAAACTTTCAACACGCTCAGACGGATAAACATGAAGCTCAACCCGAGCAAGTGTTCTTTTGGGATGGAAGAAGGGAAGTTCTTAGGAGTCATCGTTACCAAAGATGGCTTCAGAGCGAACCCTGAAAAGGTCGAAGCCATTATCAAAATGGAATCACCTACTACCATCAAACAAGCTCAGACACTGAATGGACGACTAGTCGCACTTAACCGCTTTTTGGCAAACCATGCGGATAGGTCGTTCCCATTCGTGTCAACATTGAGAAATTGCTTAAAGAAAACGCACTTCCGCTGGACACCAGAAGCGGAAGCAGCTTTTCAAGAGATTCGGTCACGCTTGATCGAACTCCCAACACTCACAGCACCAGAAGTGGGGGAGGAATTAATTCTTTACCTCTCCGCCACAGACAGAGCAACCGGGGCAGTCCTACTAGTCGAACGAAAAGGCATCCAGATGCCCATCTACTATGTTAGCCGCGTCTTAACAGATGTAGAAACCCGGTACTCTACCTTGGAAAAATTAGTCTTAGCGCTTGTACAGGCTTCACGCAGGCTAAGACGATATTTCCAAGGCCACCCAATCACCATTCTCACCAACTTCAAACTTGCAAACGTTCTAGGCAAACCCGAGTTGTCAGGGCGCCTAGCCAAATGGACAATTGAATTGGGAGAATACGCGATAAAGTACAAGCCAAGACCAGCCATAAAAGGCCAGGTCTTGGCCCACTTTATTGCAGAAGTCCCCGCTTCGCGGGAAAAAGAGTGCCAGGAAGAGGCTCAACCCTCTCCAGCACAGGACATTGATGTCTGGCGACTCTATACTGATGGAGCAGCCAACAACGAGGGTTCAGGCGCAGGGTTGAAACTAACTAACCCAGCAGGCCAAGAGTACACTTACGCTATTCGGCTGGATTTCCCAAGTACGAATAATGAAGCGGAGTATGAAGCATTCTTGGCCTGATTAAGAATTGCGCGTAAGATGGGGGTGAAAAACTTGGAAGCCCACGTTGATTCCATGTTAGTAGCCAACCAGATAAACGGGACGTACACGGTCGTGAACGACACAATGGCCCTGTACCTCGCACAAGCAAAAACCCTTATGCGCGATTTTAACGATTGCAAAGTTATGCACATCAAGCGAAGCGAAAACAAATCTGCGGATGCGTTAAGCAAGCTTGCATCGTTAGCCTTCACCCACTTGGGAAAGGACATCCGCGTTGAACTTCTTGGAGCACCATCAGTCCCGCAAAAGGAAATCTGTGTTATCCAAACCGGCACGGAAACATGGATGACACCAATCATAAATTACCTTGCAGCGGGTATACTACCAGAGTCGAAGACACATGCAAGAAAGATACGCTGTAAATCACTGAACTATCAACTTGTTGATGACATACTTTACAGGCGTAACTTTCTTGGCCCACTCCTCAGATGCGTTGACGACCAAGATGCCGACTACCTCCTAAGGGAAGTACACGAAGGCATCTGTGGAGTACACGCAGGTCCACGCGCAGTTGTAGCTAAGCTAAACAACGCGGGATACTTTTTGGCCGGGGATGCACACGGATGTGCTGGCCTACATCAGAAAATGTAGATCCTGCCAGCTTTACGCACCCAACACGCATCGCCCAAAGAACGAACTAGTTCCAGTCACTTCTTCATGGCCATTCCAGAAGTGGGCCATCGATGTGACAGGCCCATTTCCCATAGCAGCAGGGAACGTTCAGTTCCTAGTGGTAGCCATCGACTACTTCACCAAGTGGATAGAAGCAAAACCCTTAGCCCAAACAACCGCAAAACAAATCAAAAAATTTATTTGGGAATTTATTATTTGTCGTTTTGGACTTCCACAGAATTTGGTAAGCGATAACGGCACCAACTTTGCTGACCAGAAGCTACAAAAGTGGCTAAAAGAACTTCAAATCACCCACACCTTTACCTCAGTGGCACACCCGCAAGGTAATGGTGAGGTGGAAAGAGCAAACAAGAGCATCGTCGACGGCATAAAGAAAAGACTCTTGGAACATAGATCCGGCTGGGTGGACGAAGTTCCACATGTCCTTTGGGCGAGCAGAACGCTAAAAAAGGCAAGCACGGGCGAAACCCCGTTCAGCCTCACCTATGGCACTGAAGCCATGGTCCAGGTCAAAATTGGCCTACCCTCACCAAGAGTCATAACTCAACCAGAAGACAATGATACGGAAAGACGGTTAGACTTTATGCTGACCGAAGAACGCAGAGACTTAGCCGCAGCGCGTGAAGAGAACTACAAGCGACAAATGCAAAAGTACTACAACACGCGGGTAGAACTCTGCAACTTCAATGTCGGAGACTACATACTGCGTAACAATGAGGCTTCGAACCAAGAACGCCCAGGAAAGCTGGCCCCGGTCTGGGAAGGGCCATACATCATTAAAGAAATTTTGGGAAAGGGCGCATACCGGCTCGAAAGGCTTGATGGCACCCCCATCCCAAGAACATGGAATGGAGCTCAATTACGCAAATGTTACATGTAGATCAATTCCAAACTTGTAAAGAAAAGGCCTAGAGCCACTTCTAATGGAAATGATTCTCCTTTCACATTGTATTGATAGCCTTACCTTTATACTTATGAACTGACCACACTGATATGCCGGTATTCACCGCATAAATAAGTGTCGGAGGAAGTAAGTCGTTGCGTGTGGAAAGTGGCACAACCCGCATAAACACAAAAACAGTAAATATTTCTAAGAGGAAGATGAGGAAAACCTTCACGCAAGTCAGATATAGGTAAAGTTTGGTCATCCTACTAAGTGAAAGTGACGGTTCTACCCGCACAATCATGATAGAGGAAACAGAACAGTAACCTATTATCCAACAAGCGTCGAAAGGTTAACTTATTCAAAACACTTAGAAAATTGCTAAGTTAAACTAAAATATGCATGAGCAATTCATATAATGTTTACAAGGCAAGGCGTTAACAAAATATTTATATTTACAATAAAAATTCAAACATTACAAGAATGGCTAGGTATTTACCCGCCTACAAAAATACAAATCCATCCTAACGGTTGGAAGGGATCTCAAGGTTCAAGCCTCAGGACCACTCCCTCCAAACCCACTCGAACCCGCACCATCAGTTGTCTATGGCGGTTCGAGGAAAGCCTTGAGAACAGCTAGCCCGTCATCAGCAGCTGCAATTTCGTTCACCTTCTCCACAACCGGATGCGGGAAGGCAGCATACTGGTTCACAGCTTGGTCGTAGGCAGCTTCAGTGTCTACATCGTGTAAAGGAAAGTTGGAAGGCGGGATGCCCTTCTCTGCAAATCCTAGACCAAGCATGAAACCAGCTTTCTCCCCATCCTCATGAGAAGCGTTGAGGGCTGCACTCATGGCATCGTCATAAGATGTGTTCGCGAAAATCCGATGCACAACCTACAAAAAAAAAGTATATATAAAGGAACTTCTCTAAGTATAAAGAAAAGCGTAAAGAAATAATGGAGCTACGCGTACCTGCGGCAACGCTTCTCGTAGAAGCCATTCCTTAGTGATCAGAGCTTCTTGGAGGGTAGCTTGAGCTTGATCGCGGGCGCGTTCGGCTTCATTCTTGTTGAGGTTGGCAAGCAACACATCCTTAGCAGCAGCCTCTTCAACGCCCTTGAGCTTGCGCTCAGTGCGATCAAGCATACTCTTCTGATCCAGGAGCTCTTGGAGCTTCTTGGCATCTTCTAAAGCCAAAGCATCATGAGCCTGCTGAAGCTTCTCTAGTTTGGCTTTGAGCTCTTCGTTCTCAGTGCTCAGAGGCTCAGCAACGGCTTCAGCTTTGGTGGCCCTCTCGGTCGCATTACGCGCAGTTTCCTTGGCCAACCTAAGCTGTTCGTTAACAGCCTGGGTAGCCTTGGAACGGGCCTCATGCCTGGCCTGAATCTCGACCTCAAGGTCCTTAAAGGCCTTCTCCTTCTCCGCGGCGGTGGCAGCAAGCCTCTTGTTCTCCTCCCGCAATGCTCGCGCCTGAGCCACTTCCAGGCTACGCGCAGTCTTTAACTTGTCGTTTTCACGACAAAGTAGCTCGACACGCGGCTGCATCCGGGCAAGGAGGATTCGGAGCTCGTTGGACAGCCTACCCTCCTGGTAGCTGGCCATTGCCTCCCCCAATGCAGCGCTTGGGGCGGCGTGGCGCGCCCAGTCAACGCAGTCCGCAGCCGTCCGGAGGGTCGTTCCCCGGAGGATATTCCACCGTGGAGCGTACACCTCATTGGAATCCGAAACTGCAAAAACAACAAACAGTTAGAAAAAAAATGACAAAAATGGATAATAGGCCCAAATAACCCAACGCACCTGTAGGGTCGATAACAGGCCGGTAGCCGCCGAAACCGTCACCCTAACCTAAGGGATATCCATCCAAGAGGTCAAGGAGATGGGAAGGAGGCAAAGATTGGCTAGAGGTCCCAACCCCAAACATACCTGAAGAATCAACCATGGACGAGGTAGTCGCTGACGCCGGAGGGGGCATGGTAGAAGCCACCGTGGTAGAGACCATCGGAGGTGAACTCATTGGAGATGAACTCACAACCGTGGTTGGCGCTGCGGATGAGCTTGCAGAAAAAGTCACCGCCGGCCTAGTGAAGGATGTGGTAAAGATAGCACTGACGGTCGGCGGAGATGAAGTCATAACCGGAACAGTTGACTCAACAGTATGAGCAACTGAACCAGCACCGGAAACAGGCGCAGCCGCCTGGGTCATCGCCTCGGATAGGTTGACCAAACCTATCGTCGTGGGTCCTGAACTGCTTCTTCCCGCACCGCTCTGAAAAGCAGATGCGTCCACTCCTGCATAAAGAACAAAATATTAAAAACAATGGCGAAAAGAAATGCGGGAAAGGTAAAAAATTATACTTACGGGTTTTCTTAATCTTGAAAGACCTGACGGGCGGAGACGAACCCGATGGAACTGGCCTCTTCACGCCAGTCACCGTCGCAACACTTGGTTGCTCGGAGGTGACAGCTGTCTCAACCTCCGAGACAATAGTCTCGCCACCACCAAGGTCCCCCGCCGCCTCCTCACTCTCAGTCTCGGAATCCGACTGATTCCCCAGGTCGACGACGGAAGCGACCTTCGCCTTGCCCTTCCCGCCAGCAGCCTTCTTCCTCACAAAGAAGGGCCCATCTGCGGATTCCTCATCAGAAGATGACAAAATCAGAGGAATTCCAGCAGAAGTTTGAGCATGAAGAGGACGAGGATTGAAGAACTTATTACCTGGCCGAGTGGCGCTTTGGATCTCATGACCTGCCGGATAGACTTCTACGAACCTATCCGCAGTTTGCTCCAAGATGGGCAACTCGTTCTTGTCAAGATCACGAGTACCCAACCGTGCGGGACCACCAGTCTCTCGCGGATACAAGAGCGATTGTAAGTCGTTCCCCTCTGAAATAAAAAAGATAACAATGTTAGAAGAAAAACCCTAAACCAACACAGAAAATGGAGCATACCATAAGGAATAGAGCTCAAACCGTATTCAAGGACGATGTGTATTTGCGGCGTCCCAGACCCAGCATCCTTCCACACGCGGCTCATCCCGAGTATCACCATCCCAGATTCCGCGAAACGATAAACCGGAGTCTGGATCTGGGAGATCTTGGCGAACCATTCCGCCTCCTGGTAATTGGAGGCGTGAAGGTTAGGGAGCGCCCTCCCGTTCTTGAACGTCATCGCGATGGGGACGACGCGAGCGGAGATGTAGAAAAACTCCCGCTTCCAAGACCGAAGACTGCGCTCGGTAGCGCAGATCTTCAACCCCTTGATCCGAGTGACTAGGGTATACCAACCCTGGATGCACCTCCAGGAGTAGAGGGTCATCAGGCGGTCGACGCGGGGCTCGATGCCCAGAATACGGTACACCATTCGAAGTGGCGAACTTTAGCAATCGCCATCGGGTGCACCTCCGTCAAATGCACACCGTGTTTCTCCAAAACACGGTATACAAACTTCGTTAATGGGAATCTGAGATTCCCATATATGAAGAATGAGGCATAAACCCCTATCTTGCCCTTAGGGGCATCATACACCGTCTGGTGGGGCTCCGGAAACTCAGGCTCATAAGGATCGAGCATGAACTTCTTGACGATATAGTGGTATAAATCGACAGAAAGAGTACACTGGCACTCGCCAGCAGTACTCTTATCGTCTTTATCAGACGTGGACGTCGGGTTCTCGAGGTATACATCGGACTCCTCGACGTTAACCTCAGGATCATTTGTAGAAGACATTTTTTAGATGTTAAAGAGAGCGATTTCAGGAGAATGCTCGACTGAGAAGTTAGAGTATTCGCCGGAAATCGCTTAGAAGAAGAAGAGTGAAGTGAAAGTATGGAATGAGATACACCCTCTCCCATCTTATATACTCATCTCAATGAATGCGATGAATTTAATGCGGAGGAGAGAGAGAGCGCAGGTGCAATGAAACGGCGACACGTGTGGATAAAGCAAGCTGGCAACAGGTGTCAGGATGGCGCGTGACATGAAACTCGCGCCCACGCGCCTGAAAAAGCGTCCTGATTGACCACATGCTGTCACGTCGTCATAACTTCCTGCACGTCCTGAAACCGTCAGAAGACGCCAACGTCCATTCAGCCGTTTGGACTGTCCTTATCCTTTCACCAACTCTTCGAATTTCAGAAAGATTCAAAAAGATTCAAAAAATAAGAGGGAATATACCCCTTTAACTTGGAAAATAAGAAACCATAAGACAAGTGCGGGTACAGTGTCAAGGCGAAACCCTTCACATACTTAGCACTTACAGGGAATTGAAGCCAAGATACCTTGGAAAACAAGGAACCGTAAGACAAGTGCGGGTACAGTGTCAAGGCAAAACCCTTCACATACTCAGCACTTGCAGAAAATTGAACCCAAGAAGGATCTTATGGGTCATGCTTGCGGAAAGAAAAATAACACCTCCGCATGGCGGGAACGTTGAGAACTAGATTGTTTGAAGCTTCAAGGTGGAATTGGTGGTTTAACATAACTGATCACTATGTCCAAAACTACCAAAACCTCGTGAAGAATCTATAAAAATGAAACTCAACGCTCCCGACTTGCGAAGAGGTTAAACACCTACCCGCATCATAACCAAAGACCAGGCAGAAAAGTCGGGAATTTCTGCAAGTGACATTAGGAAAACTGCGGGAAGAATCCCCACGGAAAACCTTAAAAAACAAAAACCCCTCTTTAAAACCCCTTGCTTAAAGTCCAAAAGTTTACCTCACTTATTAACAATTCATGAGAAGAACAATGGACTGGGGGACTTGAAGAGGTAGGTCCCCGCAAAGCCCAGTTGGACCCGCAACACACCTTAGAGGTACGTCTGCGTAAAGATCAACTGGTTCCACAGGACCCACCATGCTCAGAGAGATGAAGACCTTACACGCAGTAAGCCAGCTGTTCCCGCAGGAAAGCCTCCTAGTGGTACAGTGCCCGCCTGTTCCCGCAGCTGCGGATACAAGCCATGAGGGAAGGCTACCCGCACTAACAGTAAAGCTGCACGCATAAGGCACTAACCCTTATACTTCAGTAATGTCACCTGAAGAAGGAATGAGCAAGGCGGGAATATTCCCGCCCAAAAGAGCCAGTCCGTACGCTTCCAGAAGATCTTTTGTACTATACCTACCAGGATATGGACAAATAGACAAGATCTTACTAGAGCGACCCATGAACCAATCACAGGGTGACAGCTCACAGACAATAGTACCAGGAGGAGCACGCTCCAATACAAAATGTCACTATCAGCCGCTGCCTACCCACCAACTCCCATCGTGGCACGAACATAGCCCGTAGTTGGTGGAAAAGGAATATTATACAGCTGGCCGTACCTGCTTGGAAACCTACCTTCGGCTATAAATACTCCAACACCTTGGAACGGTATCATCATCTTATATCATCTTATCTTCTCTCTAGCTATTTCTCTCAATATATACTTATATTCAGAGCAATCTAGTCTGATTCTCACGCCGGAGGGTGGTCACAAGGAAGAACCCCCCCTTCTCAGTGACGAGCTCACGGTGTCTGTTTTGCAGGTCGAGAAGAATAACCATCTTTGCCGGACCTAACCCTCGTGAGAAGCATCTACTTAACCCTAAGATTATCCGTAATCTGCCGGGGTCATTTAGTGTTTCTTCAACCTCTATGATTATTAGAGTTATACGTTGGTCTACCAAAAAACTCAAGGGGTAAACGCCTGTTTACCAAGGATTTTCCAAATCTAATGGCCATTTACCTATGATGTCCAAACCTAATAAATGCCCGATCACCTTGGATGTCCTACAAAGAGATTGTCAAATCTCAACATCCATATAATAGTAGAACGACTTATGTGACACGGTGAGAGGGTGTGTATGTATGCATAGGATCACTTAAAAGTGGTGTGAATATTTAGAAATACGCGATATACATTTTGAGGATCATCTAAATTCTAAACTAATGGTTGGGGTGTTTTAGGAGGTAAAGGTTAACTTAAACACAGAATGAGGCGCAGAAAGCAGTTATCATGCGTAATGATAATGATAATTTAAGGTTATATATGATGGTGCGGCTAATCATCACACCCATCACATGCACATTATATGTGCCAGAGATACATTTGATTTCTTTTATTTATTTAACTCTAACCATATCATACTTTTTATCACTAGCTTCACGTAAAAAATACTTATATATTGCCAAACCGATTAGCATGTTGCTTCGGTTACAACTGATTGACCCGGTACAAATGAATCTGCCTGTTTAACATAACACGCTTTATATGGTCCCCTACGGCCACAGCTAAGACTTAAGAGCCCAGAATCAACACAAATATATTCAGCCTTTTTTTCTGTTTTTGCTTTTGCTCTATTTGAAGGATTTGTTTGTAAAGAGACTTACAGAAGTTGTGGACCATGAGATTATGAATGCAAATCGAATCATGTGTTATCATTTCAAATTGTTTTCCTTTTTGTTATGGTTGGCAAATAATATTTTCCTAGTTTTTTTATAGGTCATATAATTGATATATTATTAGGAAATTTCATAAATAAATTAAAATAACTTTTAGTTTTGGGTTGATTGTTATGGTAACTATAAACGGTGTCCTGGTAGGTTTTAGCTTCTCACAAACACGGAACAAGATAAATCTCGACACGTGTCTTAGTTATTCATATCGTAAGTGTGTAAACGAGCTGAGCCTTAGCTCATCTAAGGACTAAGCATGAACTCCGCTCTGAAATCTATTTTCAAAGTTCGACCTTGACTCGTGGGTGGTTTTCCGAATTTTAAGCTCGGTTCATTTTACTACCTTTTAAGTATGTTGTTTGTATATCTAAAGTTATATATTTAAAACTGTACATTTAATATATAACATAATATCATATTACTTGGTTATTTATAATATGTATAAACATAATGTAAATATATATTTGGTGTATTAATTAGATAAATATAAATAACATTTACAGGTTTATTGATGCTCGTGAGTCTAATCGACTTCTATAAGAGAAGTTGGGGCTTGAGCTCGTTTATTAAATGAGTTCTAATGGATGTAAGAATAATATATAATAATATATATGACATCCGTCAAATTTGAGTCTCGAGTTGTATCCGTATTGTAAACTTTTATTTTGTAAAACCGACTCAAACATTTTAGAACCTTAATTTATTATTATATAATATTATTATAGATCTCGATCACCAATAAATCGATGTTTGTCATATTATAGCGTTGTTATGAAAAATATAAGAGGTCCAAACTGAGTTTTGTAAAGTTATTATAAGCTTCAGAAATCTTTAAACTCGTTTTAAACCATGATAGAAACTTGAGGGGCCTTTTGTTAAAATATGCATACACATATAAACACATAAAACCCTAAACCTAACATGACATCACAAACAATAGCACACCAGCCGCCACCCCCCTAGCCGTTTTCCGGCGAACCTAGCCGACCGGCGACGGCAACCCGGCCAACACACCCTCCGGCCACCACCCTCACCCTCCGGTAATCCCATAACCCTCCTTCATCGTTTTCCGGCGAGCACCACCACCAAACACCTTCCCTTTTTCTCCGACACCACCACTGAAAACCACTCCTCCTACCCCCTCGCGTTTTCCGGTAGCCGGAGTGCAACCCCTCTTCCCCTCGCGTTTTTCCGGCGACCGGAAAGCCGGCTGCCGTACCCTCAGTCTCTCACCGCCGTTATCTTTCTCTCTCGGCCTCTCTCTCTCAGTCTCTCTATCTCTCTCGGCTCACTCTATCTCTCTCTCTCTCCCTCTCTCTCCGTGTTATCTCTCTCTCTCGCAGCTCTCTCTCTCTCTCTCTCTCTCGGCCTTCGTTTTTCGGCGGCTGCTGTTGCTTCGTCTCCAGCGGGTTCGGTTCGTTTACTTCCCGGTATAGATCCACGACTCGGGAATAGTTAATAGGTAAATTAATTTGGGGTTTTGGTATTATTAGTTTTCATATATTGATTTTCAGATTTAGATTGTTAGTAACCGGTTTTAGTTATCGGATTACATTCTTTGAAAGGAGTTGGATGAGTATGGATATTGGTTTAAATTGGGGAAAAGATAAATACCCGGGAAATGGATACATAAAAGTTCTTATGGGTTTAATTATTTTGGTTCGGTTGGTTTGTACATAAGTTACTAAACTAGAGGTCTCGGGTTCGGGTCTCGTCCTAGCCGGTTTTTGTAGTATCTTTTCATACTATAAAATTTATTGTTACTATTAATACTAATATCGCTACGTAAAGATTATTATTAGTATTATAACATATAACTTACTATTATATTTATTTATCATTAATATTAATATTAATATTATTATTATTATTATTATTATCATTATTCTTATAAATATTTAAGTTATTATTATTAATAAAGACCATATTATTATTATTTATTAAAAATCATATTTCTATCATTTATTTATTAACAATAATATTATTATACTTATTTTGTGAATTCGTTTAGAAATCGAACCAACATCAAGTATGGTATCATTAGTTACTATCAATATTATTTATTATTGTTATTATTTTTATCAACAACACTTTAACTAATACCAAGACTTTTATTCTATAAATATTATTATTAGTATTATTAATAATAATTATTGTTATAATTATTATACTATATTAGTACTATTAAAAATAGTTATTGTTATATATATATATATATATAACATACCTTTTCAAAATTATTATTATCATTACTATCTTATTATTAATAATATTATTATAAACTATATTACCTATTCATTTTTTATAGAACCGAACTCTTAAATTAAGCCCGTCTTGTTTTTATTTTGATATTGGTTTAGTTATTTAAAAGTCCAATAAATAATAATATATTATTTTAAATTATCAATTAAGTACGAGTCCTTAATCATTAACAAATTAACTGGTAATCCGATTTATAACCGAACCTCATCGTTCATTGTTTCCAATATAGTTTTATCATGGTTTCAAGTTCATTAATATATTACATTATTTATTTTAGCTAAGGTGTTTAACGTTTCAAGTCGGACCTGTTCGTTTACCGTTCGAGCTTCATTTATTTATCTATTTATTTCTCGGTTCATAAATCGAGGTGAGTACTTTCATACCCATTTTTCTATCTTTCATTTTGGGGTGACATTTCATACTTATCAAACTAAATGCTACAATTACTTGAATCTTTAAACCCACAAACGTGATTGTATACTTTACTTGAATAATTGCTTGATTTGATGTTCTATGCTTACATGCTATGTGCCTATGTGTTTATCGCTTTCAGTCATGGGGAAGTCTATAAATCCGTGATCTATCTGGTATTCTCTTATAGCACGGTGTCGTTAACGTAATGCAATTAACGATATTCTATTAAATCCTAGACTACTTGGCAACCCCTTGTAGCTAGGTGGCGCTAACGTAATTCTATTAGCGATTGTCAATTTATCCAAGTTGTTGCTTTTATTTATTGTTTTGTATACAAGTTTTGTGTCTTTTATTACTATATACTTATATGCTCAAACTTATGAATTGCTCACCAACTTATGTGTTGACAAACTTTATTTTATGAAATGTTACAGGTTTGACTTTTGTTGACTCGAGTGCTTGACGGAAAACGTTACCAAGACTATTAGGGTATTAGTAAAACGAACAATATGAATGCTATTTGTTTATATGAACGAGATGTTTTGTTATTGATTTGTTGAAATAAAATGAGTTGAATAAATATCGTCACTTTAAATAGTGTCTTGTGTATTTGTCCAATCACGTTACACCCCGGCATGTTCCGTCTCCTTTGGTCGGGTTGTGACAATATATATTTATATATGGCCATTATAATCATTTATATTATAATAGATCAAAATATTAAATATACCTTATTATATATTAGTTTGATAATTGTTGATGGGCCATATTACCTATAATTAACTAATGAAGGGTTTCCCCTTGGGTGTATATATAGAGAGATAAATATTAACATCATAACCTAATCACACACACAACAATTTTGTGTGCCTCCTCTCTTCTAAACCGGGTTCCTCTCAAGAACCCTAACACCATCCTTAACTATACATCCTAAAGGGGAACTCGATCAAGATGATAAGCATGTCGATTACATCATACTCTGTTGCGATTACTACTCTACATGCTGTAACAGGTTCATAGGTGTAATATTTATTATGTTTTCTAATTACTTACATAAAGGACTGATCAACATGTGGCATCAGAGTGATGTTGATTAATCAATTCTTCATGTTTTCCCTAAATCTGGAATTGAATCGGAAGACATGGACTAAAACTTGATAAACCCTAATTTTTTCGGTTTCTTTTTCATGTTCTATTACGAAAACAATATATGAAACTGTTTAAAATCGCTAAAATTCATATTTAATAAACCCTAATATTTTCGAAATCTGTTAAAATCATGTTTAAAGATTTCGATTCCAGTTTTTGTATATGTTTAATAATTAAAATTTTCAACGATGTTCTTCGTGTTCATCATAATTTTTTGAAAATTATAACATATTTTGATTCAAATCTGGATTAAAATATGTTAAAGTTAATTTAGGGATATAATTTTTCAAATCTTAAATTAATTAAAATTTTTGGTATTTTCTTAAAAGATTTGAATCCCATTAAAATAGAAAATAGATATAATTGTTAATCCTTAAAAGATTTGAACCAAATCTTATTATTATCCTTTTAGTTTTCGAAATCTGTTTAGGGATCAACTAGTTTACAGAATTATTTGTATGGGTTTTATTATTATTTTTTTTTTGTGTTTTGAGTTTAATTAGGATAATATTAATTTTTGAATTTTAGAGTTCTCGGATTTTAATTCATATCGCCTTATACGGGTTTTTTTTTGGAATGGTTTTCCAATCTTCTTCCCGCAAACACGCTAATTTTCCGAAAACTCATTATTTTACCCAAAAACCCATAATACTCGAAAACATATTAACCAAGAACCCATGTCATCCGAAAACTATAATTTACCCGAAAACATTATTTCTCGAAATCCTTAATTTTACCAGAAAGTTTTTACTATTAACTCATCAAAATGTTTTGTAGATACTTAAATATTATAAAATTTTACAAAACATAAAGGCTTAACTTGAATGAACTTTTAATATATCACTTCTGCCCAAAGGTGATGAGTTGCATTTACCATATCATTCAAGTCTAACCGAAAGCTTTTGTTAGTTTTTGCCTAACATAATATAAATGTCTCACTTCTGCCCAAAGGTGATGTGTTACATTTTTATTCAGCAAAACTAGCATGTGCATAATTAAAATAATTGTCTCACTTCTGCCCAAAGGTGATGTGTTACAATTATTTTGCATGCATACTTAAATAAAATGTAATTCTCCCCAAAGGTGATTTATTTTTTGTTTAAGTAGAACTTTTAATTATAGTCTATTAGTTTGATTTTAATAATAGACATATCACATCTTCAATAAAATATAATGATCCTCACATTAATGATCCTTCATTAATCTAATGATCATAAATTTTAATATGTATTATATTAATATCCCATAACATTACTCACTATAATTTTCTTTTATAAATAGCTATCTCATCCAAATCATCCACTCTAATCTCAAAACACAATTGAATTTTGTCTCATGAAGAGTTTTAATAACATTTAGCTCTTCTCAATTTTAATTCTCCATTAAGACATGATATGACTATCCTACTGCTCTTTCTAATAACAATTATTCCATTGAAAAGTAGAGCCTAACAAATGGAATGAGTCAATCATAATGTCTATTACGATAATGATAATCAAGAACTTATATAAATAAATGCTATCACTAGAGTTATTATAGATTTAGTTTTTTCTAAGACTAATTAAAATAACTTCCAAGATTCATGCACTCCTTAAGAATTCTAACTATAAGGTTAGATGGTATTATTGAATATATCATAATGTACAATCATGACCTATAAAATTATGGGCTCACACATGATATTAAGTGCAATATTCTAGTACATTGCATACTCAAATTTTCAATAGTACAATTTGGTGCCTTAAAAATCAACTATAATACTCATAAGTACCAAAGGAAAATGAGTGTGTTGATCAGCAACATATGTACAAGAAAAGAAGCATCCGGTACTGGAAAATTATTCAACTCACTACTACTAAAACCTAAAAGAGGATTATTCTAAGGTTCATAGACAAAATACAAGTATTACTTCCAGCTTTAAGTTCTCTAAGGAGAAGTCTCATTGCAAAAATATGCCATTAGATTAGGCATAGGCATTACAAGATTACCCATAATTCAAAAGAACAACTGGCTAAAATTGATACTTATATATTAATGATATTTAAGTCTGCTAACCTAATATTCTCATTAACACATGATTGGTTGAGTCTAGTTCTATATGTTTACCCAAAAATCAACAAATAACTAACATGAGGGTTAGTGACAAATTTAAATGTTAAAGTTATTAGAACCATGATAAACTGTCTTCAAATTACGTTTTATGATACCTTAAATATTCTGAAGATAAATCATAATTTAGTATCAATACTTAAGCTACATTATGACAGTTATAAGGTTTGCATAGCCAACATAAAGTCATTATTACCTTAAACTCTCATATGATGTGTTATCAATATTTGGATTGAAACATTTATAAATACAACTAGATAATACTATATATTTTCACAACTTTTGTTATCATGCAAATAAAAATGTAACAAAAGACAATGAGACATATAAAATTCATCCATTAAAACCAAATTTCATGAGAAATCATGACATGGTTAATGAGGGTGATTTTTCATATAATCTCATTCTCGGTGATTTTAAATCATGTGTTAGATGTCCTAAACATTGTTTAGTTTAAGAAATAAGTATGGGTCCACTAGAAGCTATATTTCACTAAGATTAATGGAACTTATTCATACATAATATTCAGGCATAATTATTTTATCATTTAAAAGGCTATTTACTTGTATCTAGTCTGTCTTCTATCATTCATGGTGTTAAAGAGATCCATTCATATATAGTTAATATGATTTCTTCTAAATATGTCCCTAAGTTTCTTATGACACATAAAGGAAATCAAATTAAGTCTAACGTATGTATGAAAAATTCCCACATCACGTACATCATTGAAACTTCTCATGTAGTTTTTCCTAGAGATAACGAATATTAGTGGGAGCCTTAAGTGTCTCAATCATAACTTACAAGATTTGCAAGAGGTGGGGGAGTGAAAACTTGATATATCTTAATTGCACCTCTTGTACAAGACACTGCTCCATCACAACACTATTTCATCAAAACTTATACTCTGTAGAATTTACTACTACTCTTACAAAAGTTTTGGTGTTTCTTAAATGTGGGCATACTCCGATTTCTTACTGAAATAATCCTCACAAGAGAAACTACGACGACTTACATCATTAACTCGTTTTTCTATTAGAATCTATTGGTCTTTAAATATTGACCCTAAGCATGAAAATTTTCCTAAAGGCTTCTAAGGTCAGTGAGAGCAGTAAAAGTCTTTATAATGACTTGTAAGATGTCAAGAGGAGGGGGAAGAAAGTCATTAAATTTTACTCCATATTTAAACTCCAATGACACCTCTTGTACACCAAACTGCACCAACTCTTATGTACTTAGAATCCTAAAACTGATAGCAACTTAACCAAGAGCTAATCCATAAAACCGAGACTTTTAAAATTACCCAATAATCAACTCAGGAGGCCATCTAGGTTTTAAAACCTACTAACATTGATGATTATGTAACCTCCCTAACTAAAGTTGAAATGGATGTTGGAAAGTTTAATGATCCTACCCCTTATAATTAAACCATTAGCATCAATCATACTTGACTCCATAAGTCAGGATAACGTTTTGAGATTTGGTTGAATCACCTTAGAGTGTTCATAACTAAACTAAATCCCAATGCGAAACGTTAAGACAATAAGAAGCACGATTGATTGTTAAAGGTTATATTCAAGGATAAACCAATTATCAAAGAATCTTTTTACCTATATTACAAAAGATTTCTTTAAGGGTCGTTATTGTTCTAGTAGCTTACAATAGTTAAGAGCTACATTAGATGAACATTAAAACAACTTTCCCTAACAATCGGCTTACATATTTATATGTTTATAAAACAACCAAAAAGTTATAAACTGAAGGTCAAAGAACATTTAGTTTATAACTCAATAAAATCCGTATATGGGTTAATTGTTTGATCCCGGATTAAACAGTTAATAACAATAACACAGATCTCAGATCTGTTAATTATACTGTTAAAGATCTATCTCATAATAAACCTTGATTTAGTGTATTGTGTATGTGTATATATTATCAATAACATTAATATGAAGCTTGAGAGAGAGTAATTGCTTTCCTGAAATAAACTTATATTACTCTGTGAAATTTTCTCTCAAACAACTTAACTTAAAGTGAACAGTGGTTCACTATAAATAGAGGACGACCTGGTTCGCTAACATCCCCTAGCGAACCTGCTTCCCCTTCGTTACATAATTTAACATAACGAACCGCCTCCTGATTCGTTAACATCCCCTAACGAATCAGGAGGGAATACATTATAATGTCTTAGTTCGCTAACATCCCTAGCGAACTAGACTTCTCCTTAACGAACTAGTCTTAGTTCGCTAACATTCCTCCTAGCGAACTAGACTTAAACTTAACGAACTAGTTCAAAATAAACATTAAATATTACATAAATCATCAAATATACATTAACGATAAATACAAAGACTCTAGACGCAAAACCGTGCACTAACAGACACCCCCTCGTCTTGAGCTCTTTGTCTTTAACTTATTTGAAGCGCTTGGACAGCCAGTCTCTGCAACTATGAATTCCATGTTCGTGACACACACGAACGACTCATTGGAATTGCATAGCCAGGTTGTAATCTTCTTGGCGTTCAAATAAAATCTGCTTCCTGTATAGCACGTCGTTGTCTGTCTCTGATAAATTAACCAACCACATCGGGTCGATTATCTTGATGAGCTCGGTCTGCAGTCCTCGACCGCAAACAATAACGGCCTCGCCAGTACGATTGTCATAGTATCAATGGTTGAAAGACAGATAAATATCTTGAGGCGTTATCTTCACAGGAACCTTTTTCATCGTCTTTGGTGGCTTCACTTTCAAGACAAGTTTCTTCCAGCCGGTCCTTGGATCAATCTCATCAGTGCGCTTACGTCTTGGGACCTGGGGCTTGAAGAATTTGAAGCCATGATTGACCTCGAACTGTAAGTGTTGATGAAACCACTCAGCAGTTCGGTTACCCCTACGATTGATAAACGGACGTCTCGCGAGGGTACGTACATCCCAACGCGGTAGAGTTAAAACATCCATTATCCTCTCGTAATACTGGACACCCTTTTCCCACTTGACTATACATACCTTAAGGTCTGAATCATAGAGCCAGGAGACAATATCACCATGTACCTTAGAGACAGTCTTGAAGGTAGTCACCTGATTAGCTTCAATCCAAGCAGCAGTAGCATCTTTTCTTTCCTGATCTATATACCGATAAGCACTGATGATCTTTCCCACTTTCTGACGTTTGAACCATCTTTCTATGTCATCATCAGTCACTTCTTTGAGTGAGGGAACAGTTCGTTGCACAATCTTCTCCAGTTCATCCTCAGTCTTTTTAATTACGTCTTCATGAAATACCGGAGCACCTTGATCAACATTTACGTGTTGATACAAGTCCGGATACTCTTCAGCTGTCACATCCTCCATCTCAATCTCCTCATTCTCTTAAATAAAATCCGTATCCATGAATAACGGATCAACTTCCATTTCATCCTCATTGATCACTTCGACATCGGGCTCAGTCTCTAAAGCAGTCAACTGATCGTCATTAAGCCCAAGAAGAATCGAAATCTGCTCCCGTGTCAAAGATCTAACCACAAACTCACCGACCTCTATCTCATCTCTGTTCACCACACTTCTAACCACTCCTAACCCATCAATAAATATCACCGTGTTAGCCTCAATCATTTCAATTGGCTTGGCAGCTGTTGGATCTTGATAGATAATTATTTGCTTGTTCGAATCATCAGCGCCACTAACACCTGCACCAGAGGATGAACCATGAAATTGTTTAGGCTCACCTCCTGCATCAGATTCGTCAGGATCATCATCGTCATTTTTGAGTTTCTTGAGGGCATCTTCTTTACAAGTTAATTGTAAAATTAACTCTTCTTGTTCCTTTAATTTCACCCCCTGAGACTCAACAATCGTACGTAACGACTTAGTCTCCTTCTGACAGAAAGAAATATAACTCATCATTTTTCGTTGATTCTCCATGAGTCGTTCTTGAGTTTGTCGATCGGCTGTCATTTGATTTTCAAATAAGTGTAGCAGATTTAGCAGCATTTCAGTTTGACGACCTGGTGGCAAGTTGTATACGGATGGATGAACAGGTTGAACAGGTCCTTGAGGTCGAGTAATCCTCATAAAAGAGACATCACTCGGCGGAGGTGGAGGAAGAGTAGTTGTTGGTAGAGGAGGAGGTCTCATTGATGTGGTGGAAGATACTGTAGACATCACAGCAGGAGGCCTCGGTATCTCAGTCAACGCCATTTGAGGAATAAGACCGAGCCTCTAATGTGACACCATCGTCGTTGTCAAGGTGAGCATCGGAGTGCTAGTAGTTAGCGGCACCGCCGAGCTTTGAGTTGTTGATTGATGTGGTGGTGGTGGTGTTCCAATAATTACCCCAGCCCCAGCAGACACACGGGGCTTCTTCGATGGTTCACCAGTAGCTACAGCTTTGCCCTTTCGTTTTCGTTCTAGCTGAGCTTTCATGGTGGCAGCTAGGGCAGCATCAACTGCATCTTGTTGTTCTTTCAGAGCACCTTCACTAGCTCCACCATCACCATTATCATCATCATTGTTACCATCATCATCTCCACCATCATTGTTCCCACCTTCTCCCCCTTCACGCTCGGAATCCGAATCATCATGGATCCAGCGCTCATTAGGAGGACATACGTAATCCAGATTGATTATATGACCAATCATCCGTTTGTCCTGTGGCTTGTCTTTTCTATATATTAACATATGATGCACCGTTTCAGCTTTCATATGTTCCATATCAAGAACATCGTTCACCAACGATCGATCAATCACCAAATTCGGTATCAGGTCCTGAATAATTAGCTGTAAAAAGCGTGGATACATGAAGAACTTCTTCGTCGGTAGAGTTTGCTGAACTTGCTCCTTCAGATGATCAAAGATAAGTTCTGAGTAGTTGAAAGGCTTGTTCAGGATTAGGGAAACAAACGCCGATTGTAGACTTAGTCTGCATTCATCAAAACCGCCTCGACGTCCACTCATACAGTGAAGCAAAACATGCAGCAGATACTTGTATGGTGGACACAACCCATTCTTGTTCAACATAGACCGACGAATATCACCCCCATAATTTAATCTTGTGAATAGACCCCTAACCAACGTCCTGTCAAATTCACTCGGGTAATCATCACTATCGTCAAATTGAAGTACCCGACGAATGACCTCAACATCAATCGTGATAGGAATCTGATTAATTGTAGCTTGAACCCAATTATTTTCCTCAACATATACCGCCGTGTTCCAAAACTGCCTGATTATACTAAGATACACCTTAGGTTTAGCAGTGATTGCAAATGTATCTTCGAACGGCGTAAGAAAGTCAACATAGCTCCGAACGTCCTTAAATCAGTCACGTCGTGATCAACATAAGCACATATGTTGTGCTTCTTATCAAACGGTAATAAAATCATTTCAGCATGTTGATCTTGTTGTTGTGGTTGTTCTAGTTCAGCCATGATTTACTGAATAAATAAAAACGAATATGAGAATAGATATCACCATATATAATCAAAAGATATGTATGATTAATCTAGTTACGCGTATTAGACAATTTAAATCCTTTAATTAAATTAAATGAATATTAAATTTATCAAAAAATATTAGTTAAAAAAAATGTTTTTTTTAAGAGTCATTCGTTAAGAATCACACTGATTCGTTATACAAGGATAACGAATCAGGCGATTCGCTATCAAGTAAATACCTTAACGAACTAAACCTAGCGAATCACTAATTAATTTTAACAAACTAAACTCTAGTTCGTTATATATCAAGCGAATCAAATTCTGATTCGTGTAACATCTTATTCGCTAAGCTTGTTCGTGTGAAATCTTAACGAATTGGACACGAAACAGTTCCAATTCTCTAAGACTAACAAATGGTCAGAATTAAGACTTAATCTTTGACTTCACAAAGTCAAGGTCAAAATTAAGAAGAACAACAATAGTCAAACATCATAACCCAGATACAATTGGGCCATAACCATCGTTGAAACATCAGGATATTCAGCTCGTTGAGCTCGGAATCACACTAGTAAGCATAGGTGGATGAGATTGAGACTCAATACCTAAATGTACTAAGGATCAAACGAACCAACAGTAAACATTAATGACACAAATAATAATTAACCCAGCAAACAATAATCAAATGTTGATTAGAGTCCACCAAGGGTGTCAGAAAGTGATTCCAACCATAATGATATCAAAATCATACAATTATGAACATAAATTATACACAAATGAGTTTCAAAAGTTCAAAACCCTTAAACCCCTGAAATTTCATAATTTAACAGTCAATACATGGCCAATTTTTGACGAAATTGATATCGCCAAGAACAGTTATACCTTAGAAAATCAAATCGATCTTTGAAGAATTCAAACGGAAAGGTTGAATTTTCAGAGAGAATTTGAATAGGTTTCTTAAAGATGAAGAAAGAAGACGAACAGTGGAATACTATTTGTTTTCTTGTCTTATATATCAATGCACAAAGCCCTAGGCACAACTTTCACGAATCAAACGATTCGTTTAACTTAAAGTTAGCGAATAAGCCCATTCGCTAACTCATTCGTTACCTTAAGAGGGCGAATCGCTACTTGATTCGTTAAATTAAAGGTAGCGAATCAAGACATGATTCGTGTCATGATTCGTTAAATATGCATAACGAATGGATGATTCGTTACAGAGTGCGGAAGCGAATTAGGTTAGCGAACCAGAAAGTAGTTCGCTATGAATCACCTAGTTCGTTATCCATACATAACGAATGGGATTTTAGCGAATTAAACTCTTTTATTTAATTATTTAATTTTAAATTAAATAAATAAATGAATTAAATAAAGTATTAAATAAATTAAGAAATTAGATTATCGAGAAACCCTTTTATCCCGACAACCAATTACGTTAAAAAATGTTTCAGATTTCCAAAACATAACTTAAAAAATTATTTAAGAATTTTTGTATAAAGAAGACGAAAATATTTTTGATATTTTGTAAAAATTAAAGAATGTATTTACAGAAGAATATCCAATATTCTAAAATAGACCATCTTTTTGTGTTTTTCAATGATTTTATCAAAAGCAGTACATATTTTTGTATTTTTGTTGAGTTTGAGCAGAGAATCATATTGACCAAATTGCCCTTCTATCACAGTTTTATATTTCAGCGATATTATGACTGGCGATAAGTCGGTCATTGGTATTGTTGTCCACATAAATCTAATAACACACATTCAAGTATTTTTGTGATATGATTAAAATTGTTCAATTAAAGCACAGAATATCAAAAACTATCAGCCTCTAATCACGGTTCAAGCTTAATTTGATTTTTGCCTAATCACCCCAACTTGACTTAAACCATTATATTGTTGATCAAAATTTTTGATACCAATTGTAGAAATTTTGAGCAATGCATCAAGTTTCCTTTACTGTGAGTGAGTATGCACGAGTCCATCTGTCGGCTTACATACATTGTATTCCCTGGGGTCCGTTTCTTAATAGTATTAAGACGCACGCAAGGGAGGAACAATTGTATGACTAACAGCGGATTTTGATCAAGTCAGTAATTTAAATTGTACGAAGTACAGCGGTGATCATGTTTAATGACTTTGGGTTTGCTCTAGGAAGCGAGTGAAATATTCATGCTTATGAATACCCAGATGGTTAAGCCGCATAAAGACTCACAGTGTCCAGAATCTTAACGCTTGTTATTTGCTTTCTTTGATTTTTAAGTGATCAACAAATATAAGGCTTGAGTATGACCGGTTATTACATTTCTGCCATCCTCACCGAGACTTTTGCTAGAGACTAACACCCCTTTCAATTTGGCGTTTCTTTATGTTTATATCACATACTTTACTCTACTGGGTTGTTTTAAGACCTACCAATGCACCAATGCAATTAAGCACACAGTCTTTTAAGCTTACTTTTTGCTGAACTTGGGGTCAAGAAAATCAATGTACTATCATTTTCTCTTTTTGCTTCAAAAACTCAAAATTTTGAGGAGCAAAAAAATAAAGAAAAGATAAATTTAATCGCCCCAGTTAACTTAAGTTAATAAATAAATGGCTAACCTTCAATTCACAAGTGAATCATAGGACCAAGACATGCAAGCATGCTTCACAAACTTAAACAACCGACATAATTTTCAGCGAGAAAATAATCTAAAAATGTCTGCAAAAAACTTTTTGGTTTTTCTCTGTACAAACATTAAAACACAATATTTTTGTCTTTTTCAAAATTTCTTATAAACGAAATAAACTTCACAATCTTTTTGGATTTTCGGATTTTTCTGTACAAAACATAAATCACATTCTTTTTGGTTTTTCAAATTTTAAAATGTTTTAGGTTTTTCTAAATATTTAAAGGAAAAACATTAAAGAACAGAAATCACAATATTTTTGAAGTTTGAAAATTTAATATGTTTTTGGATTTTATCTATATAAACGAAAACACACTTTTTTTGTATTTTTTTTTTAGATTTTCACCCCCTAAAACCAAAATAAATTTTAAAAGAAAGAAATGACAGAAAAATAAAGATAGTCATCCTTGTTTAAGGATATCAGCGAGGGTCTTCAACTATTTATACAATTATTTTCATCAAAAACAAGTGGATTAATGTACCTACCTCAAGATGAGTGGGAGCAACTAAAAACAAACTTGTCCTTACATAGATGACATTCTTCTGACAAGTATATGTTACATGAGTCAAAGCATTTTCACACATACTTTGATATTATAGATATCAGAGATATTCCTTACACATGTAACAAACAGTATTGCTCTACTTTAGAGGATAATAGGAACACATAGATTATTTCCTTATGCTTCATTAAGTATAAGCCTTATATAAGTTCAAGTCTATACTCGTTTAGATATTACTCAAAATTGCAACACACTAGATATGTCTAGATTAATGTGAAGCATCTAAAAGAGTACTAAGATATCTTTAAAAGAAACGAACGACTTAATTTAAAAGAAGAAGAGAGAATTCAAACTGGTAGATTACTCTAAACTTTGTCATATTCAAAGATAAGAAAATGTAATTTTCGGGATATATTCTTATGCCAGTAAAAATCTATCTCATGGAGGAGTCATAATGAACTTATAACAACAATCTATGTCATAACGACATAATATGTTAATTAATTACAACGTTGTTGTCAATAAATGTTATTGAACATTTATTAGTGGACTCATAAGTTTCTTAAACTCCATATAAATTATATATAGAAGACTTATTGTGATAAAATCAGCTACCGTGTTTTCTCAACAAGTAACAGTTTGAGAGGTGCTGCGTTAACTTTTGATATGAAATTAATTATTCGTTTATGAACGAATTGAGGAATCTAAATTTCCGTATCGAATACATTCATGATATGCTTAAAGATCCGATAAATAAAAGTCTCACCCATAAATATTATGAAAACGCTTATAATAATGATGGGTTATTGATGACTATGCGCAACTGCATATCTATGAATAATTAACTATTAAATTTCCTCATCAGTTTTGATTTGTATGTCTCTTAATATGTTCTGCATGCATAATGACGTATAGACAAATTATTATACAAATCAAACGTTTGAAGGGCTTACTTGAAAATTTTGATTATAACTACTTAGGTTTTAAAATAAGGACTGCAGTATGATTAATGGGGGTCTTGAGCTGATGTTCAATTTAATGATTGTATTTATCTGCTCCAGTTTAAGTTTAAAGCTAAAATGAGTGTTAACTTCTGATCAGGCTTATCTAATACTGATAATAAATGATTACTCGGCCAAGTGAGAGAATGTAAGAATAATATATAATAATATATATTTATATATGGCCATTATAATCATTTATATTATAATAGATCAAAATATTAAATATACCTTATTATATATTAGTTTGGTAATTGTTGATGGGCCATATTACCTATAATTAACTAATGAAGGGTTTCCCCATGGGTGTATATATAGAGAGATAAATATTAACATCATAACCTAATCACACACACAACAATTTTGTGTGCCTCCTCTCTTCTAAACCGGGTTCCTCTCAAGAACCCTAACACCATCCTTAACTATACATCCTAAAGGGGAACTCGATCAAGATGACAAACATGTCGACTACATCATACTCTGTTGCGATTACTACTCTACATGCTGTAACAGGTTCATAGGTTTAATATTTATTATGTTTTCTATTACTTACATGAAGGACTGATCAACAATGGAGGCTCTAGCTTGAGCTCGGGCCAAATATTTAAGCTCGGCTTTATTAGAGCTTTCAGCAAGCTAGTCAATCTTAGGTAGCTTATGATGGCTCGGCTCATTTACAACCCTAGGTTGTGATCATTGTGGACTCGTAGCTTATGCATTGTGTCCATCAACATAGGGAAATAATGGTGGCTTATGGGATACTTGCACTTCACCCTTTAGTTTTAATTGAAACAATTAGACGTGTAGCTAGTTGAACAAACGTTTTGTTCAACATGCACCTTCCTAAAGGATGAACATATATACATGTGCATATCGGTCTGTTTGGATTTTGGTTTGTCGAACTTCGGTGTGCATGTTACTAATTACTAGCCCAATTGGCCTGTTTGATTTGTGGCAGGTTTGAAGGGTTGTGACTATTCATATAAGGCACCAACTCAGAACCCTGGTGTAATGTCGAGAGTTGATACTACTTTTTTTTTGGAAATAATTTTTCATTCCAAGAAAACAATTACAATAAAGTGGCAGGCAAACGGGCAACAAGCTGCACCGCAACCCCCTTTTACAAACACTTAATAAATGTAGATACTATATACAAACACTTCAACCCCACTTAATAAATGTTGATACTTTCTAATTCTCTTCTCAGCATATTGCCATTTTATTGCAACTGAAACATTAATTCTTATAGATAACTTCCCGACCCCCTATTGAACGTTTTAAACATTCGTCTTGACAAAGTTCTACATAGGTTTTGTTTAAACGGTTAAAACCTAATTAATCTCTTGTTGAACATGTTGAGCTACTAGTTCAACGTTTTAAAAACTAAAACCCCTTGTTGAACTGTATGTACGTCCTACTAGTTCACCGCTCCAACCCGGGCACAAATATGAATTACATCATTTTTAATTTAAAAATATAACAAATATTGTTTAAAAATGTTTGAAATAAAAAAGGTAAGAGCGAATTAAGCCACAAGTCACCCACAATTCTGCAACTCCTGCGTTCAACTTTTTAAAAGTCACTATTTCACTATTTTAATTTTTGTTTCACTATTATATTTTGTTATCAAAACATCTTAAAGTTTGATTCCAGTTTTAAGACAGTAGTCCGAGATTCATAAGCCTTGACTACGCTATTTGATATCTATACTATATATATATATATATATATATATATATATATATATATAAAGCATGAGTGAGGGACCTCTTAATTTTTAAGAGATACCAAACTTGTTGCTTTTAGTACAAATTATAATGCACAAGATTAAGACATTTTAGGGGCAATTTTGTATTTTGACAATTTTGTCATTTAGCATAGCCAAAATCTTATTACGGTTTATTTTTAATTTAGTAAAAAATAATTACAAGTTTGGTCCTTTAACTTTAATCACATTTTGTTAATTTATATAATAGTTATATATACCCCTTATTTTAAACCAACTACCCCGACGACGTTTAAACGTTTATAACCATTTCACAGGCTAATATATTTTTTAAAAACATTATACCATAAAAACGAGTATTTTATTCTCTTTAATTTGAGTATGGTATTGCTATATTTTTTCATTTTAAAAACTTAATGTGTTACGTTATTACCATTGAAGACCGACAAACGAATCGGGTGGTTTTGGCCGTTCAGGTCATGGGTCTAAAAGGTTACGGTTGGAATACCATACTCAAATGAGTCGATACAAAAAGGTTAATTTGGTTTGGGTCGGGACGGTTTGGGTTGAAAGGTGTCAAGTCATAACGAATTTCAGTTAGAACATTGCCAAGCGTAACGGGTTGCGGGTCAAGACGAGTTCAATGTAACGTTACGTGCGCATCAACACCTGACTGAGCATGCACAGTCGTTGTGTGACGTGCTTACTAACACCGGTTAAGATTCCAATGCCGCAATATGAGCATACTATCGTCGGGTCACACGCGTACTATTGTTATGTCACGCACATAAAGAAACAGTATCACCGGTTACACATCCGATGTTATGTTTGCGTGAAACCTCGCCGCATCGCGCGGGCACGCGGCTAGTATAAATATAGGTTTAAGTTATTGTGCAATAGTTGCTCAACGTACAATAGGTATGCGAAAAACGCACAAGGTTAAACTCAATTTTGCTCAATTGACATCCAAATCGATCTAAAAACGCTGATCAAGGCGTAAAATGAAAACGCTCATTTGAATTCCAAACAATGGTTAAAACAAACCCGTGAACAAAGGGAAGCAGGCTTGCATTTTCCAGCGAGTTGTCGAACACTCATCTTCAACGCCAATGATGGTGACGGAGGATTGTTGATGTTGGCGAATGATGGATCAGCAGTGGCGGAGATGGATTGTCAGAGGATATCGATAGTGATGGAGGAGTGTTTTTCGTGTTCCTTTAAAATCAACGGAGATGGATGTCGCGTACGTTTTGTATGATTAGGGATTATCGTGTTCTATCTTTTATCTATAAATATAATAATCTTATTTGTATAAACATATTAGTAGGACTGTCAAAAGGGTAAGACATGACTCTTTTATCTAATACCCTACCCGGAACCTTTACCCTTTTAGGAACAAATGTGGACCCGAGACCCTACCTTTTAAACAATAAAACGGTCGGGTATAAATAAGGGTTTCAAGGTTCAAACCCTTTACCCTTTAAGGCAGTAATCACATCTCATTTTCTGCATTTACTAGGTGCATGTCTTTTATATAACTTTACTATATGAACCCTAGAACAATAATATTTTCTGATGTGTGCAAAATTATAGACATTATTTATATCAATTATCCTTGCTTTTATACACTTATCATAACAAATTCATTTAGTTTGATACTAAATTATTTGTAACATGGATTTGTATGCTCAAATGAAGAATTGGTCTAAATAAACAAGAAATAACGACCAAAAGGACACAATTCAGAAACTGAACAAAACTAGGAATGAAGTTACAAGGTCTGAAATGGGAATGAAGCAGCTTTATCCGAAGGAATGCTGATAAACAACCGAAAGAAAGAACGAAGCCGGAAGAAATGAAGATAAAAACAAAGACAAGACTTGAAGATAAAAGAATAATAAGACACTGGAAAATCTTATGGGCTGTAAAAACTTGCAGATAAAACACCAACTGAACTTTATGACCCATAAAGATTTCCAGACAAAGCATTAATGAGTAAACACAGGAGTCAAAATCTAGAAAGCTTAGACTTGACACTTATGGGTAGTAAACACTCTTAGGACCCATAAAGAACCACCGGTCACTATTATATCACAAAAGTCGTCGCCGGTTCAACCAAGATCCAAAAAATCGGGAATGGCTAACATCAAGACCTTTGAAAGTGACACTTATGGATCGTAAAGTCACCTTTCGACCCATAAATATTGTCGGTAAGAAACAAGATCCTAAAAATCTGGAGTTGTAAATAAGGTCTGTGAAAAAGTTACTTTTATGGTCATAAGAATACTGTTGAAAACATTACAACCATAAGTGTTTCAGATTTTCAGCTATAAATAGCAACCCGAGTTTCAGCCAAAAACATCCCATTTCTTTCATGTATTATCTCTAATTAGCTAAATAAACTCCAAATGAGTGCCAATGAAATTCCAAGAGTCTTGAGGAGGTTCAAACCACTTCCCAGGAGTTCCGAAGTTCTTCCCGAACACCCCACAAGTAGTATGCCTCTACTTTGTAAGTCTAATTTGGTTATGTTAATTGCATGTTAGGCTAATAATCTATTATTTTCGACATTAAGGAATCTATTTTATATTATGATTCGAATGTGAAATAGTTATGTGATTTTATTGTTGAAAGGTTTCGTTTGTATAATTTCTTGAACTTTAAATCCGAAACTCTGTTAGGATTCAAATAAGATTGTTAATGAACTTGATCAGTTTATTAATATGCTAATGACGTTCTTCAAAGTTAAAATATGAAATATGATTTTAATCTTAATAACTAAGGAACAAATGACGGTTTTGTGTTTGTCTATGAATTCAATCTCGTTATAGAAATTGTACAATGTGATTTAGTATTTCGAACAGCGTGAACACTAGATGATAAATAATACTTTCATTACATGCAACTCTGTAAGGCCCCGAACCCGGTAGCCCTACTTTAGCGTCGGATTTACTCATAAACACAGTCCTTCAAATCAGAGTTTATTAAAACTTTTCGCGGAATATAAAACATCAATCATTTGTTACAAAACATTAAATCTTTTCTTTGATACCATAACACAAAACTTTATATTTAAAACATCTTTACTTCTTTCTTCAGATGCCAGCCGTTCAATCCATGCCATGCGTCATCCTCTTGCTAGCTCTGTAATCGGCTCACCTGCGTGCATACTAAAAGTCAGCTACGCTGAGTGAGTTCTAGTTAATCAGGTATCATACAATTTATTCCCATATATTACTTCCCGTATCCGAAGACACATATTACTACCTTAACCTTGTATAAATATCCATAAGAGGATCGTCACGTAATATTTATTAAAAGAACCATTACCATTACCCTACCATATATAATTTCCATAGGAGGAACACTATACTATCCATAGAAGGAACACTTTACTATCCATAAAAGGAACACTATACCTTCCATAAAAGGAACACTATACCTTCCATAAAAGGAACCCTATACTTTATTATTTAATATCCATGTGAGGAGCTAGTCACTTCCCTTGACGATACGTGCAATATCCGAAAATCGTTCACGTACCGTCAAGCAATCAATCATATCGATCACATATACCATACACGGCATACACATAAAATTATATCCTTTCGTTCATACTTTCTTACTTTCTTTTGTATTATCTTACTTTCATGTCTTACGTTATAAAGAGCATTACGCCCTACATTCCTCGAGTATTACTAAGGCTCGGTACCCTCTTCGTAACCATACAACCATACGTTATCATTTCTTTCTTCTATTATCTACATGTTCATACACATAAACATACATAACATACTTACCTTATTCCTAGCGCTGCAACCTGACAGTACGTGCAATATCCGAAGATCGTTCACGTACCATCAAGCAATCATTCATATATTTCACATAATCCATATAAGGCATACACTTATCTCTTAGGATAAGTGTATTAACAAACATATTGAGTATGCACACAGCCCCGAAAACGTAACACATAAATGGGGCTAGAAACTCACCTGAATTCTGCTTCTTTTTCTGATAGCTGTAAATCCCTTCTCTATCTGAGCTCGGCTGACTGTACAAGTTACACGTATCAATACTCGCCTGATCTAATCTGGTGGCCTAGTAGCAGCTTACTTAACTTATCGCTTTTTAATTTATTTTCTAATCAAACTTAGCTCTAGGCGAAGTTAACCTTAGGCGAACTTAGCTGTAGGCGAAGTTACCAGCTAGGCGAACTTAGCTTTACAGCGAAGTTGCCATCAAGAGAACTTGGCTTCAGGCGAAGTTGTCATCAGGCGAGCTTGGCCTCAGGCGAAGTTACCAGTTAGGCGAACTTAACTTTACAGCGAAGTTGCCATTAGGCGAACTTAGCTTGCAGGCGAAGTTCATCAGGCGAACTTAGCTTGCAGTCGAAGTTCATCGCGTTGAAGGCGAAGTTGCCCAGATGCAGGCGAAGTTACCCAGACAGCCGCTGTTCGGTTTCTTTCCAGCATTTTCAGCATTTTTAACACCCTTGCTATGGTTCAATATCACCCACTACGCTTCCCGACCATTTTCGGTCGCTTATACACTAAAAAGCTTGGATCTTTAAACTTTAAAGATCAAGAATCATACCTTTTTGAGCTTGTTTGGATCTCGTTTACTTGCTAGTACACTAATCTCTCTCTCTCGGACCTGCCCGACTCTTCCCTTGGCTCGGCCGGCCGGCGGCGGTATGTGTGTGGTGTGTGTGTGTTTTGGGGTGTTAGGGAGTTTGGTGAAAATGAAGATATTTTGGGGTTTATGGGATATTTATATCCCTGAAATCCCATGGACCTAAGGCCCATTCTTATTTAACCCATCTCTATTAATCCAAATCCATAACCAACGTCCATTACCCGACACTAGCCCGACCCATACCAACTCCTATTCTTTTATTTACTTCCTGATAACCCGAGTAAACTTTCCCTCTATTATTAAGTAATATAATTAATATTATCTTGAAATTTCGGGATGTTACAAGTCTTCCCTCCTTAAAGAGGTTTCGTCCCCGAAACCTAACTTATTCTCTATAAAAGGAAAACTTCTTATATTTACACGCTTTATTGAATCGCCTTCGTTTTCTGAGTTACCCTTCTTACTTCCGACTTTGCAGTTATCGAATGGTGGTCACGTGTATTATCTATTTAAGGTAGCTTGTCCATGAGGCCCTCAATGTACCAAGTCTCGTTTCGATCTTTAAGAGGCTTTGTCTTATATCATATTAATGCTAAAGCCTAAGTCGACACTCTATCACAACACGTCAATTTATCATGACTAACATGCATTCAGACAATTCGTACCATAATTAATAAATACCAGTCTAAATTTCAACATAAATCAACACGCATCGAGTCATCAATAAGTTACACATAGATTTAATACTTATGGCTAGCATCTAGCCTTCTTGAATGGCTTCTCTAAGCATACGGAGGAATCTGTTAAACCTCAAGCACTCTTCTCTCCTTCATGTCCTCCCTTTGGCTTCTTGCAATCCCTTGCTAGGTGCCCACGTCCTCCACAGTTGTGACACCTATGGTAATCATTACATTCCCAAGAGGAATGTCCTGCTCTTCCACACCTGTAGCAAACACCTAATCCCTTTCTGCACTCTCCGGGGTGTCTCTTCCCACATTTTTCACAAGCAGTGAACCCCTCTTGCCTTGCCTTCTTTTTGCGTGGATCCACCTCATTGGCTTCCTCTGGTTCTGGGGTTGGGTTCTTTTTCTTCGGTTCCATCTTCTCCCCTTCACAGTTGGCAAGGTCCTCATAAATCATCTCGGCCAATTCCACGGCCGAGTCAAATGTTGCGGGCTTACTAGACTTAACCAAAGTGCGAACATTCCGTGGAAGTCCCCTTACGTAACACTTGATCCTTTTAGCTTCGGTGTTCACCATGTCAGGTACCAACCTAGACATGCGGTTGAATTCAGTAGTATACTCCCGTTGAGTCATCCCTCCCACCTTCAAATTCAGAAACTTCATCTCCACTCTTTCAACTTCTGTATCAGCGCAGAACCTCTTCATCACCATGTCCTTTAGGTCATTCCAACTCATCGCCTTGATCTCTTCACGGGTCTTCCTCTGCTCCACACTCTCCCACCAATACATAGCCTCATCTTCAAAAGATTGAGTGGCATAACCGACAGCTTGGTCAGGACGGCACTCGCTAATGCGGATAACCTTATCCATGGCGGTTATCCACTGAAGAGTAGCGATTGCGTCTCCTAAACCAGTCAGCTTAGGCGGGTCACAACCTTTGAAGGACTTATAGTTGCAACCGCCCCGGCCCCTCTTCCTATCATCATCTTTCACAGACTTTACCTCACTCGAGTCACCCCTTTCCCTCTCGTCATCCTTTCTATTATTACCACCTGCCCCTTCAACGGTTCGTTCACGGCTTCCAGCAGACCCTTCGGGATTCAGGTTCTTCACAGCAGCAACTACAGCTTGAACAATGGCTGCTTGAACCGCAGGGCTAAGTTGAACTTCTTCGTTGTTGTTCTGGTCTCCTCCAGCGGCGCTCCCTTCATCTTCGGTGTGGGAAACTTCTTCTACCGAGGGTTGCCGGACAAGACGAGGCCTGCCACGACGTCCAGTGCGACCCCCAGTTCCCACAACTTCTCCAGCTCCAGCCATCAGTATTCTTAAAGGGACAACACAAACATCATCACTCAAGGAACTATTTAGTACAAGGATAGCAAGGCTAACAGGTACTAACAGTGGCCAGCTGTGACTAGCTGATCACGTTGCTTTCCGTGTCCTATTCGCTTCCCTTTATGAGTCTATTTGTGCTGGTTCAACTTAAGCAGTTAGTCAAATCAAACAATCAATTACTTCTATCCTTATCGTTCACATATCTTTTCTTTCTCATTAACATATATCATTTAATAATACACCTTACCTTTACTGATTTTTGCTTGAGCGACACATGTCATTTTTGAACTGGCATCTTCTTTCTTTTCTTACTTAAATCCCATTCTCTGTTCGAGTCTAAGCATGTTGGATGCTTAAATCTCTCGAACTTATGCTCTGATACCAACTTGTAAGGCCCCGAACCCGGTAGCCCTACTTTAGCGTCGGATTTACTCATAAACACAGTCCTTCAAATCAGAGTTTATTAAAACTTTTCGCGGAATATAAAACATCAATCATTTGTTACAAAACATTAAATCTTTTCTTTGATACCATAACACAAAACTTTATATTTAAAACATCTTTACTTCTTTTTTCAGATGCCAGCCGTTCAATCCATGCCATGCGTCATCCTCTTGCTAGCTCTGTAATCGGCTCACCTGCGTGCATACTAAAAGTCAGCTACGCTGAGTGAGTTCTAGTTAATCAGGTATCATACAATTTATTCCCATATATTACTTCCCGTATCCGAAGACACATATTACTACCTTAACCTTGTATAAATATCCATAAGAGGATCGTCACGTAATATTTATTAAAAGAACCATTACCATTACCCTACCATATATAATTTCCATAGGAGGAACACTATACTATCCATAGAAGGAACACTATACCTTCCATAAATGGAACAATATACCTTCCATAAAAGGAACACTATACCTTCCATAAAAGAAACACTATACCTTCTATAAAAGGAACACTATACTTTATTATTTAATATCCATGTGAGGAGCTAGTCACTTCCCTTGACGATACGTGCAATATCCGAAAATCGTTCACGTACCGTCAAGCAATCAATCATATCGATCACATATACCATACACGGCATGCACATAAAATTATATTCTTTCGTTCATACTTTCTTACTTTCTTTTGTATTATCTTACTTTCATGTCTTACGTTATAAAGAGCATTACGCCCTACATTCCTCGAGTATTACTAGGGCTCGGTACCCTCTTCGTAACCATACAACCATACGTTATCATTTCTTTCTTCTATTATCTACATGTTCATACACATAAACATACATAACATACTTACCTTATTCCTAGCGCTGCAACCTGACAGTACGTGCAATATCCGAAGATCGTTCATGTACCATCAAGCAATCATTCATATATTTCACATAATCCATATAAGGCATACACTTATCTCTTAGGATAAGTGTATTAACAAACATATTGAGTATGCACACAGCCCCGAAAACGTAACACATAAATGGGGCTAGAAACTCACCTGAATTCTGCTTCTTTTTCTGATAGCTGTAAATCCCTTCTCTATCTGAGCTCGGCTGACTGTACAAGTTACACGTATCAATACTCGCCTGATCTAATCTGGTGGCCTAGTAGCAGCTTACTTAACTTATCGCTTTTTAATTTATTTTCTAATCAAACTTAGCTCTAGGCGAAGTTAACCTTAGGCGAACTTAGCTGTAGGCGAAGTTACCAGCTAGGCGAACTTAGCTTTACAGCGAAGTTGCCATCAGGCGAACTTGGCTTCAGGCGAAGTTGTCATCAGGCGACCTTGGCCTCAGGCGAAGTTACCAGTTAGGCGAACTTAACTTTACAGCGAAGTTGCCATTAGGCGAACTTAGCTTGCAGGCGAAGTTCATCAGGCGAACTTAGCTTGCAGTCGAAGTTCATCGCGTTGAAGGCGAAGTTGCCCAGATGCAGGCGAAGTTACCCAGACAGCCGCTGTTCGGTTTCTTTCCAGCATTTTCAGCATTTTTAACACCCTTGCTATGGTTCAATATCACCCACTACGCTTCCCGACCATTTTCGGTCGCTTATACACTAAAAAGCTTGGATCTTTAAACTTTAAAGATCAAGAATCATACCTTTTTGAGCTTGTTTGGATCTCGTTTACTTGCTAGTACACTAATCTCTCTCTCTCTCGGACCTGCCCGACTCTTCCCTTGGCTCGGCCGGCCGGCGGCGGTATGTGTGTGGTGTGTGTGTGTTTTGGGGTGTTAGGGAGTTTGGTGAAAATGAAGATATTTTGGGGTTTATGGGATATTTATATCCCTGAAATCCCATGGACCTAAGGCCCATTCTTATTTAACCCATCTCTATTAATCCAAATCCATAACCAACGTCCATTACCCGACACTAGCCCGACCCATACCAACTCCTATTCTTTTATTTACTTCCTGATAACCCGAGTAAACTTTCCCTCTATTATTAAGTAATATAATTAATATTATCTTGAAATTTCGGGATGTTACAAACTCGCGGGCTAAGATCTGAACGTCGTGAGCTTAGGGTAGCGAGTTGGCTCTAACTAACGAATTGCGCTTAGTTAGACATAGATGGAGGGAACGTCCAAACGGTGTGACGTTTAGCATTGATACAAATGTTTTAGTAATAACAATCATTGCACCATAACTATTGATGATCGTAACTCGAATCAGAAGTATGAAATACCCCTTGTGTCGAAACTATCTTTAATAATTGTCTCTTTCTAAGTTAGTTATTTTATCTTTTAGTTATATGCTAATCATTTGTACTGCTGTTAGTTATTTTATGCTTATATAACTTATAATTTTCAAACCCCCCCCCCCATGTTACGAAAACCTGTTCTAAATCGCTCCTAGTTATAAAGTTGTTAAATTGCATTCCCTGTGGACACGAACGTTACTTCCACTCATACTATCGCTAATAGTGTGTAACAATGTAAGTTCACCTTTAAAGATTTATTTGCTAGAGCTGACGTCACCCACAAGTTGGCGCTGTTTCCGGGGAGTGCGTCCAAAATTTCACTTTTATGCCAAGATCTTTAAGAACTGGTAAACCACTTGATATCGAACTAGAAGTAGAAAAAACCCCGAAGAGATTAAGGAAACAGGCAAAACTTCGAAAGAAGTTAGCAGATACTTCAAACGCTACTCAATCACCACCGGTCGTTGACATTTCTATAACACTCCGCACTTTCACGTTAACACCGTTAACACAAACTTCGTTATCTTACACGCCATGCATAACATTTACACGAGTCATTAACGAGTCACACACATGAGTCCGTCCATACGCGTTGGTGGTTAATGTCGAGTTAGATATGTTTAAATAATTCATATATAGTTGTTATGTTCTAGATGATGTTATGTGTTACACGATTTAGTACATTAAGCTCTCTTAACATGCTATTAGTTATTAGCTAAGAAATTAATATCTCAAGCATATGTTTATAACATTATCTATGTGAAAATACAAGTTAAATGATTATGTGTTTAGTTCATACATTGTTTCATGAAATTGCGATCGGTTGCATGTAATTTATATGTTTTCGCGTTTTACAAATTAATATTTATGAAAGAACAAAGAGGCTTCGTTTTATTAACTTGTTTTAGTAATTTATTCGTAATGATTTATTATAATTCAGTTTGGGTGTTATAAAGTTCGTTTAAAGCCTAAACTGATTCTAGAAGGACAATTCTTGTAAATAAAATTAATTAAAATATTAATAAAATAACCAACCCTAATCCCCACCCATAACCTGTAGACATTTAGGCTCCATCTCTCCATGGGTGTCTGCCTCACCCCCCCCCCCCCCACACACACACACTAACCCTTCGATTCAAGCTTGATTCTTGCAATTGGTGGTGTCTTTTGAGTGATTCTCACCATTCTGATTTTTGGCAAGGTTTTGAGCCTAGTTCATTACAAATACACCCTTAATCTTAACCTGAAAAATACCTTTCAGCCACCAGACGAATTTGGAGTTTTCTAGAGCATATATTCGAGTTATTTGGCAATTTTGAAGGCAAGGAATCAATCGGTGAAGAGCTTTACGTTCAAGATCAAAGACTACGGGTTTTATCGCCTTTAATCTTTCGTTTCTATTATTTTCATCATGATTTCTTTTATTATTGTTATGTTTGATTTTAAGATGATAGGCTAAACATTATAGGCCGCCTAGGCTTATGATGAACCTTTTTTAATGTTTGATTTTGATTGGGATCTGCTTTTCGTTATGGTTTTATGAATCAGTAAACACTTTGGTTTTATTTAACTGATGCATATGTGACATTGGTTTTGTTTGATGAGTTTTATTATTTCACAGTTTCCTTGGTGATTGTCTGTTATATAATAGATTTTGTTAGGTCGTTTACTGTGTGTTCTTGACTAGTTTATGATTGATTTGCAATAAAATCATATGAATAATATTATTAGTCAAACAAATAAAAGTGTGTTGCTAACCTGTGATATTTCTCGTTGATTTCTATGTGTTAGACATGGAAAATGGTGACACTTCCGACTCAAGTTCCATTCTGTTAGGGAGGCCATTTTTGAAGACTGCTAAAACAAAGATTGATGTTTATAGTGGTACCCTCTCCATGGAATTTGATGGTGAGATCATAAATTTCAATATTTATGATGCTATGCAGTATCCAAGCAATGTGTCATCTGTTAATTGGTTAGATGTAATCGACCATTTAACTGATGATTACTTCGAGTTATCTAACCATGACACTCTTGCACTAATCTTGAACAAAATCCTTGATGAAGCATCAACAAAAGAACTCGCTGAAAAGTTCAAAATTGAAGATGAGCTGATAGAGCTGGTATCCCTCACTGATACACAACCCAGGTATGAAACAACCAAGATGCAATTACAAGTTACTGAACAAAAGCTTCTACCATCCATTGTGCGACCACCAGATCTAGAGTTAAAGACTCTTCCTAATCATCTTAAGTATGCTTATCTTGGAGATTTATACATTGCTAGTAATCATATCCAACAAATTTTCCCATGAACCAAGAAAATAAATTGGTCAACATGCTCAACCAATACAAGAAAGCAATCAGTTGGACCATAGCTGACATCAAAGGTTTGAGTCCATTCCTTTGTATGCATAAGATCCTCATAGAAGATGACTGCAAGGCCACACGTGAAGCACAAAGAAGATTGAATCCTCCCATGATGGAAGTTGTTAAGAAAGAGATTCTGAAACTACTCAATGCAGGTATGATTTACCCAATCTCTGATAGCAAATGGGTAAAGTCTAGTTCAAGTTGTACCCAAGAAGACCGGTTTCACTGTTACAAAGAATGAGCAAGGCCAACTAGTTCCCTCTCGTGTGCAAAATGGGTGGAGAGTGTCTATTGACTACAGAAGGCTAAGTGCCTCTACTCGAAAAGATCACTTCCTTTTTGCTTTTCATTGATCAAATGCTGAAGAGGTTAGCATTTAAAACTCATTATTGTTGCTTAGAAGGATACGTAGGTTTCCATTATATGCATGTTGCACCCAAAGACCAATAAAAGACAACGTTTACGTGCCCTTTTGGAACATTTGCATATCGGCGAATGCCATTCAGTCTTTGTAATGCCCAAACTACCTTTCAGAGATGCATGGTAAGTATTTTCTCTGATTATGTTGAAGAAATTATTGAAGTTTTTATGGACAACTTTACTTTTTATGGAAACTCTTTTAGTGAATGTTTAAAAATCTGAAAAAGATTTTGGAAAGATGCATTGAGACCAATCTTGTGTTAGACTAGGAAAAATGTCATATTATGGTGGACCAAGGTCTCATTCTTGGACATATTGTTCCAGCAAAAGGTTAGAAGTAGATAAAACAAAAAAAATTGATGTTATCAAAAATTTACCTTACACTAAAAGTGTACGATAAGTACGCTTTTTTCTTGGACACGCAGGATTTTACAGGAGATTCATCAAAGACTTTTCTAAGATCAGCAAACCTTTATGCAAACTCTTACAATAAGATGTAGAGAAGCCTTCGATACATTGAAGGAGATGTTGGTAACATCACCCATAATCCAACCACTTTATTGGGGCCTCCCATTCGAGATTATGTGTGATGCAATAACTATGCAGTGGGATCAGTGCTAGGGCAAAGAAAAGATAAAATGCCATATGTGATTTACTACGCTTCTAGAGTCCTAGATCCAGCTCAACGCAATTACTCGACTATCGAAAAGGAGCTTTTAGCAATTGTCTTTGCTTTGGAGACAGGATAGATTCGATGGGTGCTTCTACTTCTAGAGTTTGACTTAGAAATTCGAGACAAAAGTGGAAAGCAGAACTTGGTGGCCGATCACCTGAGCAGGATAATCAACAATGACGATCCTATGCCATTTCATGATCTTTTTCCAGATGAAGGTCTATTTGCTGCTCAAGTAGCTACAGCGTGGTATGCTGACATCGCGAATTACCTGATCATAGTTACGTTTCCCTCCGATCTAACTCGTGTTGAAAGAGAAAAAAATTAAGGAGTCAAGACATTACGTTTGTGACGAGTCATACCTTTGAAAATATGGTGCCGATCAAGTTATAAGAACATGTGTCGACACAAGCGAGGTACCCCCCCCCCCCTATTTTAGATTTTTTTCACTCACAAGCATGTGGTATACATTTTGGTCCAAAACGGACAGCGTATAAGGTACTTGAATTTGTTTTTTATTGGCCTAGTATATTTTCGGATTCATATATGTTTTGCAAGTCATGTGAGAGATGTCAAAAGACTAGGAATTTAAGATCACGAGATCAAATGCCTCTCACACCTATCCTGGTGTGTGAGATTTTTGATGTGTGGGGCATCGAATTCATGGGCCAATTCCCGTCTTCATTTAGTAACATTTATATACTTTTGGCTGTGGACTATGTCTCTAAATTGGTTGAGGCAAAAGCCACGAAAACTAATGATGCTAAACTTGTTTCATATTTTATCAAGTCCAATAATTTTAGCAGATTTGGAATGCCAAAAGCAATTATCAGTGATAGAGGAACGCATTTCTGCAACAGAACAATCGAAGCACTTTTCAAGAAGTATGGAGTTGCACATAGCGTTTCTATAGCTTACCAACCATAAACAAATGGACAAGCAGAGGTGTCAAATCGAGAAATCAAGTCAATCCTAGAGAAAATGTTCAATCCAAATCGAAAGGATTGGAGCTTACGTCTGAGTGATGCATTATGGGCATACCGCAAAGCTTACAAAACACCAATAGGTATGTCACCCTACCGCCTTGTTTTTGGAAAAGCTTGTCATCTTCCGGTTGAATTAGAACACAAAGCCTTTTGGGCTATCAAACAATTCAACATATAGATAGATGAAGAAGGAGTTTATCATAAATTAAAACTTCAAGAGTGAGAAGAGATTCGTAATGATGCTTATGAGAACTCTCGAATTTGCAAAGAAAGAACCAAAGCATTTCATAACAAGGCAATCACACGAAAAATGTTTAGTGTAGGGCAAAAGGTTGTGTTATTTCGTCTAAACTCAAGCTTTTCCCTAGGAAATTAAGGTCCAGACGGGTTGGACGATTTGTTATTACTAACGTTTTTTTCTCATGGTGCAGTTGAGATAACAAGTGAAAAGAAAGGTAAAACGTTCAAAGTAAATGGACACCGCCTAAAATTATTCTATGAAGAGTTTCAAAAACAAAATCATAACATGATTGAATTGGAGAACCCAACACACGAACTGAAAAGGTGTGTCCACGTCTAGCCAAATACGTTAATGAAAGGCGATGTACGGGAGGCAACCCATAGTTTTTATTTTGTGTGTTTTTGTGTGCAATTGTTATTTTAACCTTTATCAAGATATGAAAGAGCCAGAGAATCAACAACAAAAAAAAATTGTAAGAAAAAAAATCATCAAGTACAATTCTTGGTCTCGTGAACTATGGATGTCGTTAAAAATAAGTGTGGGGATTTTTAATTAAGAAAAAAAAAGTTTTGTTATATAAAGAAATCTTATGGGCCGTAAGTTTTTTCTCCTAAAATCTTTATGACCCATAAGGAATCCCAGTTAAATATATGGGTGACCTTTAAAGAAAGATTTTTATACACCCTAACACACACATACAACACCATAAGGGCAGACCAAGCCAAAAGCCAACTTCCATGCTCGATTCTTGCTCCTAGTGTTCAATTAAAGGTTAGTCTAACAAGATTTTGTAATTAATTTGTGATTCCTACATGTTCTAGGTGATGCATTGTGTAGAATTTTTACCTAGGGTTTCCATTTTAGTTTTTTGTTATGCGAAACTGAACTTTATGGGTCATAAGGTTCGATCCATATCACACTTACAACCCATAAAGTTTGTTTCCTTTTTTTTTTTTGCATAATCACAATTCTATGGGTCATAAGTTCTGATGGCACCACATTTACAACCCATAACAACTCATTCACTTATCATTCTTTATTAATCTTTATGGGTTGTAACAATTATAATTGCTAAAACCTATGACCCATAAGCTTGAACAAATTTCCTTACAGGCCATAATGCTCGTGTTCCTTTAAGTTTATGATCTGTAAAAATTTTGGCAACATGGCTACCCTTGAAAGAGGAATATAAACTCATATTTCAACCCCTTTTATTCTTATATTTAAACTAAACATTGACTTTACACTTTACTGCAGATATGCCATCTCAGAGATGCGGTGAACGACCTGCAAAACGAGGTCGAACCCGACGACGCGGAGGTTCGTCACGAAACCCTTAACCGTAACATGAAGAAAATGAAGTACTCAATGAACCAGTTGACCTAAACGCTCATCCACCAGTCGAACCACAACTACATCAGTTCCTCCGATTCACCGACCCAACATTCACCGACCGTTTAAGCAGGTTGAAAAATATGCCTGTAAAGCCAATCCGCACTATCAGTTGGCCCTTTTTAACTGATATGGGGAAGAGAGCTAGATCAGAAGTGTATGTCGGCATTGACACACCTTGGCGCCGGTTTTTCGATATCATACTCCTGAGTTATGAAGTGATAACTCTGGAGTTCCTAAGCACGTTTCGGTATACTATACCTGAAAATCCATCTAAACCATGCATACACTTCAGGCTAGGATGTGAGAATCGGTCATTGACCATGGCTCCGTTTGCCACACGATTAGGCATTTACACCGAAACTGAAATTGACACAGACATATTCCTTGGAGGTATGACCGCTGAGCCACTGCATGTTGAAGATTTGAATGATTGGTGGCGTGAGATCGCTTACACAAAATTCGATAACTCGAGTTGCGAATCTCAAATTCGTGATCCACCTCACCGATACATACATCGAGTAGTGGCTGGTACGATCTCTTCCAGGGGTGAAAGCACAGAACGGGTAACAAAACATGACCTTTTCTTTTTGTATTGTATTATCGGCCCTGGTACCTGCCAAATAGCCCATTATATGGCTCGACATTTCGACTCGTACAGAACCCGCCGAGATTCCATGAGTCTCTATGGTGGTGCCTATATTACTAGACTTGCAGAATCTTTTGGTATCCCCGTTAAAGAAGAAGTCACCTGCCTAACAAACATGATTCTACCCGATATACTGAGCCAGCAGTCTGTCGTTAACATGAGCATGGCATCACGGGTGGATGGAAAGTTACGACTTACATCCAAGACCGGTCAGTTATTTATCCCGGGGCAATCAGATCAGCAACTGCCACCACTGCTACAGCCACGACAGCATCGTCTAGAACCAAACAACCAGCAGCATACACAGGCTACTAAAACAACTCCATTGTAGACTACCCATTTTATTATCCGTCACCTCGTCCACATGTACCAGCAGATGATGTTCTTGCACGAATAGAGGCACGTCAGATATATCAAGAGCAATTTAACCAGTGGGTGGCTGAGCAGTTGCAGAGGGTGGCACGTGCAGTTAACGCGCAATTTTAGACACCTCCATGTCCACCTTTTTTTGTCCCTCCGACCAGCCACACGACATCAGTACCTCGGCAGGATCCACAGGAGCCGAGACAGACGCACCTGCAAAATTCTCCACAAAACCCAGATGGTTCCCGTGATTAAACTAACCTGGTGATGTTCCTTTTGTTATGAATTTGAACTTCTTTTGCATGTGTAAGACTTATGGACCTGGTTTGTATTTGGTACTTATATTTATCTATGCTTGGTTGCTTTTACTTACTCTTTGATTGAAGTATGACAGAACAACTGAGATAGCAAATACCGCAGGAAAGGCAAGTAATTTTGAAAATTTATGAACGGTATCTCTGACTGTGAAACTTCTTCTATTCAGAACATTTTAAAATTTCAAAAAAAAAAAATTTTTTTTTAAATGAGTACAATAAACATTACAATTTCATACACTCATTGCAATAGAGATAAAATACAATGGTAAAGCAACAAACAAATACAAAATAATGAAGGGAAAGATGCCATTAGGCGGGAGGTTGTAATGAGAAAGGGGAGGATCACAAGCATTATTCCGGCAAGCAACAGAACAGGATGAATCATTCTGAATATGATATACAGGAACCTATGAGAAGATAAAAATTGAGAGTGTTTGTTATGAATGAAATGAGATTGTTAATTGGGTATTTACAACCATTTTGCAACGGTTATATGATCGTTATCCAACGGTCATCTACGTATACGGGTCGTATACGAAAGCTTACGGCCGGTATCTCTTGCTAATTTGGTTTTTGATGACCGTCGTTTTAGTCATTCAAAAACCTAATTAAACTATATAGATAGAGTAAATAGGGTATCGTATCCACGAGGAGCATGTGATCAGTGTTACAAAATTTGTTTGATTATTTAATCTAATTTTAACTAACTAAGATGGACAAACGATGTCAAGCAGAAATTGAAAGAATGATTTTAAAACAATTTAAGGAAAATGCAACCTCCTCCAGGTTTCAGGTTCTAGGTTTCACACAAAACTCGTTTTATTAATTAGACACCACATAGACATGGTATTGGAAAGTCGGTTAATTAAGTAGTCAAAAACAGATCTTTGTCATCAGATCTTTTATAATTCAATTACCTTATATACTAGTATGTATCAAACTACTCTATGTCACCCAACAAGCTACCAGATTTTGTCATACACCAAACAAGTTGTAAAGTAAGGATTACTAACACATGCAAATAGTTTAAATAACCAACACATCAAATTGTTTATACAACGTTGTCAATGTCAAAAACAAATCCAAACATGAATAAAACAAAGTTTAATGTTTAACCTAAACGAACCGTTCACCCGAAGGAAGTTACAAATGGTTTAGCCTTGAATCTTCATCTTGATAAGCTTGATTATGGAGTGGAAGGATGAAATCATGGATGATTTGGTGATTGAGACATGTTAAGATGGTGAAGAATTGCCACAAAAATCGTCCTTGGTGGCTAGAGTATGAAGCATAATAGATTTAGGGTTTAATTGGGCTTAAATATGGAAGAAAAACAAGAAAAAAAGATTTTTCATCAGACCCGGCCGTAGCTTACAGCCTGGACACCGTAGCTTACGGCCTGGGCGTAGCCTACGGCCTTTGTTCACTGCCTTACGGCGGCTACAGCACCGAAACACCGTTTTCTTCATAAAATATTCATTTCAACTTTGTTTTCCTCCCTGTTTGCGGCCACGTCTTCGTATTTCAATTCTCTATCATATCATATATCATTAATTTCATTTTCACTCCATCATTAATGCTCCAAATTCTCTCCTTTAAGCTCTTTTAAGCTCTGATTCACCTGTAAAAATAAAACCAATCAAAGCACTTGTGTTCGATACATATAAACAAGTAAAACACATAATATAAAACACTTAAAGCATGTTATTTCATCCTTATATAAGTTTTCTATAAACGTGAATAATACAGGTTGTATGAGTGGTACTGATTTTTGCGCTTACGACCCATAATTTACAAGACTAGCAAGAGGAACTCGTAACAATCTCTACCGCCCGAAAACCATCAGCAGTCCAACCAAGGGAGCTTTTCAGCTCATTTCCACTCGTTATTACCCTTTATCCTCACACATTGAGGACAATGTGTATTTTAAGTGTGGGGATGAGGAAATAGGGAAACGAAAAACATGAAAACAATTTTCAAATGTAAAACCAGGGTCAAATCAATTGTTGCAATTTTTGTAGATTTTTATGCGTATATGATTTATTTAAATTTAATGATACAAATAAGAAATCACCAAGTATTTGTCTTAAATGGAAACTTTCAATGCATACCAGTTATTCATAAATTTGCATCTAAAATACCCACCCAAAAATCCAAGCGAGTTTTTGAGCCTTTATCGAGAATTCATCATTATATGCTCATGATTTCACTTGATTATGAGTGTGCCACGTAAATGTATTCTTGTTAGAACTTGCCATGGATATTCTCGTCATAATCATAAACTGTAAAATTATATAATGATAGAGGATATAGAACACACCCACTAAGTTACCATTTCCATCAAATCACAAGCCAAATGTTTCCCACCGTTAAACCAAGCTAAAACCTAACCATGTTTCATTGATCATAACCCACACAGTTTATCCTTATAAACCATTTTCCTCCTTTTCCAATTATACCCCAACAGTGAACTCGGTTTTAGTTAATTATCATCTTTTTAGAATTAGTTATGGTCTTTTACCGGCAGACCCTAAAGAACTGGATATGCATTCCTTCAAATTGAAACTACTTTGTTGTCTACAATTCGCAAAGCCTAGGTTGCCTACAGAACTTAGGAGATAATTATTCTCTTAAGCAATGAGGTCAGGAAAAAGTGGCGTCAAAAGGAGCAAAAGCCACCATTTTGTGGGACATCCGAAAGTTCATGAAAAGAAGGGAAAAATGTTATGAAAAATGCATGGGTTGTGGAAATTGGTCTCACACTGGAAGATGTTAGAAAAGGTCAAACTGAATCCCAGTACGAGTATACGCTTCTAATGAGGGTGGGGCTATTAGGCTCAATGCCAAAAGGTACGTTAGAGCTGGAAGTAATGTTCACTATAGGATTGAGGAATATTTAATCCACATCTTTGACAAAACTGGTCTTGACGATCTGACCTTAAAAAAGTCAATTGGTTTTTAGACACTATAAAAAACTAGTGTATGTTTTTCTTCATTGGTAGAACATTTGGATAGTTAGCTAAACCGGGGTAACACATCACACACAAATAAACCTCCATATATTTCTACCACAAAATACCAAGTCTCATTAAACTTCATGTTCTAGACTCCTCTTGATTAATATATTTTTTACATGCTAAATGGTGAGATACCATTGCAATGTTGCTTTATGGCTAGGCTTTTGAGCTATCATAGAAAATACTAGTACATTATTTACTAGTTTACACAAAGAAGCCGAGTGTGAGCGAACGTGAGGGATGCAAAAGAGTGAATAATTAACTATCAAGAACTCCATCTAAAACAAATACACTTGGTTTAGTATTTTTCCTATCGTTGGCGTTTTGAATATTTTTGAATCACGTATGTGTATAAATCTCTTCATTTGCCAATAATGTGTCTACCTCTGATGATCATTGTGACCTCTCGTTTTCACAGATTAAGGCATTGCTTGAGGACAAGCAAACGTTTAAGTGTGGGAAAATTTGATGTCTGCAAAATTATACATATTATTTATAACATTTATCTTCGATTTTATACACTTTTCATAACAAATCCATTGAGTTTAACACTAAATTATTTGTAAGGTTCAAATGATGAATTGGTCTAAATAAACAAGAAATAACGACCAAAAGGACACAATTCAGAAAATGAACAAAACTAGGAATGAAGTAACAAGGTCTGAAATGGGAATGAAGCAACTTGGTCCGAAGGAAAACCGATGAACAAACGAAAGAAAGAACGAAGCAGGAAGAAATGAAGATCAAAAGCAAAGACAAGACTTGAAGATAAAAGAATAACAAGACACTGGCAAATCTTATGGGCTGTAATGACTTGAACATAAAAGACCAGCTGAACCTTATGACCCATAAAGATTTCCAGACAAAGCATTAATGAGTTGACACAGGAGTCAAAATCTAGAATGCTTAGACTTGACACTTATGGGTTGTAAACACCCTTAGGACCCATAAAGAACCGTCGGTCACTATTATATCACAAAAGTCGTCGTCGGTGCAACCAAGATCCAAAAAATCCGGAATGGATACTATCAAGACATTTGAAAGTGACACTTATGGGTCATAAAGTCACCTTACGACCCATAAATACTGTCGGTAGGGGTGTTCAAAAATCCTGCGGCTCGCACGAAACTCGCTCGAAAAAAACCCGAAAAAAACTCTCCCGAAAAAAGCTCGATTTAAAATCGAGCCGAGCCAAGCTGGCTCGTGTTTTGTTCGAGTCGAGCTCGAGCCAGGGGTAGCTCGGCTCGTGGCTCGGCTCGTAGGCTAGGCTCGTACAAGGCTCATATGTATATATAGTATATATATTAACGACATATTGACATATATATATTATATTAACATATATGTAGTGGTTTTTGTTTCCTAAATATCTTCAAATCACCTCTATCACTATGCGACGTTTCCAATTTCCCATAACAAACTAACAATTTCCAATATTAGTTTTTAAAACCCTTTTAGTATTACGACGATTATACTTGAAACCCTAATTCTCCTTTTATCACTGGTCCACTACGAGGACGGCGATTCGGCGACAAAGTAGAGTGAATCACAACTGCAAAACTGATAAAGGTAAGAATTCTAACAATGATTAAATGACGAGTATCACCGTCATACTAACAATACTTTCTTTAGTCAATGTTCTTTTTTGTACATGTTATGTTTTGTCTTTTTTTGTTTTGTTTTTATATTTGTTTGAAATAATTTATCTTCCTGTGACATTAATTTAGCTTTACATATTGTTTGTGTTCATGTGCTTTGTAGGATGTCTTCACTTAAAGAATCAGTTGGTGGAGCCGACATCCCCAACGATCATGTTGAGTTAAGTGACGTGGATACTGTTGATCATTCTGAAGTTGAGATTGATAAAAGGCTAGACGATGATGAAGATGATGAGAGTCTAAAAAAAAGTATAAATCTGAAGTTCATGCTCATTTTGAATTCAATGTTGAAGTGATAGAAAATGGTAAGAAGGTCCTGAAAGATAGATGCATCCATTATACAAACCACAACCGACAAAGTTCACTTCTCAACTCTTGCGACACTTGCCAAAATGAACAAATTTGAAACGAGGTGAAAAAGGTTTGATTAAATTTGAAAAATGTGCATCCGAATATAACACGGGAGGGGGTTTTGAACATATGAAATGTAGGGAAATGGTTGCAAAAATGATTGTAGCCCATGAGCTACCCTTCTCATTTGTAAAGTATCATTGGTTTAATGAGCTTATGAAGTACAACAACCCTCTTTATAAAAAAGTGAGTAGGCCAACTGCTACAAAAGATTGCATGGGTGTTGATATGATCTCATTAACAAGTGATTGTTGGACATCAAAACAAACAAGAGGGTACATGTGTTTGACAGCTCATTATATTGACTCCAATTGGAAATTGCAAAAACGTATAATTGGTTTAAGTGAGCTTGCGCCACCCCATAGTGGTGAGGTTATTTCTGATGCTATATTAGAGTGCCTTGTTAAATGGGGTATTCAAGATAAAATTGGTACTATCACTCTAGACAATGCATCTATTAATGATAGGGCGGCCTCAATTTTGCAGAATACTTTTAAAGGAAAAGGGAAATTACATTTTGATGGAATGTTTTTTCATGTACGATGTTGTGCGCATATACTAAATCTGGTTGTACAAGATGGTTTGGGAACAATTGATGACTCTCTTTTAAAAATTAGAGAAGGTGCTAAGTATTTGAGGAAATCACCGGGTCGTCTAAAAAGGTTTGGTGAAATAGCAAATATTCATGGTATCAATACCCGCTGATCTTTGTGTACTGATGTTAAAACTAGGTGGAACTCAACACATCGTATGCTTGAATCCGCTATTTACTATTAGCTTGCTTTTGAAGGTTATGCGTTGAGGGATTCAAACTTTGAGTGGGTCCTTACGGATGAGGAGTCGGCTCGGGCTAAAAAAGTGTGCGGCTTACTTGAGGTATTTTTGGCTGCTACAAAATTGTTTTCAGGTACATTATATCCAACAGCAAATCTGTTTCTTGTTGAGATTTTTAAAGTGAAGAAAGAGATAATTAACATGTATAAGTCAAAAGATACTTTCTTGAAGAAGATGAGTGTACCAATGTTTGACAAGTTTGAGAAGTATTGGGGAGAGATCGGGGTCCTTATGTCAATTGCTTCAATTTTAGATCCACGTTTCAAAAAGATGTCAGTATCTTGGACTTTTGGGAGGTTGTATCCCCAAAATGAGCTTGATGACCGGTTTGAAGATGTAATTAATAAGTCAAAATCCATTTATGAAAAATACTTTAATGAATTTCAAGCTGCTAAGGTTGTGAATAGCAACCCAATGAGCACATCATCTGGAGTCTAGACCGACTGAATGTGCACAAAAAACTGAACTCGAGGTGTTTTTAGAAGAGCCGAGTTATACAGTTTTGGAGAATATGGAATTTGATGTGTTAACATGGTGGAGCCAAAACAATAGCAAGTTCCCTGTTTTAAGCAAAATGGCTCGTGACATATTTTACATTCCAATCACAACGGTTGCCTCAGAATCAGCGTTTAGTGCGGGAGGACGTGTATTGAGTGATTATCGAAGCTCACTTTCAATGGATATGGTCGAGCTTCTTGTTTGTGGAGGCGATTGGTTTAAGTTGGCATCAACTGTTCAAAGTTTAGAAGTAAGCTTATATTTATATTTCTGGCACATCTTTAGTTTTATAATTTTATTCTAACATTTGTATTTTTTTTTAATGCGTAACAATCGTCAATGGAAGAAGAAAATATGGAAATTCCAATCCCGAGTCCTGACGAGTAAGGAGGCATTCATTTGATATAAGAGGTAATTAAAATTACTTGTTATTACAATATAGTTTAGAACTATATAAAATAAATGGTTTTGGTGGGTTGGTTGATGAAATATAGGATATGGTTCTGGTGATTTGGTTATGAACATAATCACAAATTTGTCATGCTGATGGTTTTATTTAACTTGTAGATGGTTAGCTGCTCACTTTTGGCTCAAATATGATGGATGATAACAACTCAAGAAGTGCAAGATGTGGAAGGAAATCTCAAAATATTATTATAGAACTTTTTGTTTTATTTTGTTTTGTTTTGTTTAACACGAGTTATCGTGAACTAGAACGTGTTTATTTACCTTTTCTTAGGTACGTTATGGTGTTTGTTGCTTATTAGTTAATGATCTTTGAAGAGGTATGTACCCGCCTTAACATCGAGCGGGGCGGGTCAACCCACAAGATATAGACAAGAGGCTTGAAATCAAGATATCATGAAGGCACAAAGCCAAAACCTATGCGCACGGCGCATATCACATATGCTCACGCATCACATATGCTCACGCATCACATATGCTCACGCATATCATATATGCTCACGCATCACATATGCTCACGCATATCATATATGCTCACGCATCATATATGCTCACGCGTATCACATCTGCGCGTGGCGCATATCGCATGCTCACGCATCATATATGCTCACGCATATCACATCTGCGCGTGGCGCATATTACATATGCTTGCGCATATCACATCTGCGCATGAAACATCTGCGCGTAAGAATAAAGAGAAGACTTCGCGCATCCTCAGGATAGGCGCATATCACACGTGTACATAATCAACCTCGTCCTTATCCAAATCAGGATAAGGACAACCTTGATTGTGCTCGTCAGACAACCTTCCAGAAGGTATCCTTTAAGGAATAAGAATATGCTGATGTTGACAGCTGCCAATGAAAGGTGGACAACTCAGCAAAACCCATGTGCTACCACGTGATTGCACATGGGTCAGGTAAAATGCCTGGGTCAGAGAATAATCAATGAAAAAGCACCAGGTGTCCTAAGGACACGTGGCGCAAAGCAATAGGAGGAGGCCAAAAAGGCCCTAATGGGATCTGAGCCCAATCATTGGAAACCCTAACACTATAAATACCACACCACCTCCACAAGGGGAGGTAAGCAAGAAAATACATTCCAATTCCTTACTCACTCTCAGATTATTATTATCTTCTCCTACAATCTCTTATTCTCACACCGGAGGGTTACCCCAAAGAGGACCCCTCTGTCCCTTTCTGAGGGGTAAGTTCACGGTGCTGCTCGTTTTGTAGGTGGAAGAACTCATACTCCGGAGAACCATCGGTGAAATAGCATACTCATACCCGAGGAAAGTTGATCGTCTACCAGTGAGCCGATCCACGTTTCTTCATTGGCGCCATCCGTGAGCAGAGATGGCATGCCAACCACTTGGGCCAAGCTAATGGAAGCATCGCGAGTCTTCGCGCGAAATGAAAAACAAATTGCCCAAGATAGAGCAAGAGAAAGAGGGCACCAAGCAGAAGCACCGCGCAACAACGAAAGGAGGGGCAAACAAAACTCTGTATGGTCCAGGTTGCAACAAACCAGTTTTTCTCCGTCAAAAAAGCAGGCGCAACCAAGCTCACCCCAGCCCCAAAAAGACAGTCGTAATCGCGGAGAGGGTGACAAGAGGGAGGGGGCAGAGAGCCTAACAGACCTCTACCAAGAATATGGACTCCCCTCACTAAAACGCCTTCACAAGTGTTAAGCACAGAGAATGTCCAGTTTAAAATCCCCAAGCCACTACACTATAAGGGACCACCAAACAGTGGCAAGTATTGTGAGTTTCACAAGTCCACAGGGCACAACACCGATGCATGCCACCATTTGAAGGATGCGATTGAAAGAGATGTGAAATCAGGCAAGTTGGCTCACCTGGTGAAAAACCCAAGACCAGAGAATGAACAACCAGATGGAGCCTCAGCCAGCAAAAAGTTCAAAAGAATCTGTGTAGCCGAGGAAGGAAGGCAAGGGCAAAGATCGAGAAAGAGAAGCGCGCAAGTCCAAGGAGATTGGCGCGAGCAACAAGTAATCTTCCCAAGAATCAGGGGAGGCCCTTCTATCAGCAGTCCTCTAGTCATCACTACACACATTGCTCATTATGAAGTGTCAAAAGTCCTGGTGGACACTGGCAGTGAATCAGACATCATGTATGAGCAATGTTTCAGGAAGTTGGATCCAGCAGACCAAGCAAGGCTCGAAATTGTGAATGCACCAATCTCGGGTGTTTCAAATGAATTCATTCACCCCTTAGGTCAGATACAATTTGAACTAACTATGGGGGATGAGAAACACAAGCGAGCTGAAATTGTCAACTTCTTGTTCTTGCCCACCACTTCATGCCACAATATGATCTTGGGTAGAGGAACGATTGCCCAATTCAACGCCATACCATCGCCAGCGCACGGCGCGTTGGGGTTCCCAACACAAACAGGTGTAACATTTGTATACCGAGATCATTTGTGCGCAGTGACAATTATTCCGCGGGGAGGGAGAATGAAACTTCCAATGGCAAACAACGCGCCAGAGGAATGGATTCTCAACCCAAAATTCCCAGAGCAAACAATCACAATTGGAGCTACGATATCAGACGACACAAGGTTGAGAATGAAAAGATTGCTCACAACGTATATGTCGGTATTCGCGTGGCAACATTCTGATATGACTGGGGTTCCGCGAGACCTGGCGCAACATTCTCTCAACACGTTCAAGTCCGTAGAGCCAATTGCTCAAAAGAAGAGAATCATGGGGGATGAGAAGGCAAAGGCCATGAATGAGCAAGTAGAGGATCTACTGCGCGCAAACATCATCCACCCAATACGATACCAGACATGGGTAGCCAATCCTGTGATGGTAAAGAAGAGCAACGGGTCATGGAGGATGTGCATTGACTTCAAAGACCTCAACAAAGCATGTCCAAAAGATTGTTACCCCCTCCCAAACATTGACGCGAAGGTGGACTCCGTGGCGCCATTTAAGCTCAAATGTTTTCTGGATGCCTATAAGGGCTATCACAAAATTCAAATGGCACCACAAGATGAGGACAAGACTGCCTTCAGAACCGACAAGGATGTTTTTTGTTACACAAAAATGCCCTTTGGTTTGAAGAATGCGGGAGCCACCTACCAAAGACTCATGGACGCGGTTTTCAACGAGCAAATTGGAAGAAACCTAGAAGTCTACGTGGATGATTTGGTGATCAAAAGCAGGGAGGAAAAACAAATGCTCAAAGACATCGAAGAAACCCTTTGGCGCCTAAAAGAAGTAAACATGAAGCTCAACCCGAGCAAATGCACATTTGGCGTAGAAGAAGGGAAATTTCTCGGTGTAATGGTCACCAAGGATGGTTTCAAGGTGAACCCAGAGAAGGTGGAGGCTATCCTTGACATGCCCTCACCATCCACCATAAAAGAAGTTCAAAAGTTGAATGGTAGATTGGTATCAATCAACAGGTTCCTAGCGAACCATGCAAGCAAATCTACCCCATTCGTTAACACATTGAGAAATTGCCTAAAGAAAAGCCAATTCAAGTGGACGCCTAAGGCCGAGCAAGCTTTCAGTGAGATAAAAGAATGTCTGATAAATCTGCCTGCGCTCACAGCTCCACTTCCTGGCGAAACTCTAACATTGTACCTGTCAGCAGGAGAGCGCGCCATCGGCGCAGTGTTGTTGGTGGATCGCAAGGGAATCCAAACACCAATCTATTATGTGAGTCGGGTGCTGACAGATCCTGAGACGCGCTACTCCATCATGGAAAAGTTAGTTTTGTCACTAACACACGCGTCGCGCAAGCTTCATAGATATTTCAATGGTCATCCTATTGAAGTTCTGACTGGTTACAACATCCAGCAAGTCTTGCGGCGTCCCGCGCTCTCAGGAAGGCTGACAAAATGGGCGCTGGAATTAGGAGAGCACACGATCGCCTATAAGCCCCGTCCAGCAATAAAGGGACAAGTCTTAGCTGATTTCATCGCAGAAATCCCTGAAGGAAAAATTGAATAGGCTCAGCGCGAGGTAGACCCTCCGCGAGCCAATAATGAAGAAAATGTTTGGAGATTATTCACTGATGGAGCTTCAAACAATGAAGGGTCCGGCGCAGGCCTCAAGCTGGTGGATCCAGAAAGTCATGAGTATACTTACGCAATCAGGTTGGATTTCAAGAGCACCAACAATGAAGCTGAGTATGAAGCCCTGCTGGCTTGTCTGCGCATCGCGCACAAGTTCGGAGTTAAAAAGCTAGAGGCTCATGTTGATTCATACTTGGTAGCAGCACAGGTCAACGGCCTTTATGATGCCAAGGAGAACACCATGCCTCTGTATCTAGAGCAGGCGAAAAAGCTCATCGAGCAATTTGACTTCTTCAGAATCATACATATTCCGCGCAGTGAAAACAAGTCTGCTGACGCGCTGAGTAAGATGGCATCAACCAGCTTCGATCACTTTGGCAAAGATGTCAGGGTAGAAGTAATGAGCAACCCGTCGGTGGGAGCGAAGTCTGTCCTTGTAATTCATACAACCCCTTCATCATGGATAACTCCAATAATGGAATTCTTGAAGGAGGGAAAGGTACCGGACGATCGCGCACAGGCGAGGAAGATAAGACACAAGTCGCAGAACTATGAACTGCTTGATGGTACATTATATCGACGCTCTTATCTTGGACCGCTCATGAAATGCCTAGATGCTGAGGAAGCAAGCTATGTGATCAGAGAGATACACGAAGGAATCTGTGGAATACATGCAGGCCCGCGCATGGTGGTTGCCGAGGCAATGAGCGCAGGTTACTATTGGCCAGGCATGTACTTGGACGCGTTAAAAGAGATCCAAAAATGCAAAGCATGTCAGAGCTATGCGCCAAACACCATGCGGCCAAAGAACAACTTGATTCCGGTGACCTCCGCATGGCCTTTCCATAAATGGGCAATCGATATTGTGGGTCCCCTACCGCAAGCGCAAGGGCGAGTAAAATTTTTGGTAGTGGCAGTAGACTATTTCACAAAATAGGTTGAAGCCAAGCCACTAGCAAAAATCACAGCCGAGGCGATGAAGCAATTTATCTGGAGCCACATCATATGCCGTTTTGGCCTGCCCATGGAAATTGTGAGCGACAATGGCAAACAATTCACCGACAGGAAGATATCCAGCTGGCTCAAGGAATTGCGCATCAACCAAATCTTCACTTCAGTATACCACCCTCAGGGGAATGGCCAAGTGGAGCGCGCGAACCAAAGCTTGCTAAATGGGCTGAAGAAAAGGTTGGAGGGAGAATCCCATTCATGGGTCGAGGAGCTACCTAATGTCCTGTGGGCGCACAGGACATTAAGCAAAACCAGCAATGGCGAATCCCCGTTCAGCCTAACCTATGGAACGGAGGCTATGATTCCAGCAGAAATTGGATGCCCATCCCATAGAGTGCTCATGATGATTAAGATTGATAACGAGCTCGAAAGAAGGTTGGATCTCAACTTACTTGAAGGGTGCAGAGAAGCGGCTATCATCAGTGAAGCCAAATACAAGAAAAAACTAGAAAAGTATTACAATCAGCGCGTGAAAGAATGCCACTTCAAGAAGAATGATTTTGTCCTTCGAAACAATGAAGCTAGCCGCGCGATACCCCCGGGAAAGATGTCCCCCAATTGGGAGGGACCTTATCAAGTCTCGGAAGAATTGGGAAAAGGCGCATACGCTTTAAAAGATTTGAATGGAAAGAAGATCCCACGCGCATGGAACGCAGCACAGCTTAGAAAATGTTTCATGTAAAAATTGTCAAGTTTGTAATCAAGGCTTTTTAAGCCATTATGAATAATGATACGCGCTATCTTCTCTTAATGTGTGTTCTATTACCTTTTGCATACATGTTTCACACTTCCCTTTATTAATTTTGAGCAATATGACAACATTGTATTGACATCAAAACAAAAATAAAACGAAGTAAAACATACATGCGCGAGCTTCAAGCTCAAACGCGTTAACGAGTTTTAACTCTAAACGTCAGGGCCTTAGCCCAATAATATGAGCCTTAGCTCAGGGCCTTAGCCCAATAATACGAGCCTTAGCTCAAATCACTCACAAGATCCATCCTACATGCTGCGCAGCTAGACCATAAAAATACCTAAGCACAACTAAGGCAAAGCACATGCCAAAACATAGTTGTTAAGGTCTCAGGTCGAGGTCGCGCATGGAATTGTAATGGATATCAGAGTAACACATACTGACATGTAAAGGCTAAAAAACTCATAATTCCCTATAATAAATGCGCGATAACGTCGCGCAAAAGAGGAATAATGAAACGCCAAGGCACGTGTCAACATAGTCAGGATATTGCAAAATCACTTAAAATATGACAAGGATTAAGTAAAATAATTTCCTTACAACCTTGTTCTTATTTCAACGTGCAAGCATATCTTATATTCAACAAGCAAACATGCAATATAAAGAGATGAATGGGGAATGCGCAAAATGCGAATAAGGGAAAAACAAAATTTCATTCCAAAACATAGAAGGTTACAAATTTACAAAATGATGACATACAAACTGCAAATAAAAAAAAAAACATGAAGGGCTTCTCAAGTCTCTATGTCGACGTCAGCCTCTTCATCGCCCTCATCATTACCTCCCTCAGCATCTGGCGCAGCCCGCTCCTCGTCATCTCCAAACTTGCCATAGTCAAGTTGTTCGTCTTGAATGGAGTCGTCTTCTATAACAATAGTGTCAGGAGCGGGTCCTTTGGCCACGCCAGAACCGCTAGCAGAGGCAGCATTGCCCGCGCCATCATCGCCGCCACCAGCCCCTTCACACTCGTCAAGTAATTTCTTTAGAACGCCGAGATCGGGCTGATCAGCAAGCAAGGCTATCTGCAAAGCATAAGGAAAAGTGTGAGTACAAAAAGACTAGGAAAATAAGTCAAGGTAAACTCATTAAGGTTAAAATACCTGCTCAAGGATGGGAATGGGAGTATTCAAATACTTCTCCCCCACCTCGGCCATGTCCGGGCAGACAACGTCGAGCTGATAAGGGTAGTCGGATGGGTTCTTCTTCAGCATGCTATATTCACAGCCATCCTTAAACCCTTCAGCTCGACCCACCAAGCGCGAGGCAGCGTTGCAATCCATCACAAGGGTCTGAAACTCGTCTGAGTATTTCATCGCATAAGCGCAACGAGTCATACCCTGTGAGACTAGCCATTGGCGATCCTGCGCGAGGGAAGAAACAGACGTCTCAAGAGCAGGAATCTGAGAGTTTAACAACTCAACAGTTTCCTTGGTCTGTTTCAGCTCCTCTCTGTCGGACGCTACTGCCGCCAAGGCCTCTTTCCTTTCCGCTCGCGCAGCATCGAGCGCTTCTTGGCTAGACGCTGCCGTCGCCAGGGCTTCATCCTTCTCTGCCCGCGTGGCCTCAAGCTCCTTCTTTAAGCGCGCAACCTCACTCTCTAATGAAGATTTGTCAGTGATAGACTGCACAAGCGCTTGGTCACGCGCCTCTGCATCCAGCTCCAAGTCGCGCACTCGCCGCGCATACTTGGCCGCGTCCGCCTCTGCTGCCTACAGCTTCTCCCGCGCAGCCTGCAGCTCATGCCCGCGCTTCACGAAGGCAGCGTTGGCACTTGCTCGGTTCTCGCTGAGTTCTGCTTGGAGTTTCTCAGCTCTCTCTCTCGAGCGTCAGAAAGATTCCAAGCAGATACCTTAGCCTCTTGCTTGGCCTCCGCAAGAGCATCACGCACCTTTACATAATCATAGCGAAGCTCTGGGAGGCAGCAAAGAACGCTGACCCAGCGAAAAGATGGTCGTTGAGCAAGTCCACGCCGGCGCGCTCCTCCTGAAACCTCCTTTCAGCTGGAGGCACGGAATGAGCCCAGAAGTCTTCACACACCCCCATTGTGGCAACTGCCCAAATCCGACCCGACCCAGGTACCCGTTTTCGGATCCGATTTTAAGATTTAAAATTTGATTATAATCTTTATTAATTTATCATATATATATATATATAGTACTAATAATAATAATAATAATAATAATAATAATAATAATTCCTTTCCGCCGTCCCGCCCCTTTTTCTCTCTTGTCGCCATCCCGCCCCTCTGCTTAACCCTTAAGCCTTGAACCCCTTTTTCTCTTAACTCTTTGCTTGTCCTTTGGTTCTTCCCGCCTAAGGATGTCTGCGCAGCTCCACGCGCCAGACTCCTTACAAGGAAGCCTGCGTGAAGACCAGCTGTTCCTGCGATACGCGAGACGAACTGTTCCCGCGGCGCGCAAAGGATTGTAGTTCTTCCCGCGGCGCGCTAAGGATTGTAGTTCTTCCCGCGGCGCGCTAAGGATTGTAGTTCTTCCCGCGGCGCGCTAAGGATTGTAGTTCTTCCCACGGCGCGCTAAGGATTGTTCTGTCTGCCTTCGCCCTCTCGCACTCAAGCCTTCTCGCGCTAGACACTTAAGTCTTTTCTCCAGTTTAAGCCAGCCTGTATGCTTTTGAAATATCTTATCTTCTGTGCTATACCTGCCAAGGTATGGGCACCGTAGGCCAGATCTGACATCTGTCCGAAAAGTCACTTTCGGCGCAGCTTGCTTACCAACCCTCTTGGTTGTCAGAAAAAGTAACTGACATAGTCTTTTAAAATCTTCTTTTCCATGTCTTGAACAGTACTTTGACTGACCCTCCCATGCTATGAACAGTAACCTGTCAGCCTTCCCCATCCCCTGCAGCTGCCACCATATCTTTTGCTTGTGATATCTTTTGCTTTTGATATCTTTTGCCTTGATTTGATAAGATCTTTTTCCCCAATTCAAGGATGTGTTCCCTAGGGTTTTCCTATAAATAAAACTAATATCTTGGATAATTAAACACTCCCCAAAATCTTTGTCCCTTACTCTCAGCCGAAGATCCTCAGCGACGTCTCCAACTCCCCTCTTTGCAATCCGGTCTCTTCTTTTCTGCCCAGAAATCTCGGTAAATATATATTTTGTTTAAGTGACTTGCATATATTCAAGACATAAAAACCAATCGTTAAACCAATAACCTCTTATTTATAGGTTAACTTTCGCTTGTTTAAAAGTTGGTTCTTACGTTATCTTTCAACGCACCTTTTACAGGTGAGTAATCTCGTACCTAATCCCCTTTTATTTTAAACGTTTTGGGATGTTCATGTGTTCGTACAACTTGAGTCTTAAACTTGTTTATGAAATTATGTGCGCAAAACCCATGTGTTATGGACGTTTACTAGTGTTGTATATTTGTATGTGTTGATCATTAACCGCTTTGATCGGCCTATTCCGAAGTTTTCATGGATCCATTAGATGAACACGGGAGACCTATTGTTACGATTTTCTTGATTTGTTTGCACATACACGAATGATTATTTGTTTTTGCTCGATTTGGAGCACGCTATGAACTATGAGCTATGATCTATTTAGGCTTGATCACAATCTGTTTACACACTATGTTGAACACCAGTTATACACATGTTGCGCGCAGTGCTTTGTTATTATCTATTTATATCTATTAATCTTGATTTCTCACCGACACGCAAGTGTTGACGTTTTATTTTAACACATGTTCAGGTTTGCTGTAGCTGCTTTTGGAAACTCGAGGACACGTAGGATGTTTTCTTTTACTTTGGACCTAGTTTAAAATATAACAAGACAAATTTATGTATTTGAATATTATGAGTTATGATATGTGATTTATGTTACTTTATGGTGTGTTCTGCGCATGCGCAATGAAATGTATTTATTAAATATTGACACCCAAATAGTGTCACGAGTAATGAAACAATTGGTAGCGCCCCGATGTATAATCCGCCTTCGGTCGGGGTGTTACAGATTGGTATCAGAGCTCCGTGACTTTAGGATTATGTGGTTAGACGTAACGACCTAGAATACCTAAGAGTCCCTTCTCGCGCATGAGAAATATCTCATGATTGCGCGCTAATTGTTAATTACTCGATATTTATAAAAATATGCTTGCGCATACGCAGCACATGATTTCATGTTTTATCCGCGATCTTTCGATTTTTATTGTTAAATTTCAATTTGTTTCTTTACTTACATATTCGTTTGTTGTTGGGACTTAACATTGAAAATCCGAAAAGTCATGGCGATACATGAATAGTTGATTTTCAATCCCCATTAACTTTATGTTCTAAAATTGAAGATTTGAAAAGTCATGGTGATACATGAATTGTCAACCTCCAATACTTATTTACTCGTATATTTTAAATTGAAGACTTGAAAAGTCATGGTGATACATGAATTGTCAACCTCCAATACTTATTTACTCGTATATTTTAAATTGAAGATTTGAAAAGTCATGGTGATGCATGAATTGTCGATTTTCAATTCGAATTCGTTACCTGTATTAAGTTTGCATTTAAATTCATATTTTACTTCAAAAATTTGATAGCATTTAACTCCGCGAAACAAGCTTTACAATGATATACTTTGCGCTAAAACGATTTCCCCTACCAAGATATTAACAAAAACTAAAACTTTTATAGAATGCCTCCGCTATCAGCTCGCCGTCATCAGAGGAGAGAAGCCTCGCGCAGGCGTATGCAGCGTCGTTCCCAGGAAATGGCCGCCGCAATAGCCCAAGCCTTAAATCAAAATAATACCAACCCCTCCGGATACAATATTAAGTCCTTTAATGCGGGTAACCCTCCGAAATTCACAGGGCTCGAAGGAGCCACCGTAATGCTCCAATGGCTCGAGAAAATTGAGAACACCTTCCTCCATACCCATTGCCCTCCAGACCGACGAACCTTATACGCCTCAAGTGTCCTGGAATCAAGGGCGCTTACATGGTGGAACGGAGTAGCTCACGCGCGTGGCGTAGAGGCTGCTTCTAGCATGCTCTGGGAGGAATTCAAGGATCTTTTGACTCGAGAATTCTGCCCTCCCAACGAAGTAAAGCGCATTGAGGAGGAATTTTGGAACTTGAAACAGTACAGTGGCGAAGCGCACGAGTACGCTACGCGCTTTCACGAACTAAGTTTGCTTGTCCCGCACCTAGTTACCCCTTCCCGCCGCGCCATCGAAAAGTTTCTTGGGGGTCTCCCCATGGAAATTCAAGATTCTGTATGGGCCAGGAACCCAGTAACCCCTCTCTGACGCCATCGAGTTGGCCGCTGTGCTCAGCGACAACCATGTCAGGGCAGGAACCCTGTTCCTGCGGGGAGCCGAGAAGACCAAACTCACCAAGACTGTCCCAGAACCAACAGAAACCAAGCCAGAACCCTCAAACCGTAACAACCTCAAACGCAGGCGCAAACCCAATCATCAAGCCTACGCGCTTACCAACCCGCTCATTGTCCAGCAACCCGCCTACCAACCTCCAGTACACGCTCCTAACCCACTGTCAACCTACCCAACACCCCCTGTAGTCCATAACTATGCCTTAACCAATTCCGCGCTCCCTGCCCCGTCAACTAAGAAACCTTACACAGGAAACCAACCCTTTTGCCCAACCTGTAAACTTCATCACCCAACTCAAACCCCGTGTCGACAATGCAACCAATGTGGCCGTATTGGTCACACTGCTAAGTACTGTAGAGTCCTTCCCGCCAACCCAATCGCGCAAACACCACCCACCTACCCGCAAAACCCACAATCAACATACCATAATCCACGACCCAGGTCGTGCTATAACTGCGGTGACCCCAGTCATTTCCGGAACGCGTGCCCGAGACTGCAAGTACAAATTACGCAAGCTAATCCGGTTAACCAAATTTCAAACCAAGTGGCGCGCGGACGAGCTTTTAATATAACCGCGCACCAAGCGCAAGATGACGTGGTTAATGGTACATTTTTACTTAACGGACAATATGCATCTATACTTTTTGATACTGGCGCCGATAGGAGTTTCATTTCTCGCGCATTTGAACAAAAACTTGCGCGACCGCGTATAAACTTAAACGAAAACTTTACAGTTGAAATGGCTAACGGTGAAACAATTATAATAAACTCCGTGATCAAAGATTGCACGCTTAACCTTAATGAACACGATTTTCTAATCGACCTCATTCCCATGCCTCTTGGAAGTTTTGATGTTATTATTGGTATGGACTGGCTCTCGCAAAATCGCGCCGAAGTAATCTGCGCCAAGAAATTGATTCGCATTCCTCGGGAAAATGGTCAAGATCTTCATATCTACGGCGAGAAACCATCTAACGGTCTTAAACTTATGTCATGCACTGAAGCCCGAAGACTTTTACGAAAGAAATGTGTCGCGTTCTTAGCTCATGTGGTCAAACCCGATGAAGGAGAGAAGAAACTTCATGAAATCCCCATCGTGCGTGACTTCCCTGAAGTCTTTCCCGAAGATCTTTCTGGTTTACCTCCCGCTCGGGAAGTCGAGTTTCGTGTTGATCTTGTTCCTGGTGCATCCCCCGTAGCCAAATCTCCTTATCGACTTGCACCCGCTGAAATGCAAGAATTAGCAAGTCAACTTCAAGAGTTGACCGATAAAGGATTCATTAGCCCTAGCTCTTCGCCGTGGGGTGCTCCGGTTTTGTTCGTTAAAAAGAAAGACGGTTCGTTTCGCATGTGTATCGATTACCGCGAGCTGAACAGGCTCACCATTAAGAACCGGTACCCCTTACCGCGTATTGACGACCTCTTTGACCAACTCCAAGGTGCCTCTTGTTTCTCCAAAATCGATCTCCATTCTGGCTATCACCAGTTGCGTATCCGCGAAGAAGATATTCCCAAAACTGCCTTTCGAACCCGCTACGGTCATTTTGAATTCTTGGTCATGCCCTTCGGTTTAACCAACGCACCCGCTGTCTTCATGGATCTAATGAACTGGGTGTGTAGGCCTTTCTTGGACCAATTTGTGATCGTGTTTATCGATGACGTTCTGGTATATTCCAAAACCAAGGCCGAGCATGAACAACATCTTCTGTTGGTGTTGCAAAAGATTCGAACCGAACAACTCTATGCCAAACTCTCCAAGTGTGAGTTTTGGTCTGACGAAGTACAGTTTCTTGGTCATGTTGTAAACAAGATGGGTATTCATGTCGACCCATCCAAAATTGAAGCAATCAAGCACTGGATTACACCGACCACTCCTACCGAAATCCGTTCCTTTTTGGGCTTAGCTGGTTACTACCGGCGATTCATTTCGAACTTCTCAAAAATCGCCTTGCCTTTAACAGCATTAACGCACAAAGGCAAACCGTATATTTGGGGCTCGAAGCAAGAAGAAGCCTTTCAAACGCTCAAGCGAAAGTTGTGCGAAGCTCCTGTTCTAACGTTACCAGAGGGTACTGACGACCTTGTCGTTTATTGTGATGCCTCCAACCAAGGTCTCGGTTGTGTACTTATGCAACGAGGCAAGGTTATCGCTTACGCGTCAAGGCAACTTAAAATTCATGAAAAGAATTATACGACTCACGACCTCGAACTTGGTGCAGTTGTATTTGCCTTAAAAATCTGGAGACACTACCTCTATGGTACTAAGTGCATCATTTACACCGACCATAAAAGCCTTCAGCACATTTTTGATCAAAAGGAACTTAACATGAGACAACGCCGATGGAACGAACTCATCAGCGATTACGATTGTGAGATCCGATATCACCCTGGAAAGGCTAATGTGGTAGCCGATGCGCTCAGCCGCAAACCCAGTCAACTCAACTGTATTTTGCTGCGCACGCAGCTTCACTTCGCGCCGATCCAAAGCAATCTTGAATCGCGCATTCGCGACGCGCAGCGCGCATCGATCAGCAAAGGCAACCTACGCGCCGAGTTAGCGTGTGGTGCGGAAGCGTATCTAGTCCCTAACCTGAATGGAACTCTCTGTTATCTCAATCGCATCTGGATTCCCAATGATGAGATTCTTCGCACTGTCATACTGAGTGAAGCGCACAAAACTCGGTATTCCATTCATCCTGGCGCTGGCAAAATGTTCAAAGATTTGCGCCTTACTTTTTGGTGGCCCGGTATGAAAAAGGATATTGTTGTGTTCGTAGCTAAATGCCTAACTTGTTCTAAGGTAAAAGCTGAACATCAACGCCCATCTGGTTTGCTCGAACAACCAGAAATTCCTACGTGGAAATGGGAAAGTATAGCAATGGACTTTATCACCAAGTTACCCTCGACCGCAAGCAAACATGATAGCATTTGGGTAATAGTGGATCGATTGACCAAGTCTGCCCACTTTCTGCCCATTCGTGAAACCTACCGTGTTGAACAACTTGCGCATCTTTATGTCAAAGAAATTGTCTGCCGACATGGTACTCCCTTGAGCATAATATCCGATCGCGATGGCCGTTTTATATCTCGCTTTTGGAAATCTCTCCAATCTGCGTTAGGAACTCGTTTAGACATGAGTACTGCATATCATCCTCAGACTGACGGACAGTCTGAGCGAACCATCCAAACCCTTGAGGATATGCTTCGATCTTGTGTTCTTGATTTTGGAGGTAATTGGGATTCACACCTACCTCTGATCGAGTTCTCTTATAATAACAGCTATCATTAAAGCATCGGTATGGCCCCATTTGAAGCACTTTACGGTCGAAAGTGCCGCTCACCGATTTGTTGGAACGAAGTGGGTGAAGTTCAAATCACAGGACCCGAACTAGTTCAAGAGACAACCGATAAAATCGCCAAGGTCCGTGATCATCTGCTGACTGCCAGAAGCCGACAGAAGAGTTACGCAGATCGCAGGCGGAAGCCTCTCGAATTTCTAGTTGGTGATCTTGTTCTCCTCAAAGTGTCGCCCTGGAAGGGTGTTGTCCGCTTTGGGAAGAAAGGTAAGCTTGCACCTCGTTATGTTGGTCCATTCAAGATTCTTGCGAGAGTGGGAAAGGTTGCCTACAAACTGGACCTGCCGCCCGCACTCAGCAATGTGCATCCAACGTTCCATGTATCCAATCTCAAGAAATGTTTAGCTGACGAGAACCTCCACATACCACTTGATGAAGTTCAAGTTGATGAGTCTATGCATTTCGTTGAGAAGCCTGTTGAGATTATGGATCGCGAGGTGAAGCAAACCAAGCGCAGTCGCATCCCTATTGTCAAAGTTCGCTGGGAGTCCAAGCGCGGAGCCGAGTTCACTTGGGAAAGGGAAGATCAAATAAAGATCAAATACCCGCACCTTTTCTCTGCGCATCCTACTTCGAGATAAATTTCGAGACGAAATTTCTTAAAGTAGGGGAGACTGTGGCAACTGCCCAAAACCGACCCGACCCAGGTACCCGTTTTCGGATCCGATTTTAAGATTTAAAATTTGATTATAATCTTTATTAATTTATCATATATATATATATATATATATATATATATATATATATATATATATATATATATATATAGTACTAATAATAATAATAATAATAATTCCTTTCCGCCGTCCCGCCCCTTTTTCTCTCTTGTCGCCGTCCCGCCCCTCTGCTTAACCCTTAAGCCTTGAACCCCTTTTTCTCTTAACTCTTTGCTTGTCCTTTGGTTCTTCCCGCCTAAGGATGTTTGCGCAGCTCCACGCACCAGACTCCTTACAAGGAAGCCTGCGTGAAGACCAGCTGTTCCTGCGATACGCGAGACGAACTGTTCCCGCGGCGCGCAAAGGATTGTAGTTCTTCCCGCGGCGCGCTAAGGATTGTAGTTCTTCCCGCGGCGCGCTAAGGATTGTAGTTCTTCCCGCGGCGCGCTAAGGATTGTAGTTCTTCCCGCGGCGCGCTAAGGATTGTTCTGTCTGCCTTCGCCCTCGCGCACTCAAGCCTTCTCGCGCTAGACACTTAAGTCTTTTCTCCAGTTTAAGCCAGCCTGTATGCTTTTGAAATATCTTATCTTCTGTGCTATACCTGCCAAGGTATGGGCACAGTAGGCCAGATCTGACATCTGTCCGAAAAGTCACTTTCGGCGCAGCTTGCTTACCAACCCTCTTGGTTGTCAGAAAAAGTAACTGACATAATCTTTTAAAATCTTCTTTTCCATGTCTTGAACAGTACTTTGACTGACCCTCCCATGCTATGAACAGTAACCTGTCAGCCTTCCCCATCCCCTGCAGCTGCCACCATATCTTTTGCTTGTGATATCTTTTGCTTTTGATATCTTTTGCCTTGATTTGATAAGATCTTTTTCCCCAATTCAAGGATGTGTTCCCTAGGGTTTTCCTATAAATAAAACTAATATCTTGGATAATTAAACACTCCCCAAAATCTTTCTCCCTTACTCTCAGCCGAAGATCCTCAGCGACGTCTCCAACTCCCCTCTTTGCAATCCGGTCTCTTCTTTTCTGCCCAGAAATCTCGGTAAATATATATTTTGTTTAAGTGACTTGCATATATTCAAGACATAAAAACCAATCGTTAAACCAATAACCTCTTATTTATAGGTTAACTTTCGCTTGTTTAAAAGTTGGTTCTTACGTTATCTTTCAACGCACCTTTTACAGGTGAGTAATCTCGTACCTAATCCCCTTTTATTTTAAACGTTTTGGGATGTTCATGTGTTCGTACAACTTGAGTCTTAAACTTGTTTATGAAATTATGTGCGCAAAACCCATGTGTTATGGACGTTTACTAGTGTTGTATATTTGTATGTGTTGATCATTAACCGCTTTGATCGGCCTATTCCGAAGTTTTCATGGATCCATTAGATGAACACGGGAGACCTATTGTTACGATTTTCTTGATTTGTTTGCACATACACGAATGATTATTTGTTTTTGCTCGATTTGGAGCACGCTATGAACTATGAGCTATGATCTATTTAGGCTTGATCACAATCTGTTTACACACTATGTTGAACACCAGTTATACACATGTTGCGCGCAGTGCTTTGTTATTATCTATTTATATCTATTAATCTTGATTTCTCACCGACACGCAAGTGTTGACGTTTTATTTTAACACATGTTCAGGTTTGCTGTAGCTGCTTTTGGAAACTCGAGGACACGTAGGATGTTTTCTTTTACTTTGGACCTAGTTTAAAATATAACAAGACAAATTTATGTATTTGAATATTATGAGTTATGATATGTGATTTATGTTACTTTATGGTGTGTTCTGCGCATGCGCAATGAAATGTATTTATTAAATATTGACACCCAAATAGTGTCACGAGTAATGAAACAATTGGTAGCGCCCCGATGTATAATCCGCCTTCGGTCGGGGTGTTACACCCATGGACTGAAATGAGCTATCCTCAGTAATATTCCATCTCGGGCGGTATATGTGATCGGCTTCCTGCAAACACAAAGCAACGTTCTAGTCATCTAAACACTAATATGGAAGTCCGCGCAGCGGAGTAAAACGAACTTATACCTGCGGGGAGCAAGCAGAAAAGTCAGCGCCAGCCCCATGAGAAGACTGCGCCACGAAATCTCGTGTCGCAACAGGGCTTGCGCGGCCGCCATCGGAGTCTTCAAAATGGACCTCCTCATCTTCCTCTGTAACAGGCCTTTTCTCCTGCGACCTGGAAAAATCAAAACCAATCTCGCGAGGAGGGCTGCGCGCAGGAGGAGGTGAGGGAGGTCTCGACGCTGCGAGATCAGCGCGTAAAACAGCCTCCTGCTCCTTAGCAATCCCAATGAGGGGAGATTCAGTGCTTGCAGGAGCAGGAGCAGAAGGCGCCAGCAGTGCCGCCAGCAGCTTGTGTGCCAGCTATAATGCCTATGAAAAAACCAACAAAGAGAAATGATTCAGGACTTGATCTAAAAAGGAAAAAGTCAGAAAATAAAAGCGCAATATATACCTTGGCGCACCGCTGTTCGCGAGTTAAACATCGCCATGAAGTCCATTTTCCCCCTTTTTGAGGGCAAAACAGGGGACTTCAAAGCAACCTTCGGTGCAGCCTCGGTACCTTGTTGCGCCTGAGGTTGATCCACCAAGGTCGCCGGCTCTACAAACATTTGAGTGAGCAAAGATTCATTAATAACTCTATCGGAATCACGCTCATAAAACCATAAAGTATAAACAAAGTATACCTGTTGAAGAGGAAACAGCAGGCGCAGCGCCGCTTCCCTTTTCCGCCGCGCGAAGAGAGGAGGTGGCGGCACCATACCTCGTGTGGACAGGAGGACTGCCCACACCTAGAGGCAAAGAAGACAAGGAAAACTTGGAGGTAAACCCCTTGGTTTTCTCAAGTCCCTTCGCTTGAGCAGGAGGATCCTGAGCAACAGGGGCATCATTTTTCTTCTGTTTTTTACTGGCCCCTGCGCCAGTTTTCCCTTTAGCCTTACGCTTGAGTTGTGGCACCTCAGCTTCCTCCTCCACCTCTTCTTCCGCGAGCTCCAGCTCATAGTTCTCAAGCGCATCTACAATACGTGCAACAGAAATGTTAACCAAATTTGGTATTCTAAAGGCATAAGCATAAGTACAAAGGCCTACCAGGCGCATCGCTGTCAAAGCAAAATCCCAAATCAACAGGGATGAACATATCAGCGAAGCGATCGGGGAAGCCAACTTCCCCAGCGCCCAGCGCGACAGAGCCACCCTCCATATGCTCATCATAGGCGGCGTGGACGTACTCCTTGCTTACTGCATAAAACAAGACAAATGATATCAGCAAAACGAATTATATTAACGCAGAAATAATGCAATGAGCTAATAACACACATAATCCATCAACTTGGATAACAGGCTCAGTCGCGCTGTCGGCCCACCTCCTGCTCATGCCAACCCCCACCAGCGCTTCCTCGCAAATATTCTTGGCGGGGGATGGTTCAGCAGTCAACTTATTAACCCATGCGCCAGTTGGGTTCTTAAGAACATTCACATCCGCGGGCGCAGAAGTGATCGCGCGCATGGTCATGCGGATGGGAATCACACCAGCCTTAATATAGAAAAATTTCTCAGACCAGTCATGAAGGCTCTTGAAGGAAACAGTGCAGCACTTGACCTTCTAACTGTGAGGAACGAATGAGAACCAAGAATCTTGGATTTTTGGCTTATAAAAAAACTGAAAGCGCTGAGGGGTTGGCTCCTCGCGCTGAGCTTTGCACATGAACTCAAAATGAGTCATGCGCACAAGTCCAAAAGGATGGACTTGGGATATGTGAATCCCATGAAATTGAAGCAGCGCACCCATAAACCTTGTCATCGGGAGACGAAGGTTGCAGTGAGAGAAAAAATGGCAATATAAGGAGATATAGCCGGTGGGCGGATCTGCCGCCGTTTGCCCGGCCGCCGGAAGCATACAGCCATACTCAGGGAGAAAACCCTGAGAGGCGATGAGACTGTCAAAATCAGACTGTCTCAATTTACAGGGAATCTCATCCCACCTCTTTACTGTCTTGCCCTTCCCCACCTCCTCCGACGAGGCCTCAGCAGCCCGTTTTCCCTTGCCGGCCTTCTTCAAAGTGGACATGACTAATGATTTTACACGGCGTTTTCTTTGGGAGATTATGGTGTCTGGGTTATCAGACATACAACTGTGAAATCAAACAGAGGTTACTTCAAGAACGGAAATCGGAATAAAAATGGAAGGAAAGGAAAGCTCTGAAATAACAATGAAGATGAAGAATAATAACTCAAAAGGCTTGCTTTTATAGGCCCAGGAGAGAGAGAAACAGGTACTGATCAGAGTTCACGCGCCCCCACTCGCAGGTGCAGGCCAACGCGAGCGCGACACGTGTTCCTGACTGTGTGAGGGGACATGAAAGGGAACGAACCAGGTACTGATCAGAGTTCACGCGCCCCCACTCGCAGGTGCAGGCCAACACGAGCGCGACACGTGTTCCTGACACTGTGTGAGGGGACATGAAAGGCAACTGTAGCACCTCGAGCACACGAAAAGTCTGACACGTCTCCATCTCTGACGCATGTCAGCACCAACCAACCGCGTACATGGACGATTCATTTCAACCACAAGGATAGAATTTCGCGCAACGATGAGAAATAAAAAAGGAAAAGACAAAACCCTATTAAAAGAGAACTATTAAGTCTAATATCTATCTTACCTCGCTCGCGCGAGACAAGACACACATTAGACTGGGGGGGCTTGAAGAGTTATGTACCCGCCTTAACATCGAGCGGGGCGGGTCAACCCACAAGATATAGACAAGAGGCTTGAAATCAAGATATCATGAAGGCACAAAGCCAAAACCTATGCGCACGGCGCATATCACATATGCTCACGCATCACATATGCTCACGCATATCATATATGCTCACGCATCACATATGCTCACGCGTATCACATGCTCGCGCACCATATATGCTCACGCATATCACATCTGCGTGTGGCGCATCTGCGCGTGGCGCATATCGCATGCTCACGCATCATATATGCTCACGCATATCACATCTGCGCGTGGCGCATATTACATATGTTTGCGCATATCACATCTGCGCATGAAACATCTGCGCGTGAGAATAAAGAGAAGACTTCGCGCATCCTCAGGATAGGCGCATATCACACGTGCACATAATCAACCTCGTCCTTATCCAAATCAGGATAAGGACAACCTTGATTGTGCTCGTCAGACAACCTTCCAGAAGGTATCCTTTAAGGAATAAGAATATGCTGATGTTGACAGCTGCCAATGAAAGGTGGACAACTCAGCAAAACCCATGTGCTACCACGTGATTGCACATGGGTCAGGTAAAATGTCTGGGTCAGAGAATAATCAATGAAAAAGCACCAGGTGTCCTAAGGACACGTGGCGCAAAGCAATAGGAGGAGGCCAAAAAGGCCCTAATGGGATCTGAGCCCAATCATTGGAAACCCTAACACTATAAATACCACACCACCTCCACAAGGGGAGGTAAGCAAGAAAATACATTCCAATTCCTTGCTCACTCTCAGATTATTATTATCTTCTCCTACAATCTCTTATTCTCACACCGGAGGGTTACCCCAAAGAGGACCCCTCTGTCCCTTTCTGAGGGGTAAGTTCACGGTGCTGCTCGTTTTGTAAGTGGGAGAACTCATACTCCGGAGAACCATCGGTGAAATAGCATACTCATACCCGAGGAAAGTTGATCGTCTACCAGTGAGCCGATCCACGTTTCTTCAATCTTAAAATGATTATCCAGTTAATTATCTCAAAACGATTGTTATCTTGGCTTGTAAGTTTATTTTTTCATTGTTTAAGTTTGAATATTCTGTTAGCTCGTCGAGCCGCGAGCTGGCTCGAGTTTAGCTCGAGTCGGGCTCGAGCTCATTTTCACAGCTCGTTGTTTGAAATCGAGCCGATCCGAGCTGGCTCGAGTTAAGTTCGAGTCGAGCTCGAGCAGGGCCTGGCTCGGCCTGGCTCGGCTCGTTTACAGCCCTAACTGTCGGTAAGAAACAAGATCCTAAAAATCTTGAGTTAAAAATAAGGTCTGTGAAAAATTACTTTTATAGTCATAAGAATATTGTTGAAAACATTACGACCCATAAGTGTTCCAGATTTTCAGCTATAAATAGCAACCCGAGTTTCAGCCAAAACCATCCCATTTTTTACATGTCTTCTCTCTAATTAGCTAAATAAACTACAAAGGAGTGCCAAGGAGATTCCAAGAGTCTCGGGGTGGTTCAAACCACTTCCCGGGAGTTCCAAAGTTCTTCCCGAACACCCCACGAGAAGTATGCCTATACTTTGTAAGTCTAATTCGGTTATGTTAATTGCTATGTTAGGCTAATAATCTATTAGTTTTGACATTAGGGGCTCTATTTTGTATTATGATTCGAATGTGAAACAATTATGTGATTTTATTGTTAAAAGGTTTTGTTTGTATAATTTCTTGAACTTTAAATCCGAAACTCTGTTATGATTCAAATTAGTTTGTTAATAAACCTTATCAATTTATTAATATGCTAATGACAAGTTTTTTACTAAAATAGGATGGTAGGAAAAATTATTTACCAATATAGGTGATTTGAAAACTATTTACCAAAATAGGGATTTCCTTGAAACTTTTTTTCTCACCTTCCTTACCTTATTGGGTTATTGATAGAAAAATAATTTATATTTAAAAAAACTAAGATATTATCAATATATATATATATATATAATGCGAACACTTTGTTGGATCGTGAGATTTTATAAAATCCGAAACCCTGTTAGGATTCAAATTAGTTTGTTAATGAACCTGATCAATTTATTAATATGCTAATGACGTTCTTCAAAGTTGAAATATGAAATATGATTTTAATCTTGATAACTAAGAAACAGATGATGGTTTTGCGTTTATCTATGAATTCAATCTCGTTATAGAAATTATACAATGTGATTTAGTATTCCGAACGGCGTGAACACTAAATGATAATTAATACTTTCATCACATGCAACTCGCACGCTAAAGATCCAAACAACGTGAGCTTAGGGTAGTGAGTTGGCTCTAACTAACGAACTGCGCTTAGTTAGACATAGATGGAGGGAACGTCCGAACGGCGTGACATTTAGTATTGATACAAATCTTTTAATAATAAAAATCATTGCATCATAATTATTGATGATCATAACTCGAATCAGAAGTTATTTGTACTGTCTTTAGTTAGTTTTATGCTTATATAACTTATAATTGGCATAAACCCCCCTGTTATGAATGCCAGTTCTAAATCGCTATTGGTTATAAAATTGTTAAATTGCATTCCTCGGGGACATGAACCTTACTTCCACACATACTATCCATAATAGTGTGTAACATAGTAAGTTCACCTTTATAAATTTATTTGTTGGAGCTGACGACACCCAACATTTTAGTTTAATAACATAATAAAGTCTAATTTCGAAAGTTTATCAACCATTTGAACTGATGCAAATAATATTCTAACAACTAAGTGACTCCTGTATATATGTTTCCAAACAGGATTAGAAGAAAGTGTAGTTCTAAAGAGTCCTTCATTTTATATGTCTTATGGCCATCATCTATAAGGATCCAGATCTAATATCCTTTCATCACAAGTTAACTACCATTTTGGGTCCTAGAAACAGTGCATTCTTATCAAATCTAAAAGTAAAATATGTTTTGCAGTTAAACTGTTCTCAAATCATTGAGCCAAAGGGTCTCAGAGAGTGCACACTATCTCTAGAAAAAGAGGAAAGATCTACCTTACCTCATCTCCAAAGCCTTGTGTTATAAGTAAGAATCTTAGTGAGTGCATTTGTTTATTTAGTCCTACAGTTCTTGAAATCAAATTAACTAGTCACAACTTTGCAACAATTCAAGAATCATACCATATGATATTCAAGTTCATCTGTCCCTGATGCAGATTTATCAAGTCAACCGAGCAGATTGTACTACTAAGAACTTTTTATCAGGCGCCAAAGCCTTATCGCAATCACTTAACAGAAAGGATTGGACTAACCAAGGTAATAACATAGTGCATCTCAAAAGGTAAGAAAATGATTCACTTATTTTTATTAAGATATTCCATACATCATCCAATTCGGTTCTCATGTAAGGAATAAGATTCAATTTCAAGATGCCCATATATTGGGAGGCTAGCAATCGCAGATTAACCCAACAAGCAGAATCTGATTCTCAGAAATGAATAGAAGCATGATCCACATCCCTAATCACTTCTGAAAACATTACTATGTTCAAACTAAAAGTCAACCTAACACCTCCAAGACCCGACTTGATTCAGGTAAAGACAGACAGCTCAAATGACGGTTTAACTTGCCATCTAGGACCCGTGTAGAATGACAACCTAGAAGTTAAAAGTGTTTTACCATTGTTTCAAGTAGATACTTAATGTTGCACTATGCATTTATAGACAAAGTAGACTTTTTCAATATTTGTATTAATTACACACTCTCAAAGTGGAATGCAAATTTCGATCAATATCCCAAGTAATTGCATTATTAGACAATAAACTAGTTACACTTAGAACAACAAAACAACCTTTTCGTAAACTTGTTATCAAGACGTAATCACCTAAACCTGCCGTTATAGATCTATATAAAACAATACCCCAGCTCTATTAGAACAATCGAATTACAGACAAGTTTGTTCTAAAACAATTCATCAAGATTTCTCTAATTCTGAAGCGACAAAAAGTATTAAACGTTTTGTCTAGCACATATATATCAAGTTATCAACTACTTAGAAATGGACCCAAATGAAATTATCTCAACAAAAACAACCAACACAAAATTAAGCTGTGAAACATATCACCAATTATTGATAACTTTGTAAGTAATATCACCAATAACACAAACACTTATGGATAAATCCCAGTAATTCAACACCTTACACATAAACATCTTTATATTCAAAGCAAATCACATCCAAAGAGATTATGTTTTACAAACCCCAAAACCTTTACCTTTTCTCCGAACTCGATCACTTTCCGTTGAATCCAATCCAAGGCAAACATCTTGGTTCATAAACTGCACCACAAACCATACATCAAACAATATTAATCAACAACAGTAAATAATTATGGTGTATTGTTTTTATTAATCTCAACTATCACCTTTTGGTCACTATCGGTCCCAACTAACGAATTGAACGATAAGTGATCAAGATCCCACCTTTTATCATATTTCTTCCCAACGGTTCGCGCCTAACAAAATGTTAACGCCGTTAATTGCTATTCGTCAAAAAAAAACGCTTTTATCTATAAAAAAAAAAGTCACATTTTTTTTAAAGGAAACTCCAAACTCCACCTGAACACCACCACCACCACCAGCTGACTCACCAGCAACCAATTCCGAAGATGGTTCTAGGGTTCCAACGACCTTAATAAGTTGAGCTTTTACTAGAAAAAAGTTCCTAAAGGTCCTATTTAAGGTTTCAAAGATGTTTGGGATTTAAGTTTCTTTGTAACCATAAATCGAACCTTTAAAAACCTTTTTCTAGTAAAAGCCCCAATTATTGAGGTCGTCGGAACCCTATAACCATCATCGGAATCGGTTAGCGGTGCTCAAGTGGTGGTGGTTGGTTGGTGGTGTTCAGTGTTGAGTTTTCGGGTAAAAAAAATTGTGACTTTTCCGGCCAAAAGTGTTTTTCCGACCATCTGCAACTAGCGGCGTTAGAATTATGTTAGCCGTAGACCGGAACAAAATTGATAAAAGGATCAGCCAATTCATTAGTTAGAACGCTCAGAGACTATAAGATACACCAATAATTTGTTAACAAAAGTAATAATAATAACAATAATAATAATAAAAATAAAGAAGCACAAACCCTAGATTTTATCAATATCCTCATCTTCAAACTCAATATAATCATCCCCAGCGTTATCATCCTCCTCATCAAGTCCACCAGCAATCCCTTCATTCAGCCTAATATTCTCCGGCAGCTCTCCGTAGGCCTTCAACAGCCTCGCCTCATCAGGCATATACTTGAGAATAACATCCGCCTTGTCATCCTGGTAGTCCCTAAGCCCAACCAGAATAATATCCCCCGCAGCAATCCACACCTTCTTGTGCATCTTACCACGGATGTGACACAGCCGCTTGGTGCCGTCGATGCACATGGCCTCGCAGCGGCCGTTGCCGAGCATACGGAGGACCTGGGCGTATTCCTGGCCGTCTTCCTTGAAGACGAGCTCGCGCTTCTCGTCGTCGGCTTCGTTCTTACCTCGCTTGCGGTTCTTGCCTCCCTTACCCTTGTTCTTCGGCATGGTGGGTGGGTGGTTGATTGATTGACGATGGAAATTGGAAACGAAACCCTAGATTGCTTTTGGTTTTGGTTTTGGTGGTTATCTGATTTTTGCCCCAATTTATGTGATGTGATGAGATGAGACTAGGGTTATTTTTGTTTTGCTCCCTTCAAGTGTGAAGTTGTGGAAGATGGGACCTTAAACTTTAGTTTTTGTGATTTTGATCCGAAAACTACTTAATGTATCGTAAGTACAAGTGTACAAACAGGTTTAATACTTAAAACTGGATTGGCTTGAAACCAATTCGGTTTGTTAAATAAAAGTCAAAACGGGTTTATGATTTTTTTTCGGTTCAGGTTGAAACCGATTTCTTTACCAGGTTACCATCGGTTTCTGTTTGGTTAGCCAGTTTTTGTGGAAAAAATTACAAACCAGTTCTGAACGTACGGTTTCAATCAGTTTCAAACTGGTTTCTACATACTTGATTTCAAACAGGTTAGGTTTCTGTTTGGGTAACCGGTTTATTTGCCCACCTCTAATCGTAAGTAGTGGTGTGCGTGGGTCGGGTCAGTTTGGTTTTGGGCTAAAAATCGAAATTTGGTTTTTAGCTGTTATAAACTGGTTTTTTTTAGTTGGATTGGATTTAGTTCATTTACGCTTTTCAGTTTTATCATTTGGGCTTAAACATTTTTGAAATGGAAAAAAAAAAAGAAATTGTCCAAAAATAATAAGTTTAGGCCAAAATTTCCGTTTGTTTATAATACATTTGGGCTAAAATATTTGGGTGAAACAAAATACTAAGTTATTATAACTTACTTAAAATTCAAAATAATAAAAAAGTATGAGTTTGATTGGGTTCTTTTCCGTTTTAAGTACATGCAAAACCGCAACCGAACTAAAAGTTTGGTTTCTACAAAAATATAATACCAAATCATTGATTTTTATTTTGGTTCGGTTATATAGGTTTCGTGTACACCCTGATTGTAAGAAACAGGTAAAGCATTTTTCGAAATCTAAGTGTTTGGGATTGATTATTTTCATCAACTTATAACTTATTAATTTTTTGAAAGAGAGTAAGAGGTTTGGGATTGCTAATGATATGAGAGAGAAAAATTAAATAATTATGCTTTTATAACTTATTAACTTGTTAAAATGTTATAAGAAGGTAAAATAAGAAATCCAAAACACCCATAAGTTTGAACTTCGGTTTGTCAATAATAAATGAGTGTGCCGAAGTGAAATATTTAAAAGTGTATTTAATATATTCAGGTTGAAAGTTGAAACTATTTGCAAGAGAAATTGATGACAACAACCTAGAACTTTCACAAATGTAGCTAACCACTTTTTGGCATCTAACATACTTATTGATGACGATCTACCCACTTGAAAAAAAGTATGGATGTGTAAAATTGTTGGCATCTTTAATCGCTTAAACAAAATTAAGTCATTCGGTTTGACTGGTTTGCAAGGTTGTAAAAATCGTTAAGCGGACCTAGACGATTGACTAGGAAGTTAGGAGTACTCGGCTTTAGACGGTGATACTCGGTCATAGTTGGAGATGGCTCACCGAGATCGGCCTAAGCGGGGATTACTTGTGAAGTATTCGACGCCTAAGCACGATTTTTACAACCATGCTGGTCTGAGATCCAAACCGTTTGAATAATTCTAAAGTCTTGGTTAACAGTTTAGACTAGAATATTTGTCAAAAGTGAGGTGATAGGTGGTTGCCACGCACACGGTATCCTTTACTTTACCAACAATTTACCTCTTTCAAGGAAAACTTCCAACTTTTCTAATTATGTAATATATTAATAATAATTATAATTATTTTCAATTCACACATACTCATGTTCGGGTTCGTGTCAAATTTTCAGGTTAAACCTACCATCCCATTTAACACCCCTGGTTTTCAAAAACCAAAACGTATTTTCACACAATTTACTTTTTACGCGTAGGAGTATAATCAAGTTGATCAGTTCATGAGCTACTCGACAACAAATTAATAAACAAAAGCTCGATATAAGCCAAGCTTAAACATGACAAGTTTGAGCCCAAGCTACTCGAAATCAAATCAGTAAACGCTCGACACAAGCCGACTTAAAGGAGTCCAAGCCCAAGCCCAACCTTTGGCTCGTTTTGGCTCTCCAAAAAAACAAGCTCAAAACGAGCCAGCTTACAACTGCAAGCCTTCTAAAGCCGCTCTCAATATGTATGTTTCGTTCACGAGCTGAGCCCAAATAGTATCAGATCATCGGGTTTGGCTCTACTCGATTACACCCTTGTTTACACATGCTTGAAGATTAAAACAAAAGGACAAGTTTTTTACATCAACATGACAACATCCTCCAGAGATATCATACCAAAATTCAAATCAGAATACTGCAAGCATGTTCATTGATCATCAAGAATACTAGAATAGGATTCTTGAAATACAGCCTTTTTTTCAACAACATTATCTAATAAAACTCATAATGTATCTAGTTTCAAATAATAATCGTTGCAGAAACCGTATCTAAGCTATAAAACATGCTCAAATCTTGTTCCGGTACAAAAAGATCAAACCATTGACTGCACCCACGACACTATATCCTCCCGACCCGCTACAAAAACACCCGGTTTCTCTTCACTTTGCCTAAACGGCGCAGAAAGCTTCATCACGTGAGACTCAAACGCGTTTGCGAGCCCTTGAGAGTACTTATGTGTCCCTGCACCTGTGCTAGCCGATAACAACTCAGGCAACGGTTCATCACGGCTAACCATTTCCCTCAAAGTGCCAACCCACTCTTCAAAAGCCGTGTAGGCCGCGCCGACCGATAAAGACCGCACGTTTAACCGCCATTCTTCGGGAGTCTTTGTGTGTAACCCAGGGTATAACCCATACATGGTCCCCAAATAAAGAAGCTCATGGGCCCGCTCGTTAAGGTTTCGCTTCCTGCAAATGTCGATTAAACAGTTACAAAACGGTCTTCGTGCTTCAACTTCCGTGTTGTTTAAAATCTCTTTAAACTCATCTTTAATCTTATCAAACCCGAGTGACTTTTCTTCTAACGACTTCACAAACGAAACCAAATTAGGGTTTGCTTCATTTAAGCAACCGATCACTTTATCCAAATCATCACCGGTTTCACAATATGACACGACCGAAAGCAAACAACCACACAACCGATCATCGGGCCGAATACCCTTTTTTAAGGATGTTTCAAAAACCATGACCAAATCATCTATCCGTTTAGCCCGACCCAAACATTGAATCAAACAAGTACACCCCATAACATTAATCGCTACGTTCTCTTCTGACATTTGGTAAAACAAAGTCATCGCCTTTTCAACATTCCCGCCACTTCCATATATGTTAAGCATTGCAGTATAACTCCAACTATCGGGTTTACAGTTTTCGGACTGTTTCATATCTTCAAACAGCTTTTCAGCTTCTTCTTGTAAACCAAGATCCGCACACATACTTAATAACGTGTTGTAAAGAATAAAATCCATCGGCCACCCGTTTGACTTCATTCTTTGCCACAAATCCAACGCGTCCCGGGCCCACCTTGCTTTCCCATAAATTTTCACTAACGAAGTTAACGTTTTCGCGTCTGGTGAAACACCCGCAGCCACCATTTCTTCAAACAAGCTTCGGGCCAAACCGGGCTTTCCGGCTTTACCCATTGCTTCTAACAAAGTATTAAACACAACCAAATTCGGTTTAACCCCTAAAGACTTCATTTCTTGTAACACGTATCGTATGCCATCATAATCGCCCGCTTCACCAAACATTTTAGCCAACACCGCAAACGCGATCGCATCCGGGGTCCACCCGCTCGCTCTCCCTCGCTCATACAAACTCATAACCTCTTCAACTTTCCCTAACTTAGCATACACGTCTAAAACTGCAGAGTAAGTAACCTCGTCAGGCATCAACCCCGTTTTATACATTCTTTCAAACCACTCAACCGCCTTATCGAAAAGATTCGACCTTTTCGCACAAGTAATAATCGTCGAATACGTGATATTATCCAACGGGATGCCGTTATCAATCATTTCATTAGCAAGCTGTTCAATAATATGAAACTGTCTACCAAATCTCAAAGACTTCATAGTAACATTATAAAATATGGTTTCCATAGGTAAAGAATCATGGGTCTTAAGCCAATTGAAAAAAAGCATAGTCTTTTCCCATGGTTTGACACTATTAAGCACCAAAAGTGTATTTTCTCTAGTGGGTGGATGTGGGATGTCTTCAAGAACCTTAAAGAAAGCATCTTGATCATTGTCACACTCATTAAGCTTCTTGGAAAACAGCTTAAGGTCTCTAATTTGTGGGTTGTATGAGTAAGATGTTCTTTTTTGTCTTTGGAGGTTGAGAACTGAAGGTCTGGGCTTTGTAGGGTTGACCCAGATGGATTTGGGTTTGGTGAGTAATTGGGTGGGCTTTTGTGAGGTGTCTGAGAGGATGGTTGTGGATAAGGTTTGGAGTTGGTCAGATAAAGATGGGTTTTGCTTCTTGGGTTCATCTGATAAGTCTGGAGTTGGTTTTGGGGGTGATTTGGATGATTTGCAGTGGAAAAATGGTGACTTTTTTATTCTTCTTCGAGAATTGAAGTGTTTTAGGTCTAGTGAATTGGGTACCTCAAAGGAAGTAAAGAAAGTAGAGGCCATGTATGTATGTGTGATAATGGAGAGTGTGAACTTACAGGTTTGATGGATTGCAAAACCCCCAAGAAGATGTGTAGAGAGATGGATAGAGTGAATAAGGGTTTTGGGTGTGGGTTAAATGGATGGATGGCACTTATGCTTATTTGGATATTTTGCATAACGTTATCTCAAGCAAAATGACTGCTAGGAGAGTAAACCACCTTACAATTTGTGGGAATTTTAAAATTTTATATTAACTCGTTAGCAATTTTGAACGTGTGTATTATACGAGATTTAATAAATGACTGAAATTTAGGCATTTAATTATACGTAATTTAGGGATTTGTGTTTTGAATATATATGTTAATTAGTTTTTATCCTGTATTACGGGAGTTATTTTATATTATTTGTTTTTAATAATTATTTATTTTTTGAAATTTTTATCCTTTTTATTGTATAAAATTAATAATATACTTATGGTTTAATGATAAATTGTTTCACAAATAAATGAGATGTTATAACCCTATTTAAAAACTACATGGGTTTGATGAGACCCAAAACTCGTTTATTTTTTTACTATAAAATTGGTTTTTTAATTATAAATAATATATATCTTTTTTTTAAATAAATCAAATATTAATTTTTAGTATATGATTTTTATATCAAATGTTTGATGGGATTAGTTTTTAATTTAATGAGATGTTATATCCCGTTTAAGAAATATTTGGGTTTCATGAGACTCATACCCATGAATTTGGGTCAAACGCATGAGAGACCTCTATTTAAAAATCAAGCAAATCTTATGACCCCAAAAAAATGGGAGCGACCATATCGCGACACGTATGATTTTTATGTTTTCGTTTATATATATTATAGATTTTAATATTATCACACACACTTTAAATGTTACACAATGTTTTATAGAACAGTACGTACCAGCCGGTTGAACCGGTTATACCGGATTTTGGTAAGGCAACCGGTATTTAGAGCCCGGTAGTTTTGGGCGGTTTGTTAGAACATCGCATCACCGGTTTTTTATAAAATACTAGTTTAAACCGGCAAACCGGTTTAAAACCCAAGAGATATTTTATATTTTTTTGCGGCCCATATTTTTTAAAAATGACTTTTAACCTAGCAGATAAAATTGAAACGAGTAAACAAAATAAAAGACAATTAGCTAATCCACTAGTTTTTAATCATGCAAATCCAATGTTGGTTTTCTTACATCTTTTTTGATTGATTAAGTTCTTATACAAAGTATAAACTTTCTATTATTATCTACTCAACTTGATCATTGTTCATTAAAATATACTTTTGGATTATTTTTTAAGTTGAAGTTGTATTTATACGGAATTACAAGGTAAATTATTTAGCCCGGTTGAACCTCCCGGTGTATCCGGTCCAACTGGTTGTACCATTATTTAAACAAAACTGATACGATAAAAATACTGGTTTTTTAAACATTAGTTACACATTTATATTTTACATTTTTTTAAGATTGAAATAATGTTTTAAGATAACCTAAAATCAAATATTGGTGATTACCTAAACATATCAATGCGAACGTTAAAATAGTGTTTTACAAATTGTAAAATTATAAATATTGTATCTATTCAACAACATTCGAAGTACACGCATAATTAAATATTTATTATAAACATAAGTCATTAATGCAATAATAGTTTGTAAATCGTTATTTAACTAATTTAATAATTCACCTTTCTATTTTAAACTTATTAGTGATATTCAATAGTTTATATGTTTTTTAAAAAAATCATGGTCAAACTTTTTATACCTAATAAAAAATCAGAGGTAACGAGTTAGTAAACGTTAGTGTGATTTAAATTACATTAAACACCTTTTTTTCATATGGGTTATAGTCAATGGGTCATACCAATTAAACCCATGAACCATTGATAACATGGATAAATAGAGTAAAGATTAGAAAATATGAGGAAAATGATTAAATGTGGTTATGACAAATCATCCTCATTATTTTTGTTTATTAGTATAGATAGATTTACAGATTAAAAATTGGTCGACTTCTTTTTCTACTCAATTGCTAATAGTTTCTGTAATATTTTCTTTTATATGTACTATAAATATATGCACACTCTCAGACTTAATCCAGAGAGTGTGATTTCCGAGGCAACGTTCAGGACCCCTTCTAGCAAGTTATTTACGTGTTATAACTTTTCCTTGGGTAAGGATGCTAGATACGACCAATTTTGACACAATATACCCTTCATATCCGTAATAGCAACGACGACCAAGGGGCGTAATATGTGCTCCATCGATCGTTTACAGATCTTAGGGTGACTTTATTGATCAACCAAAGTTTCTTCCTAAATCCTATAAACATGTAACTCCCGCTAAGTTAAAGTGGTTTTGTTGTCTATATGTTCTTCGGTCATAGTTTTCGTAATCATAGTGAAATGTTGCTACACTTGACGAGGTTGGGAGCACAATTAGTAAGGTAGGTGATGATTTTGGTTTGAGTCAGGGCATCAAAAATCTGTTTTTGATAGAAGACTGCTCTTCAAAGTCAACCCCTCTCTTCTTAGATTGAGTTAAGGAATCATGTACTTCATGAGTTGAGTCATATGTGGTTTGTTTGTCTTAAAGAATGGAAATAACTATAAATAAATAAAAACATATATCACCATCTAAACCTCTCTAGTACACGTCTTTGGCTCTTTAAAAGCCTGGTTCGAATTGAGTTTGACTGTTTGAGGGGCTCATGCATGCCCTTGAAAATAAATTGAAGCTCATTTCATCGGAATGTCATATAATTCAACGATCTTTCTGTGCAACGTTATATAGCACTAATCAAGACACTTAAATACTATATAAGCCCAATCAAAACCAAAATCACAAATTAGTCAGAAGCATAAGCGTATTTTGGAATGAGCCGAAATTAAAATATGTTAAGCTAAGCGAGGTTTGCTTTCCAAAGACTAATAAAGCCAAATTTGGTTCTTTTACACATAATAGCTTTGCACTGACTCTCGCTTTTAATCCATTTCTTTTAGCTTTTGTTATTCATTTTGGTTTCATACTCCCAGTCACTTAACTTTAGGCTAGTCCCAATTGTTATGAATCAAGTACATGTTAGGAATTTTGAATTGACAATCTATCAAGGGTCCTTTTCTACTTTGATATTAGTGGATTAACATCAAAATAAAACTTATGGCCATACATGTCAGAATGTGCCAACAGAAATTAGAGAACTCAGATCAGCTTTTTGTACTACATTTCCGATTGTTCTTCACAAATCTAATTGCGCTATTGTTCATACAGGTTAGTGCATATCTGCATGATTAAACATAATCAAAACCGACCAACAAAACTAGACAAACATTTATGAAGCTATCTGTTATTTTTGGATTGTTATGTCGACCATCGGTCTATTAACAATTAATTAATTTCTGGTCGCTGAAGTCTAGTGCAACTTGTTTGCTTTTTACAATTATTTAGTATCCCGTTTTAACTCGGTACTTATTTTGGTCAGAACCAATATTATTAATGACCTGCCCTGACCCAAACATAGATAAAAATGCAACAATACAGACTGATCAATAGCATCAAAATCTCAAAAATCCAAGAATTCTAAAACCAGCAAAATATTCAAGATCCGAGATTAACGATAAATAACAACCATGTCTCAAAACAAAAATCAAAATTCCAGTAAATCCAACCATTATAACAGCAACAAACTTCAAAACAAGCCCACTTAAACAAACAGATTGGGTCTTGAAGCCTTGTAGGTGGTCTTGAGCTTTCTAGTAGGTGGTCTAACCTTCTTGAAGACCAATGGGAACTTGATCTTGGAGTTATGGAACTGCTTGGTGGACTCCCTCTTGCAGAGCTTGGCAGGGATGGTGGCGGTCTTGATGACTTGGATGCAGTGGTGACGGACTCTGTGACGAGAAGCCATCTCGGTGTACATTTGCTCAATTGAACCGTTCAAGGTGGTATCCCTGTACTCCTTGTACATATTGTGGTACCCGGTCCTTGACTGGTACCTCAACCAAATGCCGTAGTTCTTGATGGTTGTTGGGTTTTTCTCAAAAATCTGAAGTTAACAATCAAGCAAAATTAGTCAAACAAAATACAGACGATTAATTCCGAAAAAAGACAAATCAAAAAACTAAAAACAATCTTGCTGGTCATTAACTCCAAAGTAATCAGATAACCAAAAATCAAGATACATTTATCCATATAGGTTGATAAATAGTTTTAACACTCAAATCCAAAAAACAAATAACAGCAATCATGATTCAACAGAATCCATTTATATCATTAGAAGCATACACCATTGCATCAACAGAAAATAATTAGAAAAGCATTGAGATTGATTTGTACAAATACCAATTTTTAAAAAAAAAAACTGACCAATTGAGATTGATTTGTACAATTACCAATTTTTTAAAAAAAAACTGACCAGGCTTCAAACATAAGAAATAGCAGACAATTAATTAGAAAAGCATTGAGATTGATTTGTACACACACCATTTAAAAAAAAATTAACCGGGCTTCAAACATGATGCAAACATAAGAAACTAGAAGAGCATAATTCTTATGAAACATAAAAGAAGCTGTCAAAACCGATCATGATCACCTTTCAAACTGTGCAAAAAGCGAGTTCACATCACAATACAAAATTGGTAGCTCCAATGATCTAAATGCATTTAACTACCAGAAAGTAGAAAGATAAATATAAAATTAAAGCAAAAAAGGGTTACATTAAAACAATCAGTATCAAGTTCCTTGCTTCCAAGGCCTTAAACCCTAACTGTTATGTTATGTGTAACAGTTTTATCTTCCGAAACACATCAACTCATATTAAAACCAAAATCATTGCAAATACAAAAACAAAGAGCATGCTTATGATCATGAAGCAGAGATAATTATCAAAGTGAAAAAAAACTAATTAAAGATAGAAACAGCAACAGGCTTAGAACAACAATGCCATATGTGAATTATATATACCTCATTAATAGCAAGCATCTGACCATTGCTCTTCTTCACCTTCTTCAGCTTCCTCAAATAATACCTAATGTCCATCAACAAAATTAACATCCATCACCAACACTTTGGTGATGTTTGGGATTACTTATTCGAGTCTCCTTATACCTTATTGAGTATTAATAAAGTTATATAAGTTGCTTGGCAAACAAAAAAAAAACTTGTGGATTTTAACTTATCAACAAGGCAAAATACGGAGGTTTTGATAAGATGGGGAAGTGTAACTTATCAACTTACTATGTTTAACTTACCTATTACACCACTAAAAACCCTCAAAACAATTTCACTCATTTTAATAAAGAATGTCCTTTTGGTCATTTTGGCTAATCCAAACACTTTTTAAAACTCATTTTAAAAAGTCATAAGTTAAAAAGTCATTTTTGACTTAAATAAGCAATCCCAAACACACCCTCATTGGTTATCTATGCGATCGATATGACCAATATATCAATTATCGGTCACATAGTAAAATACTAAACTATCTATCAGAATATCAGTACCAATAATATCACCAATATCCCCATTCTAAGTCTTGACTATCAATATTTAATGTTCGATGTTAGTGTTTTAAGTCATAATCAGTTCCTACTAGCTAAGATTGCTAGTGTTAAATTGAGATATATATATATATATATATTTAGTTTACCGATATCCAATATTTTTCCGCATTAACTACAATTAAGTACAAAAAAGAAACAATAAATAAAAAAACTGACCAGAACTTGCTCTTAGCACGGACTTCATTGGTGGCCCAAAGCTTCATACGGTAGATCTTCGGATTCTCGTCTGACTCGGTAGGTAGGCCTCTTCCTACCACCTGAAACTGATGAAACTGCAGCATATACAACACATTTAACTCACCATTTCAGCTCAAAAGTTGATTATTGTGAAAGAATTGAGATATGCGATCGGAACATACGAACCTTGTAGCTCATTTTTCCTCTTGATCAGTCTTCGACGATGACTGCTGCGGGGTGTTGTTTAAGGAAGAACAAGTTGAATTAGGGCATCGATTGGTATATATGTGGGTGGATATGAACCCTAGTTTTTGGGCTGGATCCAATCAAACGGGCCACGCAAATATAATAACAATAATAAAGCCCAAATGTGTGAACTAATTTCTGTATTATTTATTATTTTATATTCGGCGTATATTGGTTTTAAATAATTTCAATTATTACCTTTTTGTCGTTGTCGGTCTCTACTACCGAAATGTCTGGTGATAACTCCACAATTTGACATGTTTGCTTCCAACAATCCATGACTAATTGCAGCGTAACTCCGTTAGTCTCCGGTCACCGTAGAAACGTTTTCGACTGGAAACTCAACGTTTCGTCTCAAACCTCTAGTAACCTTTTTTTAGTAAATTCCCCAATTATTGAGGTCGTCGAAAAAAGTTTCCGGCTAGAAAACTCCACTTTCAGTTGGAAACCATCGGTGGTGGTGTTCAGATAGTGATGGTCAGCGGTGGTGTTCAGGATATAAGTTTTCCAGCAAAAAAAAATCGTTTTTCAGGCGACCATAGACTAACGGAGTTACGCTTCTGTTAGTCATAGAATGTTGGAAGTAAACGTGTTATAAGGTGGGATTGTCACATGTCATTTCGTTAGTTGGGACCGGCGGCGGGATTATTTAAATCTAATGTACCTTTATTTAGTAGTTAAATAATTGTATACACGTCGAATTTAATTTAAAAGAATACCAGATTTATTCATTTCAAGCGTTATAACTTATTTAACTTAAAAGCTTGTTTAACTTACAAAGTGCCTTCTTACAAAAAAGTTTAACCAAATTTAATATATCAAGTTCCAACTTGAAGGCAGCCGTTTATTAGATGAATTGCCATTTAAACATGAACAAGCTCAATTAACTTAAGCTCTACTTCAAATTTTAATGAATTGTTGTTGAATACTTTAAACTAGTAATTTAACCGCGCTTTGCGCGACTTCGAGGTGTTGAGGCGTTAACTCGACATGGATTCGGTCATTTTTTGTTACATTCATTACACTACCGGCACATAGACAAAAACAAAAAAAAAATATAAAAATCAAAGAGGACTAATGGGGTGATGTCGGTCGGTAAAACTCGGGCGTTGGTAAAACCCAAGCGGTGTCGGTCCCGTGTTTTGAGGCGGTAAGTTTATGCAGATTTGGTGTGTTTTCGGCATGTTCATTACGCTTTTGGTTACATTTGTTATGGTGACAGAACAAAAACAAACACAAACAATATAAATATTGATGCGGGCCAATAAGGTGGTGTCAACAGGTAAAATCGAATGTTGGTAAAACCCAAGCAACGTCAGTCTTGGGTGTTGACGCGGGTGAGTCTACGCGAAGTTTTCGATTTCCATGATCTTCGTTACGGTACCGTAACTAAAACAAAAAAAATCGTTCGGTTACGTTGGTTACGGTACCAGAAGTAAAACAATATATATATATATATATATATATATATATTGAGGTGGGCCAATGGGGTGACGTTGGTCAAGCTCAGGTGTTGAGGCTGTTAGTCTATTCAAATTCGGTCGGTTCCATCACATTCATTACGGTACCGAAATTAAACACAAGAGTTCGGTCGGTTAGCGTTACTGTCGTTACATTTTGGTTGGTTCCGTCACATTCATTATGTTACCGAACCTAAAACAAAAGAGTTATATTGATTAGCGTTACGTTTGTTATGATACCAAAACAAAAACAAAAAAAAAACAAAACAAAATGGCCGGTGCGGCGTCGGTACCGAAACTAAAACAAAAGAGTTCGGTCGGTTAGCGTTACATTTTGGTTGATTTCGTCACATTCATTATGTTACCGAACCTAAAACAAAAGAGTTTTATCGATTAGCGTTACGTTTGTTATGATACCAAAACAAAAAAAAAACTGAACCTAAAACAAAAGAGTTCTATCGATTAGCGTTACGTTTGTTATGATACCAAAACAAAAAAAAATAAAATGTCCGGTGCGGCGCCGGTACCGAAACTAAAACAAAAGAGTTCGGTCGGTTAGCGTTACATTTTGGTTGGTTCCGTCACATTCATTATGTTACCGAACCTAAAACAAAAGAGTTCTATCGATTAGCGTACGTTTGTTATGATACCAAAACAAAAAACCAAAAAAGACAAAACAAAATGCCCGGTGCGGTGTAGCCATGACATTTACTTCTATTAATGCCTTGTTCTTGAGTTTTTTAACCAAGGAAATGAGAGGGAATGATAAGAAAGCGAAGGGAAGGGAAAGAAATTTTTTTTTATTAGGTGTGTTCTTGAGTCAGAAGAAAATTAGAGGAAAGGAAATGATAACTATGTTAAAAAATAGTTATCCTTAGTAATCATCCCATTTTTTAGAGAATAACTTATTGGGAAAATACATTAATTTAATCCCTCCTAACTTCTCCTACTCTTTTCCTTTCCATCCTAAAAAAAAACTTAAAAACACCCATTTTTTAACTATCCTTAGTTTTCCTTTCTTTTCCTCCTTTAAAAAAACTCAAGAACAGGGCGTTAGATAATAGATAATTTTAAAACAACGGAACCCATGTTGTTTTATATTGTTTGATTTAATATTTATTTATTTTTTGAATTTATATTTTCTTTATTGTATGAAAGTTAATAATATACTTATGGTTTGATGATAATTTGTTTCACAATTAAATGAGATGTTATAACCCGGTTTAAAAGTTATATGGTTTTGATGAGACACAATACCAGTTTATATATTTTTTACTATAAAATTGTTTTTTTTTAATTATAATTAATATTTATGAAAGTTAATAATATCCTTATGGTTTGATGAGACCCAAGATCTATTTATTTTTTTTACTATAAAATTGGTTTTCTAATTTAAATAATATATATATCTTTTTTAAAATAAATAAGATATTAATTTTTAGTATATCCTATTTTATAGGATTTTTACATCAATAATTTGGTGAGAATAATTTTTTATTTAATGAGATGTTATAACCCGTTTAAGGATTATCTGGGTTTGGTAATACCCATACCTATGAATTCGGGTCAAATGCATGAGAAACCTCCATTTAAAAATCAAGCAAATCTGATGACTCCAAAAAAAGGGGGATCGGTGACACCGCGACATATAGGATTTTTATGTTTTCGTTTGTATATATTATAGATTTCTGAAAACTAATTGTTTTCTTTTTGTAATCTAACACAACAGTTTAATGTGACTTTATTTCAAATTTGCGATTTATTCAAGAGTTATGTATTGACAGACAGGCATAAGATATTTCTAAATAAAATCTTCGGGATATATCTCGTAATCTATAGGTAGCGTTTGGTATGCAGAAATGGAGGACGGAATGGAATGACTCATTAGGAGGGAATGGAAAGTAGTGTGTTTGGTTGACCAAGGGAATGGAATAACCCATTACCTAGTCCATTTCATTCCCTTTAAAATACCTCAATTTCATTCCATCTATACCCCATGTTTTTTTCATTCCATTCCCTCCTTCACCCTACATCACCTCCACCACCCTCCCAACACCACCACCACCCAACATCAACACCCACCACCACCTCCAACCACCGCCGCCACTGCCACCAACCACCACCGCCACCGTCCACCGCCGCCACCACCCACCTCCACCAACCATCGCCATTGGTGCCAGCCAGCCAGCATCGCCAGCCGCCCGCCGCATATATCAACTATCGCCCCACCATCACACACGCCGCCCACCGCTGCCACTGCCACCAATCACCACCATCGGCGTCCACCGTCGCCATCACCCACCTCCACCAACCATCGCCATCGGTGCCAGCCACCCATCGCATATATCAACTATCGCCCCACCATCACACATGCTGCCCACCGCCGCCACTACCACCAATCACCACCATCGGCGTCCACCGCCGCCACCCCCACCTCCACAAACCATCGCCATTAGTGCCAGCCGCCCGCCGCATCCATCAATCATCGCCCCACCATCACACACGCCGCCCACCGTCACCACTGCCCACCACCACCTCCACTGTTACCGCAACCACCACCTCCACCATTACCGCCACCGCTCCCACCACCACCAACACCACTCACTACCATTTTAATTTTATTTTTTTATTTTTTTATTTTTTTCTTACATACCAACCATACAAAGTAATGATTCATTTCATTCCCATGTGGTAACCAAACATTTCATTGGAATGGTAATAACCCATTCCATTCATTTGTCCATTCCATTACAACGTCCATTCTATTCCATTCCATCGTCCATTCCATTACCTCATACCAAACAGACCCATAGTGTGATAAAAGGCGGCAAACGACATTAAGAACCTCTCATTGTTCTTAAGCATGACATTAAGAACCTCTCATTATTCTTAAGCATGACACAACGTTATACAAGTGGATCCATACGAGTTAGATTAAAGGGATCGGGTTTTCACTACCCAATACACCTCAATCTTAACGACTTGTAAGATTGCGGGCAAAAGTGACATATTTAGGGGTGTCCGATGGACATGACCAGTTTTAACAAGATCTCAGTCCAACCCTTAACTACGGCTTTTTGAAACCGACAAACCATATAATAGCGCCAGGATTGGATGGGTTAGCAAAACCTAACAGTTTCGGTTGTTAACAATTCCATTTTGATGGTATGAACTGAAACTTTTCTTTTAAATTGCTATGTATGCATTTAAGAGTTAAAATAATAAAAATGGTCATGAAAATGATACATAATACGTATCTGTCAGCTCCAAGTTGACTGCTGTAATCAAGTCATGAACCAAGCTACTTGAATTTCAAATTGGCTGAACCATCGGACTTGATACAGTTTGATCAATTTCAACTGTTTATATACACCCTGCCTGATGTAAAGAGCTATTCTTGACTAAACATAACATGAAACCCCCTTAGTGTCACATAACAGCACATAGATGGAAAACCCCTCCATTCCTATCGGTAATCCAATCCAACCCCGATTTAACCGGTATGAAAAAGGTATCAATTTTAATAGGTTATTTAACCCAAACCGTCCAGTTTAAAACCAAAGAAATAGATACTCAATGTTCTAAGAATCATTTACGAGTGTATGGCTTTGATATGATAATCAGTTGGCGACACTGTTGTTTAAGTAAAGAAATTCCAAACTTACGCATAACACTGATAGCAAAATTACAACCCAAAAAAATAAACATAATTACCTTCAAAGTAGTTTTGCAACAATCAATCCATGCAATTTTCTCACAAATTCTTGACTATACAAATATGCAAAACTCTAATAAAAAATCTACCACCCATATTTGGCACCCTGAACACCAAGACCAATAGCAATCAGGGCCAAAATTGCCTGCACACAACCAATTCCAACATGATTTAACAACACAATTTTGAATTTAATGAATCTGAAAATTAATTGACAAACCACCAAGTGACCAAACAGCACACAACACACACAAACACACAGCGACCAACATAGGTTCAGGTTGATACAAATAATTTTTAATACGGGTAAAATGAATAGGGTCAGGATGCTTGGCCAGTGAAACACTTGTCTGCTCGTTTTAATTCTTTTACTAAACTATTGATGTGTTAATTATGAATAAGAAAACAATATAATTACAACAATAACCAGTCCTGATCCAGTCAACCCAATTGCCCAGCTCCCCTTTTCAGCTAAACTGTTTTTAATCTGATCTGTTTCGAATATAACAGCACATAGATCGAGGAAATTGACACGTCTAGTGGTAGGAGAGGGGTTGCACACATGCATTCATACACACACACACACATACAAAGATCATGATCATTTCAGAACTTCCAAATAACTTGAGAACTCTTACAACCAATCATTTTAACTGTTTTGTATATTTGATATTATTTGAGGTTAGTTTTGTCATTTAAAATATGTAATGTTATAATTACATACGTGTAAATTGGTTATTACACATGTAAACTTGTAATAACATATATGTAATCACAAAACTACCAATAAAATCTTCTAGTTGTTTTACACTTACAAGAACCAACCAACGCCACAACCACAGCAAGGAAGGGGGCGACGGTCGATCACCACAGGTGTCCCAGGAGCAATCACAATACCTGAAGAAGAAGAAGTGTTTCAATCAGTCAAACATTGATACTAATCACTAAGCAGCAAGTAATCAGAAACTGATGTTGATAATAATATAACAATAATAGTGTAGATTTGTTATGATTATAAACTATTTAACCTTTAGCTTCAGTTGATTGAATTAGATAGGTTTAACAGTATACTATTGGCAAGTATCTTATGTTTTGGCAATTAGGTTAACAGAAGAGATGATAAGCATATGGAATTATTAGGTCAAAGTAGTTACCGTACCTGGAACGGTTTGATAGCCATGAGCGTAATTGATGTTAACGATGTGAGGAGGAGGTTGCGGAAGACCAACGGCAGGCTGGTAAGCGACAGGTGGCGGAGGATGATTTGCGACTCCTTGAAAGGTGCCGTAATAATTAATAGATTGTTGCTGTTCGACGACGCCTCTGCTAGTCTTCCCGTCTGAACTCATATTTCTGAGTTGGTAAGGCGACGCGAATTCGGACGTTTTGGTCTACGTGCGTTATGGGGTAGCGTCAGTCGGTAAAACTCGGCCTTTGTAATACCCGAGCGTTATTGATCTTGGGCAGTGACTCTAAACAAATTTGATCGATTTCCATCATGTTCGTTACGTTACCATAACTAAAACAAAAAAAATATAAAAATGTATACACAACACACATGACCCAACAAATTAAACTTGGAAAAAAAAGCTAATTTAAACAAACAAAAATAATCCTTTCCCATTGCAAAGATTCGAACTTTGGAGGCATACCAAATTAGACATAAGAATAACACCACACAACCAACAGACCAGAAATCTAAGTTATTTTATAAATAGAAACAATCTATTATATATCAAAATAATAGTTTATCAAAATAACAACTTTGTGGCACCAACAATATATATATATATATATATATATATATATATATATATAGATAAAGAATCCAATACAATAATGGTTTATCATACAATACGTACGCGACTCGTATACCCGTCGATCTTCAATTTAACGCGATAGCAGTTTTGTAATTTTCGTCAAATCTGATCCACTGCTCCCATCGATTCTGTCCACCTTCATCGTCACCATTCAGCAATCTTCATCGTACAATGATTTCGTCCATTGTCGAAGCCACCATCCACAATCATCATACATCGTCGTCAGTGGCGGATCCAGGAATTTTTTTTGGGTGGTGCACTACTTTTATATGTTTCAATTTCACCGAGTCGGGTATATAAAATTCCAGGTCGGTTTGAGGTTCGGGTCGGTTCGATGGTTCGGGAAAAGTTCATTACATAATAAAAATACGATAAAATAATAAAAGAGACACCGTCATCTAACAAAAACTAACAAACTAACAAATTAAAACCAATAACCTAACAAACTAAAACTAAATTTAACAAATAGCTTTACAATTAAGTAGTTAACACTTAACAATTATGAACAATTAACATTTAACAATGAATTATTACCTTCAAAGTGGGAGGATTCGAGACTCCGAGTAAGAGTAGGCAGTGGCAGGAGGACGGGGATCAAAGACGGGCTGAGTGGCTGATAGAGTGATAGACTGATAGAGTGATAGACTGATAGAGTGAGTGGCTGATAGACTGATAAACTAGTTGGTCAGGGGTTGTGCGGGGCAGGCGGGCAGTGGGAGTGGCTGAGGGAGGCTGTTGGCGCCGGCGGACGGCGGTGGACGGTGGTTAGTGGCTTACGGTGGTCATATACGGCGGTGGACGACTGCTGTTGCCTGTTTGCGAAGAGAGGCGCTGCTTTGCTTATGTTTGTTATAAAAAACCCTAACATCAGTTAGGGTAACTTAGTAAGAAACAAAAAAAAACTATAAAAACGGGAATAGAACCTGCGACCTCCATGTTACAAAACCCACAAACTACCATCCGAGCAAGCACTTTATATGTTTTTAAGATGGTTCCTGTATAATTTATAGGGTGGTTCCTTTATTATTTTCTATATATAAATACACTATAATTTTGAAACTCGGGTGGTTCCGCGGAACCACCCGTTACTACCGTAGATCCGCCCCTGATCGTCGTCTATTATTTGTTCACAGGTTTGTTAATATTTTGATAAAATTGAAATTGAAATTGATGAACCTAATTCATCAATTAACCTTTAAATTGATCTAATTAATCATCAATTTGAAGATTCGGTCGATTAATTTTTTCAATTTTTAGTGGGTTATGCCTGAACGTTTAAACTCTTTTGCCTGAACGTTTAAACTTTTTTGCCTGAACTTTTAAAGGTTTAACATTTGAAAAAACACAACATTTAACATTTGTTAGTTTAGAAGTTCTGTTTAGAAGTTCTGAACTTCAGGTGTTTAATTTTTTTTTGTTAGTTTAGAAGTTTTGTTTAGAAGTTCAGAACTTCTAAACTTTTTTCAACACCCAGAACTTCTTAGAACGTTTAAAGATGTTCATGATTTTTGAACACCCAGAATTTCATTGAAAGTATTAGAACGTTTAAAGATGTTCATTTTTTTAACACCCAGAACTTCATTGAACGTATCAGAACGTTTATAGGTCTTCAGTTTTGTTTCAGAACGTTTAAACATAACATTTTGAACCCTAATAAGAGCTCGATTGAGTGCGTTATTTTTGCAATCCCATAATCGTTTGATGATTCTAAATACTTCTACACATCAATTCGATTGATTAAAATCATCATTTTGGTGTTTATTTTGGTCAGAACGTATAAACTTTGAGTAGAACGTTTAAACATGAACCCTAATAATAGCTCAATTAAGTGTGTTAATCTGTATTTTCATAATCGATTGATGATTCTAAAGCCTCTTCTACATCAATTCGATTGATTAAATCATCAATTTTTGATCAATTTGAAGATTTTTAATGTTCAGTGCCGTTCTATTTCAATTTTGGTTTTTGACTTTTGAGATTTCATACTGTAAGCTGTGATTAGAGTTTAGAAATTTGATTAGATTGAGCGACAAGTTCCGAATTTTGATCAGAGTTGATTTGTAATCGACGAATTTTGAGCGCGAACTACTGTTGGGTTATTTACGAAATTGCTGTAACACCCCGACCAAAGGCGGATTATACATCGGGGCGCCACATATTGTTTCATTACTCGTGACACTATTGGGTGTCAATATTTAATAAATACATTCATTCGCGCACGCGCAAAGTAAACACAAGATAACATAAATCAATATATTATAAGGCAAAATATTAGAACAACAAATAACTTGTCTTGATACATTTTAATCTAGGTCCAAAATAAAGAAAACTTCCTATGTGTCCACAAGCTCCAAAACAGCTACTGCAAACCTGAACATGTGTTAAAATAAACGTCAAACACTTGCGTGTTGGTGATAAATCAAGTTTAATATCATACATAGGTAACAATAAATCTGCGCGCAACACGTGTATGTCTGGTGTTTAACAAGGGTGTAATCAGATTGTGATCAAGCCTAAATAGATCATAGCTCATAGTTCATAGTTCAATCCGTGCTCCCAAATGAGCACAAAAACGAGAAAACATCTGTGCAAGTGTAAACAAAGAAAACCGTAAACGATAGGTCTCCCGTGTTCATCTAATGGATCCATGAAAACTTCGGAATAGGCCGAACAAAGCGATTAATGATACACACATACAAATAAACAGCCAAGTAAACGTCCTCAACACATGGGATACTGCGCGACTAAAGTTCATAAACAAGTTTAAGACTCTAAGTTTGTATGAACACATGAACATCCCAAAACATTAAAAATAAAAAGGGATTAGGTACGAGATTACTCACATGATAAACGATGCGGTGTAAGATAAAGCAAGAACCAACTTTAAACAAGCACAAGTTAACCTATAAATAAGATTATTGTTTTAATGATTTGTTTTAAGTCTTGATTATAAGTTAGCATAATTAATAAGTAAATTATTATATATAATATATTACCGAAAAAGCAGGGCAGAACAGGGAGGAAGACGAAGGCAAGGAGAGAGACGGCAGAGGATCAACGGCAGAGAGCAAGGAAGAACAGGAGAGATTAAGTGCTTGTGTGTGATGTGTTAGGAAAATAACATTATTATTTATAGAGAAACCCTAGGGAACACAATCCCTAGAAAAGGGGAAAAGATCTCAAAAAGCAAAAGATTCCAAAAGCAAAAGATATCAAAAGATATGGCAGCTGCAGGGGGGCAAGATAAAGCTGACAGGGAACAGTGAAAAGCATGGGCGGATCAGATAAAGGTACTGGTCAAGCATGGAAAAAGCAGATCTCAAAAGATAATGTCAGTCACTTTTTCTGTCAACCAATGGGGTTGGTGCGCATGCTGCGCCGAAAGTAACTTTTCAGACATAAGATAGGTCAGGTCAACAGCACAAAAGATATGATAACACAAAAGCAAACAAAACAGAAGAAAAGATAAGTCTAGCGCGAGAAAGCTGCGCGCGAGAAGGCTAAGGCGCGCCGCGGGAAGAATCACATTTCTTAGCGCGCCGCGGGAAGAATCACATTTCTTAGCGTGCCGCGGGAAGAATCACATTTCTTAGCGTGCCGCGGTAGGAACTATAATTCCTAGCGCGCCGCGGGAAGAACTATAATTCTTCGCGCGCTGCGAGAAGAACTACAAATCCTTAGCGCGTCGCGGGAAGAACTACCGTTCTTAGCGCGCTGCGAGAAGAATTACAATTCTTAGCGCGCTGCGAGAAGAGTTCGTCTCGCGTATCGCTGGAACAGATGGTCTTCACGCAGGCTTCCTTGAAAGGAGCCTGGCGCGTGGAGCTGCGCAGACAACCTTAGGCGGGAAGGAACAAAGGACAAGCAAAGAGTTAGAAGAAAAAGAGGGAAACAAGGCTTAAGGGCGGGACAGCGACAAGAGGGAACAGAAGGCGGAAAGAGAGAAGGAGAGGGACGGGACGGCGGAAAGAAAGAGAGAGAAAGAGGCGGGAAGGAAAATATATTATTATTATTTAAAGTAAAATATAAGTATAAATAAATATTAAATCATAAAAGAAAGAGATCGGGTCAGAGAAACGGGTACCTGGGTCGGGTCGGATCGGGGCAGATGTCACAATTGCCACCGCGCGTTTTTTAATCAAACGTTCTGGAATGTCGCGCACCTAATGTACGATAAGCCATTATTGTACGTTAACCCACCCATATATATATATATATATATATGTATATATATATATAATTTTGATTTATTTAAGTTTACTTGTTTTACACTTTAATACGTCTAAGTTTAACAATCTGCTGAAATCACTCACAAAATTACATTAAACATTAACTTGGGATAACTTTACTTCTTATATCAAGAATGAGGAACACAAAAGTATACAAAAAATACAAAGTATATGAAAAGTTGAAGTCCCAAGACAAATATACTACAAAAAAACTATATTTTTCTTAAAAATCTATAACACTTACATACGTCTCCACGAACTCCCATCCCTGATCATGTTCTCATTGCGATGCAAAGCTTTCAAATGTTGTTTAACCCAATCATATAATGTCAAATTGGGTCTGTCATTGATCCTTTTCTCGTCTCGTCAACTGTAAGGGGTTTCACGGTACGTACTAGCTAGGGGTGTGGTTTGTCTCCTTTTCACATACCAAACTATCTCAACCTCGCATCACATATATCATATGAGATACATGGCACCTCCATTTTCTTTCGAAAACTTAATTTGCATCTCAGCGTCATCATTTCCCCCACTCCATCTTTCACAATTGTGTCTTCTTAATGACCCAACAGTTAGTTCGTGCAACTGGTTGAACTACAACCATATAATTATTCTCCTTTGAAGTAACTGGTAACCTCTTACACACAACTACATTATACATGTGTTGTTGCTCTCACTAAAATATCGCTAATATACATTATTATTATTATTGTTATTGTTATTGTTATTGTTATTGTTAGAAGTAGTAGTTAGAGATAGTAAAGTAGAATGTTGGTGGTATAAACTTGCATTTGATTAAGTTTTAATTTTAGTATATAATAGACTAGTTTGAGGCCCGTGTATTACATGGGTAATTGTTGAAAATTTTAAATTTTAACCATTTAGTGAAATACAGTCAACAAATTGATCATATATTGTTAATACAATTACAATTAAATTAAAATTATAGAAATTACATAAATAAGATCACACAAATATGTTACAAATAGATAAAACTTTCTTTTACACTACATTTGTGATTGTATTAGCACGCATACATTGTTTATCAAAAATCAAAATTTTTAGTCAATGTCTGCTTGTAACTTTTAATAAAGTAACATATAAGTCTGGTTATAACTCTTGATATAACTATATATAGTTGTCCGTGTGACAAAAAAAGTTCTCCAAGTACATACCAACTCTAGATAAATGATCCTCCCTCCGTCCCTTTGAAAGTGTCCACATTTCCTTTTTAGTATGTCCCATTACAAATGTCTACTTTCAAAATTTATTAACTAATTTACCAAGTTACCCTTACACAAATATAACCGTTCAAATTTTTTTGAATTTTGTCTTTTTATTTATGTAAGGGTATTATAGTCATTTGTTAACCAAAAAATGCAATCATTCAAATTTTCTTAAATTTTGTGTTTTTCAAAATATGACACTTGTAGAGGGACGGAGGGAGTAATATATATCCATGATACTAATAAAAATATATTCATGCACATAAAATATCATATCTTTTAATCAATTAATATGATGTCATTTGAGAACATCTCCTCATGTTTATCCAAAAAAAACATTATTATCCCAAAAACCATATACCTGAACTTTAATATTTATCTCCTCATGCTTATATAATTTGAAATTGGTTGATCATGATAAATTTGCTGTCATTAATATTCTGTGTATGACAAATTTTTAATTGACTTTATATTTTACAATTAAAAATTGTATAATCAAACAACATAAATCCGAAAATTTAAATGTAACAAAATGATTTGTTTATTTCGTATGAATGTAATTGCAGGAACATGAAAAATGCATACTAACATTAAAACCATGTTCAAATAATAGTGATTATTCTGAGTTAAAAAAATATTAGAAGATTTAAAGTTGCATAAAATGAATGTAGTGATTCTTATTTATAATCGCTGAAAGTAGGGCTGCCACTTTTACCCGTAACATGAAACCCAACCCAAGAAAACCCGTACCTGAACCCAAACTAACCTGACCCGAGAAACTCGAACCCAAGAAAATACTAACCCGAACCTGAACCGAAGTAATTCGGGTTGGTTCTTGGGTCCGAATTCTAGGTTTCGGGTCAACCTGAAAACTTTTACTTTTAAAATCATATATATGAAAGGCTAAGCCTTAGCCGCTGACGTTATCAGAATTTAATCCAAGTCGATTGTTCTCATTCCACATATTATGAATCGAATGTTTATTGTTTATTATTTTGAATATAAATCATAATAAACACTTCAAAATTCACTAATCGTCTCTTATCAATCCATATAGAGAAAGAATACTTATTATATGTAGTAATGGATTTAGTTGGAATAAACCTATAATTTTAATGTCATATATTGAAATAACTTAAAAGATAAGTATCATATATGAAAATTGGTTAAAAAAATGGATGAGAAGAGTTATGATATTGACAAATGACAAAAATGATAGTTTTTTATTAAAATAGATAGATGCTTTTCAAATCAAACATAAACTAAGTTATGGTAGAGCGGTTTTTATAGGTCTGTTTGTATGTCTTCTAGTGGTTTCAACCTCGGTTCGACTCGTGATAGCTAAAAATGGCTGTGTTACTGTTTGGATTGTTCTAGAAATGGTGGTTGCTATTTTGATTTCTTTTAACTTCATTTTAGTGGGTCATTATTATTTTTATAACAATTGAAAGTTGTAGTGTCACAATGACCCTTTTAAGCCACTTAAAAACACCTTATTGCAGCAAGTTTTTGTTTTTGATTCTTGTTTTAGTTACGGTCCTATAAAAACTGATCGAATATTAATATTTTTTTCTTTTGTTTTATTTTAGTTTCGATATTGCAACAAACATGATAAAACCGACGTGGAATTCGTGCAAACTCAATGCGTCTTGTTTTAGTTCTAGTACCGTAATGAATAGCACCGAGCGAATGCTGATTTTTTGTTTTAGTTCCGTTACCGTAAAAACATAAAAGAAACCGGCCGAATTTACATAGATTCAACGTCTCAACACCTGGGATCGACAACGGTCGGTTTTACCAACACTTGAGTTTTACCGACTGACGCTACCTCATTGGTCCACCTAACTTTTTTAAATATTTCTATTTTGTTTTTTGGTTTAGTTCTGGTACAACAACACACGTAATTGAAACTGACCGGGCTCGTGTCGACCTACCGCCTCAACGTTTGGGACTGGCAACACTTGGTATTTACCACCGTCCTGGTTTACCAATCTGTCCCGCCACAACGCGCCGGGTAAAACTTAGTTTATATTAAAAGTAGTGGTGGTTATAATGAAATAAAAACGTAATGCATTGGATTTACCTGAATTCTCTATCTATATTTTCTATCTATTTTTTGAAAGTAAAAGAAATCCATTTAGCATTGAAGTGTTACGTTCCGATTATTCTATAAATGAATAAAAATGAGAATGATGGAAATAATCCGTGGCCTTAAAAACCTTAAAAAAAATCATAACTCAATATATAAATCAAAACAAAAAAAATTTAAAAAAACTAAAATGTTTCTCCCGTTGTCCTCGCTAAAAAAAACATAATGTTAAGGAAAAAAGATTGTTTGTGTCTTTTTTATTTATTATTATGTTTTTTGTTTAGCTTCTTTATTGATTATACATTTTTTCCTTGATATTGCGTTATATTACACAAAATTGTGATATATTTTGCTGGGTATTGTGTTATATTTTACGATATACTGTCAATTTTTATTTATCATTGTATTTTTTTGTTTATTTTCGCCACCGTGTCTTTTTTCCTTGACATTGTTTGTGTTTTTATTTAACAAGAAAGATGTGAGAAACATTTTAGTTTTTTTTTATAACTTTTTTGAATTATTTTTTAGAGGTATTTTTTAGGCCACAAACTCTTTCATTATGTGAAACAAGCCTAATAGCTAAAACAATATGACAATGAGATGTAAGGAGAAAGAGAGAGATTTCATTAATAGGTGTATATTACAAAGAGGTATAAAGAGATGTATATATAGGATAGGAAAACTTGGAGAAGAAGCTAATCTATATTAGGTATTGATAACCTTAATATTAATATATTGATAACCATAATATTAATATATTAATATTAATCTATATTAGGTATTGATAACCTTAATACGCTTGGAGATGCTGCCTCATTAAAAACCTTGCTAGAAAAACCCAGTGGGAAAAAACCATAGCTAAGGGAAAAAGAGTGCAGCGCGTATTATCTCCCTCTGATTTATATATTCATTAAAATGGTAAATATCGATCTTCTGTGAAATATGTCCAAAACCTTTGTAGTAAATCATTCGCGTCTTCGTCCCTTAACATTTGAATCCTCAAGTTGAATAATGTTGTATTATCTTCACAGGAAAACTTCTACGGCTTCATCTAGTAAACACTATGATCTTGTTATGTTTCTCTGCATCAACAAGACTAACCAAACTTGTTTTGATGGGTTAGTAAAATATAAACACATATCTTTCATACCTGAAATATATGTTTTAACTCATTCGGATGTCTCCAAGCATGACACATGCTGATAAATATAAACAAGAAAATAATAATCCTATATAGCTAACAGTATGACATAATGCATATATGCATTACGATATTTCCAATAATATTTCATATTCATATAGGAAATGATATAGAGTCATTGTTTGACATCCTTTAACGTGCTAAAATGATTAAATTTGTCCATGGTAAAATGTCTCAACATTTCTTAGATATTCGATGGATTTATAAACATATAATTACACATGTACTCGAACTATAAGTCGAGCAATAATCACACCTTGTCAAGGTCTTTGAAAAATAATTTTCTCTTTAAAAGCTCATAAGTTTCTCTCGATGATGTGTACATCATCAGTATATGATTTTAGTGAACTTTTAAGTGTGAAATTTTGATAAAAAGTATGGCTATTTATATCCAACTTATCTCCCTCTTTATCAAAATATCTCTTGATTTGTATCAAGCTCAATCCGATTAATCCATACTTAATAAGCATAAATCCATGCATTTATCAATCCATCATGAACTTCTTTCCAACTTGACAAATTATGCATGTGTATTCACTTTTCTGGGATTTTTGATGCATAAAGTTGCTCATTAAAACATCATTTTTGTATCACATATCAAAAATACATATTGTACAATTTCTTTGTTTATTGAGATATTGTACTTATTATGTACACTCTCTTCTATGTGTATGTTTATTGATGCACAAGAATTCAATCATTAAGATGTATCAATTAACCTTTCAACTATACAACTACCTTAGGAGACTCTTCAGGAGTTCCATTTATGTTCAACATATTCATTAATCGTAACATATCCAAATATATCTCTATACACAACAACCATAGTGTTCTCGAGAACTTACTTTACATGATTTGATAATTCAAATCATTTTCTCTTTGTATTACCAGACTATTTAGGTATTGGAAAGTGATTGATTCCACCATTGGAGAATACGTCTCCTAATAATCAATCATGGGTCTTTGCAAAATCCTTGTGCCATAAATTTTGCTTTATATCACTTGATTGAATGTTCATAACTCAAATACAAGACCCGTTTGTATCTAACACATTTTACAACTTTAGTTGTACGGACTGCTGGTCCAAAAACTTTCCTTATTTAGAGAATTCAACTCTGCCATGTTTGCGTCTTTCCACTTTGACCAATCATTTTTCATAGGCAGATTTAGAATCTTGATCCTCATCATCATCATTTCAAGCGCTAATTATACATATATATAAAAGTATAACGACATCGACTTTATTTCGATTCCATATATCTTTGTAGACATGAGAAAATATAATTTATTGAGAGATCTTTGTTTTCAGGTACCTAAGGTTCTTTAAGAACCATCATGTCTAATCTCATTCAAGAGACCTTTTACCGCACCTCGACTTGACCATCTTTATTACTTGCTCCAATTTTCGAGGAAATTTTACCTTTTGAACCGATCAATCTACCACGCTACAAGCGTGCATTAGAATTATTATCAATATGTGTTTGTCCTTCCCGGACATTTATTAAGTGGAGCATTAGCAGTTCGTATAGGTGTCCTAGCTAGACACTCTCTTTTGGTCAGTGAATCGTCTGGTAATTCATTCGTTAATATTTATTCATGAATTATCCTTTGAACTTTTAGTTCATATAATTTAGTTTGAGGATAGATGATAATTCATTCCAACTAAATTTGTTTTCCAACTGCTTTAAATCTCTCCCTAATGTTGGGAATGTTGTTTCACTAAAGTGAAAACTAATGAGCCATAAACAAATATCTCATTAGTGGCTCTAAGTATATAATCATAAATAATATTTAATACCGACATAAATTCCCAACTTCCTTTGTGACCTCATCTTTGTGTTTTATGGTGGATTAATTTCAGTATACAACACACACGAAATATTTAGATGAGAAATGCTTGGTTACTGACCAAAAACCAATTATAATGGGGAGGAAGTATAATAACTTGTTGGCTTGATGTGAATTAGTTTCTAAGACATGTAACATCATATGTACTCAAATACAAACATGAACCTTTACTCTCGTGATAATTGCCTTTGCAACCAATTACAGACATTGAGTAATCGTCTTTAACAAAACCATTTATGTAATAACATAATCTGTTATGAAGTTTAACAATTATTCCAAATGATCATTATTAACTTGGGAATCAAATTCATTATTATAACTTATGTAAATATACCAATCTAGAATAATATGCTTGCTATCTTATTAGCTAAGTCATAGATCATGCAAACATGAATTTGCGATCTTGATAACCATTTAGACGATGCATCGATTTTCAAACACACTAAATGGTATCATGTTAGGATATG